>NC_086320.1:243362213-243684713 GCF_036172605.1 Pelobates fuscus
ATGTATATATCTTGCCTTCGGTGCTTCCGGCGTCCCATATATATCCAGCAATAAAGTGGAGCACTCAGAAGGACTTCGTAATAGTGAATTTATTAATAAAAAAGTAGTTTTACATCAGCATGTAAGTCCTGTGATTCGACGTTTCGACCCCTCAGGGTCTTTTTCAAGAACAGTTTACAAGTGAACTAAGCATGTATTATATACAAATAAAAAGAGTGCACTCACCAATCTCGTGTGTGTAGCCGCCCATTCAAACCCGGAAGTGTCACGGAAACAGACCCACGTGGTTTCCTTTGCGTGCGTCAGTGCGTGTGACGTAATTATAGCGTCGTTGCTAGGTAATATTTTGTAAACAATATGTTATGTTAATGTGTACTAGCAACCAGCCTTGGCAACGTGTTTTTACAAGTGAAAATTGCATAAATCGCTAGGGAAGAGATCCCCAAGTGAAAAATAAATCTTAAGTAAGAGGATCTCGTGTGATGAATGTGTAACAATATGAGACATGTGACCGAAATGTGCCGAAAGTGCCAAATAGTGCCAAATAAAGTGCAAAAAGTGTCCAAGGAATATAGTGCCAAACAAAAGAGATTAAAAACATAAGGCAACATCAATCTCAAATATTGCAATTAAAAACAAAGAAGGAGAAATTTCATGAGTATCGAAACTAGATCTATGTATACAATAATACTAATTATAATATGTTGTAGCAATAAGCAATTAATTAGTGAAAATACTATATATTAGATATTAACTATTCAATCTTAACTAATAAATAATTAAGTAGCGGGATGATGGTCTGAGAACCAGAAAAATTCTTGTTGGAATGGCTTTGGTTTTGCATTGCGTCCAAGATATGTTTTTAGCAGAACATAGAGAATGTAATAAATTCATTGAGTCCCTTGGACATAACTGTGTCAAGTCGATGTATCCAATACGTTTCTCGTTGGAGTAATGCTTTGGATCTGTCCCCACCTCTCGGATTCGGTGGAACATGGTCTATAGCAATGAATCGTAAAGTAGGCAATCTATGGTTGGCTTGGAGAAAATGTTTGGCCACCGGCTTGTCCGATTTTTGATCCCTGAACGCCGTGTTGATGGTCGATCTGTGGCCTCTAATCCCATCTCTGAGCGTGAGGTCCGTTTTCCCCACGTTTTCCCCACGTATATATATATCAGTTTAATATGTGCTTGATTAAGTATGTGTGTATGGAAGGTCAGGAATTATCTTCAAAGGGAGTTTCTGTTTAGATAGTTGGAAAGATACAGCACCTGAAAGGCACCTATAGTCTCTATCTAGGAAATCACACCATAGGTTAGAGGCAAAGGGATGGCTGGGAGAGTTAACACTTAAATAAAATAACAGGATAGACAACACTTTGGGCCTTGGGAAAGTAAATCACATTTACATATCAATTGAGGTTTTGGGGGTAAAATTAGGGGCCTCGGCTTATATTCGGGTCGGCTTATACTCGAGTATATACGGTATATATATATATATTAATATCAAATCACACGTAGACTGATACTGATTATATATATATAATTATTGTTATATATAATATAAAAAAATGTAAATACGTAAAAAATTTAAAATAAATAATTAAAAAATATATAGATGTGTGTTATTTCGTTCTAACTGTATTGTGATAATATATATTTATATCAAAATACACGTAGAACTAAATATATTTAAATATATACACCTATACATAAATAAAAATATTGAAAAAAATTATATATTTTATATATATATATATATATATATACACACACACACACACATTAATTCTACACATATATTTATGTAATATTTTTACATAATTAGGTATCCTAATTAATTACAATTAGCGGGACCTGCCTGACAACCCATGCCGAAAATTTAATTTGCTTGCACTATATTTAACCCTATAACTTTCCAAGACACCATAAAACCTGTACATAGGGGTACTGTTTTACTCGGGAGACTTTGCTAAACACAAATATTAGTGTTTCAAAACAGTAAAATGTATTACTGGGAGGCAATGAAAATCCAGACGAGATTAACATCTTTGCCCTCCAGGATGTCTTTCTTGAGAATGCCGGTACCATATGGGCTGGGTTGATAACTTGTGACCTTAAGATGGTGGGCGTATTACCATTACTGGGTTGGGCCTGGGAAGGGCCCAGAATATCGATAGCGAGTGGCTCAGGTGTCATGACTGGACAGCTATGGGCTTCCAGTCTCTCCAGTCTATCGTTGATCTGCCCAATGGATGACACTAAATGGTATGCAGATTAGCATTGCTCGTGCTACTTGTGCCTTCGCCTGCGTCTGAATTATTAGTATTGGCTTGCATTAGCCTACATAGTTCTGCTTTTCGGGCAGTTGCTGGAAAGGGTGTGCTTCGCCTGCGTAATTCGTCCGTGATTCGTGGGATGGTCCATGATCTAATTGAAGATGGACTGCCAGTGTCCCCTTTACGTGTAGGGGTGGCAGTCCTAGTAGGAGTACTTGGAATGGACAGGTCATTTCCTTCTTCAGGAACTTGGGACATACTAAAATAAAAAGTTGCATGAAAAAGTATGTGAACCCTTTGGAATGATATGGATTTCTGCACAAATTGGTCATAAAATGTGATCTGATCATCATCATCTAAGTCACAACAATAGACAATCACAGTCTGCTTAAACCAATAACACACAAAGAATGAAATGTTGCCATGTTTTTATTGAACACACCATGTAAACATTCCCAGAGCAGGTGGAAAAAGTATGTGAACCCTTGGATTTAATAACTGGTTGAACCTCCTTTGGCAGCAATAACTTCAACCAAACATTTCCTGTAGTTGCAGATCAGACGTGCACAACGGTCAGGAGTAATTCGTGACAAATCCTCTTTACAGAACAGTTTCAGTTCAGCAATATTCTTGGGATGTCTGGTGTGAATCGCTTTCTTGAGGTCATGCCACAGCATCTCAATCAGGTAGAGGTCAGGACTCGGACTGGGCCACTTCAGAAGGCGTATTTTCTTCTGTTTAAGCCATTCTGTTGATTTACTTCTATGCTTTGGGTCATTGTCCTGTTGCAACACCCATCTTCTGTTGAGCTTCAGCTGGTAGACAGATGGCCTTAGGTTCTCCTGCAAAATGTCTTGATAAACTTGGGAATTATTTTTTCCTTCAATGATAGCAATCCGTCCAGGCCCTGACGCAGCAAAGCAGCCTCAAACCATGATGCCCCCACCACCATACTTCACAGTTGGGATGAGGTTTTGATGTTGGTGTGCTGTGCCTCTTTTTCACCACACATAGTGTTGTGTGTTTCTTCCAAACAACTCAACTTTGGTTTCATCTGTCCACAGAATATTTTGTCAGTACTGCTGTGGAGCATCCAGGTGCTCTTGTGCAAACTGTAAACGTGCAGCAATGTTTTGTTTGGACAGCAGTGGCTTCCTCTGGGGCATCCTCCCACGAAATCCATTCTTGTTTAGTGTTTTACGTATTGTAGATTTGCTAACAGGGATGTTGGCATTTGCCAGTGACTTTTGTAAGTCTTTAGCTGACACTCTAGGATTCTTCTTCACCTCATTGAGCAGTCTGCGCTGTGCTCTTGCAGTCATCTTTACAGGACGGCAACTCCTAGGGAGAGTAGCAGCAGTGCTGAACTTTCTCCATTTATAGACAATTTGTCTTACCGAGGACTGATGAACAGCGAGGCTTTTGGAGATACTTTTATAACCCTTCCCAGCTTTATGCAAGTCAACAATTCTTAATCATAGGTCTTCTGAGAGCTCTTTTGTGCAAGGCATCATTCACATCAGGCAATGCTTCTTGTGAAAAGCAAACCCAGAACTGGCAGGGCAGCTGTAACCAACACCTCCAATCTCATCTCATTGATTAGACTCCAGTTGGCTGACATCTCACTCCAATTAGCTGTTGGAGATGTCATTAGTCTAGGGGTTCACATACTTTTCCCACCTGCACTGTGAATGTTTACATGGTGTGTTCAATAAAAACATGGCAACATTTCATTATTTGTGTGTTGTTAGTTTAAGCAGACTGTGATTGTCTATTGTTGTGACTTAGATGATGATCAGTTCACATTTTATGACCAATTTGTGCTGAAATCCATATCATTCCAAAGGGTTCACATACTTTTTCTTGCAACTCTTGTGTGTGTATATATATATATATATATATATATATATATATATATATATATATATATATATATATATATATATATATATATATATATATATATATATATATATATATATATATATATATATATATGTGGTGGAATCTCGGTAAAAATAAATTTAGTAGGCAGAGATTACCACGTGGCATGTGTACGTGCATATGCTGACGTATCGGTCGGTTGGTTGCACGTGGCAAGATACGATCAGTAGTGTACAGAGCATGTGCAAGAATACCGGATATAGTATTCCCCTCCTCCATTATGCTGGACAAGCCATGCGGTCAAGCAGGAAGTTAGTTCTTGTTCGTATTGATTGGTTATGAGAATGTGCGGGTGGAGCTTAATATGGTAGGAGTTATGTGCCTATATAAGGAGCCTGCACTATTGTCCGGGGCTCAGATCTTGTTGTATTTTGGTGACATTAGTCCCTCTGAGTCCCGATCGGTGAACCGAATAAAGAATCTCTTCCTTCCTGAAGAAACCTGTGTCCATCTCTCTGTGCTTGGCTTCCGTCAGTTTCTCCGGTATCATTTGGTGCATTGGCCGGGAAGCTCATCGTTCAACGGTAGCTGAGAAGCAGAGGCGTGAGACGGCCTCTCTTTGCCCACGTTCTCTACGGCTGCACCCCTGAACTTCTGCGTGGACCTCCCTTCGTCTCGGCGCCACTGGTCTGTTGTCCAGGAGATCATCGGCCTCTACGTAGTAAGTGCTGGGGTGTCCCCGTCGATGAGTGTGAACTCAGGTTCAGGAACGAGGAGGTAAGACGACCGCTGTTTTAGACGGCGGACCCACTAGGGGTATACTGATTGTGCGGTAGGCCCATAAGGGGTTGTGTACGGAATCTGCCCCCTCTAGCGGAGGGAAGGAGCAAAGGCGCACCGCTCAATTGAACGCTCTTTAGTAAGACCGTTTGATTTGGTTTGGAGTCAGGCGGGGTTCTGTGTAAATAGCCCTAGCCGGACACCGGTGTCTTGTCTAGACTAGCGTTCTAGGGTGTACAATTTGTTCGCCAAGTCGGAGGGACCGGGAGACTAAGCGGCGTCTGTGTAAATTCGGTCCGCTAGCTCTCAACCTATCTTGACTAAGTGGGAAGGCGTGTAAATTTGGAACCCACTAGACTTTTGATAGAGTAGATAGACTAAGAGGGTTCTGTTGTAAATTCCGCCCTCTAGTTCGCTATATGTGGTGCTTGGGCAGTGTGGCTAACCAAAACGGATGTAGATAGTTTTAGGTAGTCCATCAAGGTACTGGCCAATAGATTAGTTGGGAATTGTATATGTGTTAAAGATTGTTTAGTAGCGTGTATATCTTGCTAGATAGCGTGAGCTCTGCCGTCTAGCGAGAGAGTGTTAATAGTGTGTAGCTGTATTATAGTGCACGGTACCATAACCCTGTATATTTACTGACACTGTATATAAGTACTAATAATTGTCGTTAATTGCATGTCTAACACCATAACCACTAATAATTGTATTGTGACCTTAAATTGTACTTTGACCTATGCTAACCGTACTGTAATTGCTGTTTGTAAAGACGATGTTACTGGGGTATGTTATAGACGGGTAATTCATATATAGAGAATTATAGCGTGGGTGATCGTATAGTTTCGCCAAAGGGCATAATATCTATTACTTAGTGACTGGTGTAACAGCTGTGTGTGTACGGAAATTCCCTGAGTGTTTTTATTGTGTACGTTTCACTTGGTAACTGTACCACGTGGTGCTGTTGCCGAGGGAACGGGTGTGATCGTTGAATAGAGTGCGTGTATAGTATTCGTTGGGAACGACGCTCCATTGTTAAGTATGGGCGCATCGGACTCGACGATTTTGGATCCCTTAGGATGCATGTTAAAGAATTTTAAAAAGGGATTTACAAAATGTGATTTTGGGGTTAAAATGTCTCCTGCACGTTCGATCACTTTGTGTAATAGGGAATGGCCTACTTTGGTTGCCGCATGGCCGCCACGTGGCAGTTTGGATCCTAATCTGGTACAGCGTGTACACGTGGCTGTATCAGGTAGGCCTGAACTTTACGGACAGTTTCCATACATTGATTGTTGGAGGCAGGCCGTAAACGACTCGCCAAGATGGATCCAGATATGCCACGAGGAGCAATGTCGCCTCATGGTGGCCAGGACTCGTTTGTCCACTAGGGCCATGATTACGCCCATTTTGGACACGCCCCCTGAGTCAGAGATCCCTATGCCGCCCCCTTACTCCTCCTCAAGAGGAAGAGGAAGTGATACAGGAAGTTCTACACCCCTTTCTCCGTTGTCCCCATCTACTCCCTCTAGTTCAGAATCCATCCCCCTCATTACTAAACCTCCCCTTCCGGTACCAACCCCCGTTAAACCCACATATCCAGATTTGGCGCCATTTCAAGCTTCCGGTCAGGCTTCCTCTAGCCCGGCTCGGTATATTCTATTCACCGACCTCCCCCACAATAAAGCTTCCACATCCCCATGCCTTACAACCCCTCGACTGGAACCCCTAACCGACGCCCCTCAACGAAGCCCTGTACTAACCCAACAACTGACCGGTACCCTAAAGTCTAAACATTATCAAATGCCACTTCGTTTGGCTCCCGGGTCAGCATACCTTAATGATGAAGGTCAAATGGTGTATGCTGACTCAGTCTTCGTATACGTCCCATTCACAACTACCGATCTCTTAAATTAGAAAACTCATAATTCCTCGTACACTGACAAACCACAAGCCATGACCGACCTGTTCACCTCGATAGTCCAGACGCATAATCCTACTTGGGCTGATTGCCAGCAATTACTAATGACATTGTTTAACAACGAGGAGAGGACTAGGATAAATCAAGCGGCCATTAAAGCGCTGGAAGAAGAAGCCCGTACATTAAACCAAGCTAATCCAGCAGCATGGGCCGCAGCCCATTATCCTAACGCTGATCCCGAATGGAATGTTAATGGCGCAGATATGGTTCATTTAAAAGCCTATAGAGACGCTATAATTGCTGGCATGAAAGCTGGAGGGAAGAAAAATGTAAATATGTCTAAGACGGCTGAGGTGATACAGAAGAGTGATGAAGCGCCCAGTGTCTTTTATGACCGATTATTGGAGGCATACCGCTTGTATACCCACTTTAATCCGGAAGCCCCTGAGAATTCCCGAATGGTAAACTCTGCCTTTGTCAGCCAAGCCTACGGAGATATTAAGCGCAAGCTACAAAAGTTAGAAGGGTTTGTAGGAATGTCCATCACCCTCCCAATGGAGGTAGCTAATAAGGTTTACATGAATAGGGAATCAGAAAGTAAGAAAGAGGAAGAGCGCAAGATGCGTAAAAAGGCGGATATGCTAGCGTTAGCGATCGCAGGCGTAGATAGACGGGGCCCGGCTAGAGGCGATAGCAAGTGGAATAGGGAACCCCTGAGTAGGAATCAGTGCGCATACTGTAGAGAAGAAGGGCATTGGAGAAGCGAGTGTCCAAAAAGAGAGCAGTATGAGAGAGACCAACCCAGGGCAGGATATGGAAATTTTAGAGGCAGGGCGAGAGGTAGAGGAGGTCCCGGAGGGAGTAATGGTAATAACAGAGGTAGTGTTAGGGAAGACAGATATTATCCCACGGCGCAAAGGTCCCGCGATAGAGAAGACAGGGACTTTGTAGGATTGGCTGACACGGTCATGGAAGACTACTGATACTGACCGGGCTCCATCCCCCTTGGCCGAGCGGAGCCTATGGTCGATGTATCAATAGGGGGAAAAAGGAGTGCTTTCATGATCGATACTGGTGCTGAACATTCGGTGGTGACTGACCTAGTTGCTCCTCCATCTGGAAGAACTATCACCGGAATAGGAGCAACTGGAAGGAGTGCTGCAAAACCGGTTCTTAAAAGTCGACTCTGTACATTGGGAGGCCACGTAGTAAAACATCAGTTCCTTTATATGCCTGAATGTCCAGTCCAATTGCTGGGACGTGATTTGCTATCAAAATTACAAGCGCAGATAACGTTCCTACCAAATGGAACAACATCCTTAAAGTTTAATGGACCTTCAGGTATTATGACATTATCCGTACCAAAGGACGAAGAGTGACGACTTTATACAACGTTGACTAGCCAAAACCCTAAGAGTGATGAATCCTTATTCAATATACCAGGAGTTTGGGCAGAGAACAACCCACCAAGACTGGCCCGCAATATTCCACCTATTCGAATTGAACTAAAACTTGGGGTTTATCCAGTGAGCCTACGGCAATATCATATCCCGCAGAAGGCTAAGAAGAATATTCAATCTTATCTGGATAAGTTCATACGGTATGGTATCCTAAAATTCTGTACTTCCCCCTGGAACACCCCATTGCTGCCTGTTCAAAAGCCCGGTACAGTTGAGTATCGCCCTGTGCAGGACTTGAGAAGAGTCAATGATGCGGTTGTAAGTATACACCCAGTTGTGCCCAATCCGTATAACCTGCTTGCTTTAATTCCGGGTGGGGCTACCTATTTTACTGTCTTAGATCTCAAAGATGCCTTCTTTTGCCTCCGAATTGCTGCAGAAAGCCAGTGTATCTTTGCATTCCAATGGGAAAATGCTGTAACGGGCTCGAAACGCCAGATGACTTGGACAAGACTGCCCCAAGGGTTTAAAAATTCACCTACCCTATTTGGTTCAGCTTTAAGTCAAGACTTACTGGATTTCAAGTCCATCCCAGGAGAGTGTGTATTATTACAATATGTAGATGACTTGTTGATAGCCGCAGTCACAAGAGAAATATGTCAGCAAGCAACACACGATCTACTACACATTCTCTGGAAGGCAGGTGTCTAGGAAGAAGGCTCAGTTGTGTCTGCCAACTGTCAAATATCTGGAATTCCACATCTCTGAAGGTCAAAGAATAATGAGGCCAGAGAGAAAAGAAGCTGTGTGCCAAATACCAACACCCAAGAATAGAAGACAAGTGCGAGAGTTCTTGGGGGCAGCAGGCTTTTGTAGGATATGGATTCCCAGTTACGCGATATTGGCAAAACCTCTGTATGCAGCTATCAAGGGTACAGAACACGACCCCTTCCTATGGACCCCAGAACAGCAAAAGGCATTTGAAGATGTGAAGAAGGCTTTGATGAGTGCCCCAGCATTAGGTCTACCTGATCACACACGGCCATTCTACCTATATGTACACGAGCAAAGAAGAATGGCTGTGGGAGTATTGACACAGTACTTGGGATCATGGCAAAGACCTGTTGCCTATATGTCTAAGCAGCTGGATGCAGTGGCCAGTGGTCTTCCACCTTGTCTAAGAGCCGTAGCTGCAGCTGCCCTGCTGGTAGCTGAAGCCGACAAACTCACTCTGGGTCAAGAATTTTATGTACGAGTCCCACACGCAGTACAGATGTTGCTAGATTACAAAGGCAACCATTGGTTCAGTAACAGCCGCATGACCAAGTATCAAGCAATGTTGTGTGAAAACCCAAGAGTGCATTTAGAGACTGTCAATACCTTAAATCCAGCTACCCTATTGCCGCAACCTACTGAAAGTCAACACGATTGTTTGGAGGTGATGGATGAAGTATTTTCAAGTAGACCAGATCTTCGTGATTTTCCCATCCAGAACCCTGATGTCCAATACTATACGGACGGCAGTAGTTATGTGAAAGAAGGGATTCGCTATGCAGGATATGCAGTAACAACGATAGACAAGGTGATAGAAGCTCGGCCACTGTCAAAAGGAACATCAGCACAGAAGGCAGAATTGATAGCACTAACACGAGCGTTACAATTGGCTGAAGGTTTAAGAGTGAACATCTACACGGACTCCAAGTATGCGTTTTTAACCACTCATGCCCACGGAGCTTTGTATAAAGAAAGAGGACTATTGAATTCAGAGGGCAAAGAAATCAAGTACGCAGCTGAAATACTACAACTATTGGAAGCAGTATGGGAACCGAAAGAAGTTGGTATTATACATTGTCGAGCACATCTGAGAGGAGATGGTGATGTAACCAAGGGAAATCGGATGGCAGATAATGCAGCTAAGCGTGCCGCTGAATCAGGAAGACAGGAATATGTGGAACATATAGCTGCTCTTATACCAACTCCACTGTCTCAATGGACTCCAGTTTATACAGCTCAAGAAGAGGAGTGGTTAAAGACTGAACCGGGAAAGTATTTGGAGAACAAATGGTATCAGTTAGAAGATGGGAGAATAGTTATTCCAGCATCACTAGCGGTAGAAATTGTCCAAAACTATCACAACGGGACACATTCTGGAAGAGATAGTACAGAAGAATCTCTCAGAAAACATTTCTACATACCAAGATTGTCCAATTTGACTCAGGCCATTGTACGAAGATGTGTAACGTGTGCTAAAAATAATGCAAGGCAAGGACCAGTAAAGCCACCAGGAGTTCAGTATATGGGGGGACTCCCTATGTCCGATCTACAAATTGACTATACAGTTATGCCTAAATCTGGTGGACATCGCTACCTACTAGTAGTTGTGTGCACCTATTCAGGCTGGGTAGAAGCATGTCCTACTCGTACAGAGAAAGCAGGAGAAGTTGTGAGATTCCTGCTACGAGAAATAATACCCCGATATGGACTACCCTGTTCTATAGGATCAGACAATGGTCCAGCCTTTGTTCATCAGTGCCTACAACAACTGACTCATATGCTTGGTATAAAGTGGAGACTTCATACGGCATATAGACCTCAGAGTTCTGGTAAAGTAGAAAGAATGAATAGAACTATTAAGAGTCAGTTGGCAAAGATGTGTCAGGAAACCCTACTTAAGTGGAACGTTCTTTTGCCTATAGCTCTGTTGCGAATTCGCAGTACACCTACCAGAAGGATGGGTCGCTCTCCTTTTGAAATCATGTATGGGCGTCCACCTCCCGTACTTGGTAACTTAAGGGGGGATTTGAGTCAGTTGGGAGAAGGAATTACCCGGCAGCAGGTTGTAGAGTTGGGTAAAACTATGGAGGAGGTACAGAAATGGGTACAAGATAGATTACCTGTGAATAATTATCCCCCTGTTCATAGTTACCATCCAGGAGACCAAGTGTGGATTAAAGAGTGGAATAATGTACCGTTAGGGCCTAAGTGGAGAGGTCCTTATGTTATCCTTTTGTCTACCCCTACAGCAATAAAGGTGGCCGAAGTGACTCCGTGGATTCATCACTCCAGGGTTAAACCTGCAGCAGTAGATTCTTGGCAAGCTACACCAGATCCAGAGAATCCCTGCAAGATCTGGTTAAAGCGCACGACTCAGTCGGAGTGACGAGGAAACCTTGTGGATTACAAATATTTTTTTTTCAGAGATTGGTAAGTGAGTGTTTAGACGGCCATAATAACGCCTGTCCGCTCACCAACGTGTTATTAAAAGTCAGGAAAGTCTCGAAGGGACCCCTGTGAAGACGAGCAGAACTCCATTCCCTGCAGCCCTTACCTCCTGGAAGCTGAGGTGCCATCGCACGGACGAAGATTGAGGATGCAGCCGACGAAAGATGTGCTAATGATAATGTTTATTTATTTATTTTTTATATTCAGGAAGGTAGAGGTACCGACACTCCTAGCTGTGAGGTTTGCATTAAGACTACAAGAACAGGTAATCATATTTCTCAGACCCTAATTTTGCATTCGCAATATGAGTGTAAAGGAGATGTGTCTAGGTGTAGATACTTAAATATAGAGTATAGTGTATGCCATTTAGGAGTAGGAGAACCTAAGTGCTTCAATCCAGAGTATCAACCCCGTACAATTTGGTTGACCCTCAGGAATGGAGATCCTCAGGGGACCCTGATAAATAAAACAGTGTTAGAATCCGTACATTCTTCGGGTGTTCTGCTATTTGATGCATGTAAAGCGATATCAAGTGGTAGAAAGCCGTGGAATGTATGTGGGGATCTTAGGTGGGAGAGAACGTATGGGTCTAATGATAAATATATTTGTCCCAGTAGTAAAAATAAATATGTAAGTCCGAGATGCCCAAATAGGGAATATAATTTTTGCCCATATTGGTCTTGTGTGGGGTGGGCAACATGGGGACAGACAGCAGACAAGGATATGATTGTTACTAAGTTGCCTACCAATCCATACTGTAAGTCTATGGAATGCAATCCAGTCCATATTCTTATAAATAATCCTGACCAATTCTTAGATAGATATGGTAACTTATTTGGGTTTCAAATATATGGGACGGGTTTAGACCCTGGGACAATATTGTTTATAGGGATAGAGACCGATACTGTAACCTCCCAAACTCATCAGGTATTCCATTCCTTTTATGAAGAGATGAGTGTAGATAATAAGATCCCCCATAATGCTAAAAACCTGTTCATTGATTTAGCCAAAAGTATTGCCGGTAGTCTTAATGTTACCAACTGCTATGTGTGTGGAGGTACTAACATGGGAGACCAATGGCCTTGGGAAGCAAAGGAGGTAATGTCCGGTTCTGAGGCAGTTGAACAATTAATATCTTCACAAGCTGATTATCAGATGAGTGTTAGAGGTAAATCTGAGTGGAGATTAAAGACCTCCGTCATAGGTTATGTTTGCATAGCAAGGAAAGGAATGATGTTTAATACTTCTGTAGGAGAATTAACTTGTCTAGGGCAAAAAGCTTATGATGATGATACAAGGAATACAACTTGGTGGTCGGCTTCAAATGTCTCAGAACCATCTAACCCGTTTGCAAGATATGCCAATTTAAAGGACGTATGGTTTGATTTATCTATCACATCTAGTTGGAAAGCCCCAGCAAATTTGTACTGGATCTGTGGTAAGAAGGCCTATTCGGAGTTGCCACAGGACTGGGAAGGGGAATGTGTGTTGGGTATGCTCAAACCATCCTTCTTCTTGTTGCCTATTGAAACAGGTGAGACTTTGGGAGTTAAAGTGTATGATGTGAATCATAGGAAGAAAAGGGGACCCATAGAGATAGGCGCCTGGGAAGATAATGAATGGCCTCCCCAGCGTATTATAGACCATTATGGGCCAGCCACTTGGGCAGAGGATGGTACTTTCGGGTATAGGACCCAAATATATATGCTCGACCGCATTATAAGGTTACAGGCGGTGGTTGAGATAAATACTAATGAGACCTCACAAGCGCTCAATCTTTTAGCGAAGCATAATACCAGGATGAGGACAGCAGTGTACCAAAATAGATTAGCCTTGGATTACCTATTGGCAGTAGAGGGAGGTGTATGTGGGAAGTTTAACCTGAGCAATTGCTGTCTTCAAATAGATGACGAAGGGCAAGCAATAGCTGAGCTTACTAGCCATATGGTTAAACTAGCGCATGTGCCTACTCAGGTATGGAAAGGGTATAATCCAAGTAGTTGGTTTGGTAACTGGTATGAGCAGTTTGGAGGGCTTAAGGCATTGGTAGGCGGAGTCATACTGATTTTAATGTTGTGTCTACTCCTGCCAGGTCTTATTCCTCTAGTAGTTAGGTCTGTGCAAAGCCTGATAGAAAATATAGCGGAGAGAAAGGCTGCAGCACAGATAATGGCCATATATAAATATGAGGCTTTAAATCAGGGAGAACCAATGCAGGAAGAGGAATGTTGAGGGATTCACATCATAGAAAAGTCTGGTCTGGTTCATGGTAACCTGAGGTGTATGCAAACCAAGGTTAAGTGATGCCTAAAGTAATTGTGAAATATCAGAGGCATCAAAGGGGGGAATATGGTGGAATCTCGTTAAAAATAAATTTAGTAGGCCGAGATTACCACGTGGCATGTGTACGTGCATATGCTGACGTATCGGTCGGTTGGTTGCACGTGGCAAGATACGATCAGTAGTGTACGGAGCATGTGCAAGAATACCGGATGTAGTATTCCCCTCCTCCATTGTGCTGGACAAGCCATGCGGTCAAGCAGGAAGTTAGTTCTTGTTCGTATTGATTGGTTATGAGAATGTGCGGGTGGAGCTTAATATGGGAGGAGTTATGTGCCTATATAAGGAGCCTGCACTATTGTCCGGGGCTCAGAACTTGTTGTATTTTGGCGACATTAGTCCCTCTGAGTCCCGATCGGTGAACCGAATAAAGAATCTCTTCCTTCCTGAAGAAACCTGTGTCCATCTCTCTGTGCTTGGCTTCCGTCAGTTTCTCCGGTATCATATATATATATATATACATATATATATATATATATATATATATATATATATATATATATATCGTGAGTTCCTCTTGAGGGTGTATACAGTAGTTTTAATTAGTGTCGAAGTGGCAAAACAATTCGTTATACTGGTGACAGGTGAGTCCCTACTAGTAGGTCAAGTGACTGGGGTGGCTCTACCTATGGTTGGCGTGAGAGGGTGATCTGCTGGATGTGGACTTACAAGGGGTGAGTCTTTAGTCTGTGGAGGGGTTGTGACGAGTGATGCCCTTGCGATGCAACTTGCAAGGCGTCTAGCTATGATTTGGCCCGTGGGGTGTTATTACCTCTTTCGTGGATGATGGGTGTTGGCCTTGCAGGACCTCTACCTCTAGGGCATAAAGTGCCTGGGAGAAAAAATACCTAGGTGGCCATACCAATTAGTCTCTATGGATTGATTCCTATACTAAAACATGCCTGCAGAAACGGGAGCAACTTACCTGATTGAACAATGTATGCTTGGTTGTTCTGCAGTAGTCTGACTTCCAGCTAAGGGGGGGGAAGCCTAAACCGGATGATGAAAATTCCCCCCCTAATTGCATGTAGAATATCCTATGGACACCTATTAATATTTAGATGACGGATTGTTCTGTATGTCACTTATATTGTAGGTTCTGATGGGCCAAGTGTGTAACACGTCAGAATAAGTTATGGCATTATTGTAACTGTCTCCTGGGTACAGTTTGTACCCGGCCAGGGCCGGCGCTACCATTAAGGCGAATAAGGCATTCGCCTGGGGCGCCAACATCTGGGGGGGCGCCCACCGGGAGGTATTCCGGTAGGCTGCCCTGCTGCTGTCTGGGGATGCTGTGCTGGGCGAGCGGCTTCTTAGCCACCCCCCAGCGCAGCCATTCAGCTGCTTGCCTGCTCGGGAGAGGGGTATGCTGTAACCCCAGCACCCGAGCAGAGCTCTGTGCTTCCAGCAGGCAGGGGAAGCCGGGACATGACTTAGTATCCTGGCTGGCCCCTGCCTGTGAACACCGGAAGCACTCTGAGGGTAACAGGAAGCAGCCTGTGCTCTCAGTGCACGGCTCTCCTGCTCCCTCCACCAGGAACAGCACCAGCTACCTGCAGGCTGGACCCCTCTGCTCCATTCACAGCACTTATGAATGATCCATCTGAAGGTAAGTGGAACTGATTATGAGTCATTCGTTTGTTGAGTATGAGTGTAGGATGGTAAATTGGTCTGTGTGCATTTTATTGCTGTGTTTGTGGGTGTAAATAAATTGTGACTATATGTAAAGTGGTATGAGTGTGTGCTTGAGTGACAGTGTGTGTGTGATACTGTGTGTCAGGGAGTGTGTGTAAGTGAAGCTGTGTGTATGTCAGTGATAGTGTGTGAGTGTCATTGTGTGTCTGTAAGTGAAGCTGTGTGTATGTCAGTGATAGTGTGTGAGTGTCATTGTGTGTGTGTGTAAGTGAAGCTGTGTGTATGTCAGTGATAGTGTGTGAGTGTCATTGTGTGTGTGTAAGTGAAGCTGTGTGTATGTCAGTGATAGTCTGAGTGTCATTGTGTGTGTGTGTAAGTGAAGCTGTGTGTATGTCAGTGATAGTGTGTGAGTGACATTGTGTGTGTGTGTAAGTGAAGCTGTGTGTATGTCAGTGATAGTGTGTAAGTGTCATTTTTGTCTCTAAGTGAAGCTGTGTGTATGTCAGTGATAGTGTGTGTGTCATTTTGTGTCTCTAAGTGAAGCTGTGTGTATGTCAGTGATAGTGTGTGAGTGTCATTGTGTGTGTGTAAGTGAAGCTGTGTGTATGTCAGTGATAGTGTGTGAGTGTCGTGTGTGTTAGTGACACTGTATGTCAGTGAATGTGTAACTGGCACTGTATGTCAGTGAGAGTGTGTGTTAGTGAGAATGTGTATGTGACATTGCATGTCAGTGAAAGTGTTAGTGAAAAGGGGTATGTATGTCAGAGTGACCATGTAATTAGATACTTTTATATTAAATTATATTTAAAATATATATTAATGGAATTCTAGATTAAACCGAAAAAATGTTTGTAGTAAGATAAATTAAATCTCAATATTATTATTACAAATTAAACAGCACCAAATACATTGAAAAAGAGTGTGTGGATATATTTATTTGGCAGTATGTGTCCATTGATGTATGCATTAGGCAGTACGTGTGTATTGATCTATGCATTCGGCAGTATGAGTGTATGAATGTATTTATTAGGCGGTGTGTGTGTGAGGATTTATGTAATGTGCATATGGTTGATTGTATGTAATAGGCAGTCTGTGTGGATGGATGTATATGGATGCATATACTGGATGAGTGTTTCTATGCAGTGTGTTCATTGCAATTCAGAATTTAGTGAATAAACCTGTGAGAGAATGTAGTTGCCTTTATGAGGGGGCGGCAAAATGGATTGCTGCCTAGGGTGGCAAGAATCCTTGCACCGGCCCTGTACCCGGCGTACACTTATGTGCTTGTGCACGGAGTGCCGTATGTCGGAGTAATGAAACGTATGATTGTTCCATATAGTGCACGTACCAAATGGAAGAAACACAATACTCTTGTCTTTGTCTAGGTAACTGACCCTGCAAGGAGAAACTAGAGATCAAAATGACAAATACTGAGTTAACATATGCCGCTTCTTGTCCCTCCATGTAAAACTTAATAACTAGTGCCTGATACTTAAAACACGTACCAGTTTTTTAACAATGCGACAAAAATACTTCTTGAGATTGTGATTTGGCCTAGAATCACGAAAGCAGATCTGCAGGAAAACCATTCACAACGGTTTAAGCCCATTGCCGTTTATATCAACATATATACTAATAATCAGCCATGTATCTAAATAAGAAGTTTGCAACAACCTAATCCATACATTAATATGACTTGTATAATACATATTTCCGACCTTCAATCTGCAATGTATAATTAGCCACCTTTGAATGCCTGGAGAACAAAATCCACTAGCAAGTGTCACTGTTAAGGTGCAGTTACAAATACCTAAAAACCAGAAATACCTACACATATATGTAGTCAGTTTCCCCCAAACATAACTGGGTATACTTGTTTAACAGTGTATACCTCTTTAATACATACACCGTGCCTCATATGTGTGTTGCTGTGGTCTCCGTGGTGAAGCTCAACAATAAAGTGCCTGGAATTAAGTTACTTTTAAAAGACTGCATGTTCGTACCCAAAAGGACTGTGCTAACTGCAGACAGGGATCAAAAAAAAAAAAATAAAAAAAAATTATATATATAGCAAGGCAGTTTGGCCTGAATTTGTGGGAGGAGTTATGACCCTATTTAAACCCTTCCTCCCTACTTACCTTTGTTGTGCAAGCTGTTTGTCTCCATAGTTACCTGCACTTCCAGTCCGTTGTTCCCGCCAAGTCTCGAGCAAACAGTGTCACCAGCAGCTCCTGCAGCCGACCACCGGGCACATCCACCGGCTTCTAGCCGACTTCGCTACCCATTACCCGGCTATCTGGCTTCCGGTCACGAGACCGGCACGTACACAAGCATAAATGTGGGAAATAGCGTTTGGCTATTTTCCACGTTCTGGCCTAAAAACACGGGTATATGCTCCCTTCATTACTTACCCGTGCGTGCAATTACACTGTCCGTGTACTTCTGCGTTCGTGTGGCTATCAGCCGACCGCAGAGTGCACACACTTTCGTTTCGCTTAAATTAATTACGGACCGCACACTTACCTACATTCGCCTGTTCTTTCGTACATTCATTCAGCCGAAAAGGTAGAAACGGCTTTTTCGTGCAGTCTTTCGTTTGTTTCCACTTAAACAGACTGCAGGTGGTCTTTTCTGTTATATTCCTCTCGCACGTTCGTTCCGCTGAATGCGGGAGGTTTAAGCATGTATTTTCAAATATATGTTATGTATGTACCTCATTATGGCATTTTACTGTAACAGAAGCACTCACCCCCTTTTTTTTTCTTTTCCTTATATCAATTATGTGTAGTATATGGTTCTCCACTATGTATTTAACCAAGTCTGTGTGGCACTATTTCACTGCCCACTGTCACATTAAATTATGAACACAATTTCCCAAGGGAATCTTCTTAAAGAAACAGTTGGCCTCTTTACACTTTTATATCGGTAGGCTAACCCACCATCAAGCCTCTAATTTTTAACCCAGCTGTAACTTAGCCCCCCCCCCCCATTTTTCCCCCAGGATCATATTGCAAAATCTCGATTTCTAAAATAAAACCTTATACTCTGGTTCCTTGTACTTAGCATGAATATGTTTTAGGTTCTACTACTCTTCTTCAAACAAATCTTTAGGAATTGGTATCCAGTAACCCGTTTCACGGCATCAGGTAAAAAGGTTTACCACTTTTTAAGTTTTTCCTGAGGCCTCATTCAGCCTCCACCTCCCAAAGTGGGTTCTAAACTTTAAAACACAGGTGTAAGATGCCTCACAAAGATGCCAACAAAAATCTCAAACCTACTCAGTGTTACGATTATATTAATGTGTCATTTCCTGTTTATCGTTTCAACATATCATTACTTAGACCTGCGCCATTTTTGCAGTTTCGCTATGCAATCATCAACCAACAGGCTACCTGGTCCCCGGCATTTCAGTACCAGGTATCGTTAATCTTACTTACTACATTTAAATTTCTGCTCAAGGCCTAACTTCACACCATTCAATAAATTCACATTTGGGGAACCCAGGGGCTTGGCTCTAATTACGGACTAACGTTTAGGTCCCTCAGCTAATACAGTCACTTACATTACAGTATCTCTGATACACACCTACCCATACGTTCAACATTTTCACACCTTGCATACCAGTGGCATGCCTCAGGCCCACTAGCATCTTTTTACCCTTAGGTTTCTGGACTAAGCCCATTTCTTGCTGAAGCAAATATAGATACATATACTATGCTTGGTCCAAACAAACAGGAATAAATACTCAAGTGTAGCATTTATATACGTGCAAATACATCATTCCAAGAGACAAGCCCAATTAGTTTTGAGAACTGGCTTTTAGGGTTAGGTGCTGACCTTAGCTATCAAAGTGAATACCCGGTCCCGCAAGGTCTACACCCCACCTCATACACGGAGGTTCGGCCCCACAACCAAATCTTAGTTAGCCACCTCGCTCGCTCTTCCTTTGGGCTATAGCTTCCAAAGTCTCAGCCACACGTCTTGAATCTCTTTACGGTCACCAAGAGGCCAACACCCTGCCACCACGTGCACATGGCCACAAAATCCCCTCTGCCCAAATCAGAGGTAGAGCCTCTCTCCGCCACTTGGCACTAGCAGGGCCTCACCTGTCACTAGGTTCTAGGCAAACTTCGCCTCGGCACTATCTAGCAGGCCAGTTCTCCGGAGGTCTCACCCCCACCTCCTCTACATCCTACTTATGCAAATCATTATTCCTTTTTCAGATGTCACAAGAACTGATCATCGACCTACCGTCGGACAATATACCCAGCTCGCCAGTCAGGCCTGGGTTTCTGGAGAAATCCCTCACCTCTTCTACCCTTGACCACACAGGCCAATGTTCCCAGGCCCAGCTGTAGTTCACAAAAGGCCGCCAGATCACACTTCGGATTCCACATTCGACACCCTGGTCGCTATACTGACCAGCCTCCAAATGATCAATTACAGGCTGGCGAAAGTAGAATCAGCTATAGCCACCCCAGGTGTCTCGTTGGGCTCGGCAGACCTTCCCCTGGTGGTCTCGGTCATACCCACTCTGTAAGTTTCCCTGGCCCACACTGTCCCAGATTCCATAAAAAAAAGGAAATTCGAGGGTAAAGACGTTAATTTGATTCCACTACTCCTGACCTCCCAAGCAACACTAGAGACCAAAAGTTATGTACATGAGGACCTTTCAGTAGTCCTGAAAGACAGAGCCACACGACTTTACTCTAATCTTTAAAAGTTTGTAATTGCCTTTGGTGTTATCTGCATGGTGTATCCACATAGGAGGGAAGAGCTTGATTCTTACTTACACAAGGTGGTTGACTTGGGTATCAGGTACGGAGGGTCCTCATTTCATGAGTTCCATAGATCAGTTTTGGCCAAGGCAACTTTCCATGGTTCAACATCAGAATCGGTTCAACATCAAAATCGACTGGTGCTAGATGGTCACAGAACTGTTCTTCCTTCACTTTGCTGGTTTGAGGCAAACAATTATACTACGCACACTTCACGCAGTTTCACGACTACTCTATCATTTACGCCAGGGGTTTGTATATTGTACCATATCACAAGCAGATGTTTGCTTGAATTCAAGACTTTTGCAGTTAAATTATGGTAATTTCTGCCTCTTCCTCTAAACCTACTGAAACCTCCTATGCTGTCACTCAGCTGTTACGTATCCAAGGTCAACCACTCACTATCAGTCCTAATCCATTACTTCACGTCTACCCCTTCCATTAAGCTTGAGCTACATCATGTCTCCTTCGCTGGTCTTTTTTAGCAAGAGCTGCAGCAGCTTCAAACTCTTACACCCCAGTCTACATCACTAAGTGATGGGGTCACAAGTAATCAGCTCAGTTACATACATACGTCAATCAGAGTAAATCTCCTTACAAGTTTCCAGTACTCACGCTGTATAAACTTGCAATAAAGTGTGTTTTCTTTGAATCCTCTTTTGCCCTCTTATTACAGGCCTACTTGTACGTTGGTTTCGGCACACCTCTACCAACTTTGCTTCTCCTTCTACATTCCATTACATATTCGAAAATTCATAGCACAAATTGGAAGGCCATTTGGCCTGAATTTGTGGGGGAGTTATGACACTATTTAAACCCCTTCCTCCCTGTGACAGATCCCTCTGTCTTGGACTGGAGTAACCCTTTTTATTCATTCGTCAGTTACGTTGTGTTTCTACGTTTTGGTGGACTCTATGATGTTCCCTTTTTATGTACCGAATAAAACTACCGAACGGCCGACCACCCAGTAGAGAAGTGTGCTGGTTAACCTCTTGGCCCCATTAGAACGTTGAAGTTAACCGCAGACACCTCTTAATTGATATGGTAGTTGGGTGGTCGCCATTCGTATACCAACCACGAGGTTGCGGCCATTTTAAATCCACGAACACACAGCGGTGTTAGACGCCTAATTCATGGAACTCGAAACGGACACTTTTTGGCACGAACACCGCTGCAGCCGTCGACCTCCCTTCTTGTTCGGTAGAAAAGTCACGAACAGCCCGGTGTTCGGCATTTTGTTCAAGAATATGCCATACCCCAGACAGACATCCCGTGGAGCTCATTCGTATGAAAACGGACTTTGTGAACTCTTTAGCTCCACGGCGATTGGACTGTACGCATAGGATCTGAGCGCTATTCAGTACTTTTGTGCGCTTAGATCCTAGCTATCTGGGGACCTGTGGAATGCCGGTATTATGTTGGAAAATATTGCAGTTATGTATTTTTGTTATGTGCATATAAAATGGCGGTTGGGCTCTGTCCTGGGAGATAATTTAATTACTTCACAATTATCTCCCTGGGCAAAGCAGAGGGTGCTGGGTAACAAAAGGGGAATGGCTACATGTATACCCTGTGATTGGCTACTGTAATATCCTTGTCACAGTCTTCCATCTGGTCCTCTAGGGGAGTGTCCACCAGGTGGGAGACCTGCATAATAGCCAGGCAGGTAGCCCTCATTAAACCAGATTCCTGCTGACCCTCAACACGGAGCTTTGTCTCGTCATTGGGGGGGGGTGATTATTCATATGGAGTATGCTTGTTCGTCAGTATTGGGAGAATAACGGATTCGTATGATTGCTGTTCGGCTGCTTACGGGAATAAGGGAAACGTATTATCGTTGTTCGTCAGTTTGGAGCGCTCAGTGGCTACCTCTGCATTCAGTAAGGGAACATCCTGTACGGCAGTAACCCCTCTCATACTGGGAAGCAGCAACACCCCTACTTACCTTTGTCCCCACCCACCTACACCCATATATATTTACAATTCACCTTTGTAGGCCCTCTTTTATTACAGGCCTACTCATACGTTGGTTTCAACACACCTCAACCAACTTTGCTTCTCCTACATTCCATTATGTATTAGAAATTTCGAGCACAGATATATTTAAATTAAAAATACGAAGAAGCAGCAGTAACCCCTCCACTACCACACACACATGCAGAGATAAGAATAGTGCCAATAGTCAAAAGAGGCAGATTGGACAGGGACAAATGGAAATGTTCCTGTGATGATGAAGAGTCCACTCTAACATGTTGAAGGATTTATTACCAGTACCATGTCAAAAAAGGCTAACAAAATCATGCACCAGATTGTCCAAATTTATGGACTGTTCCTAATGTCCAGCAAACTTCCCTTCCCATTAATGGCTTGCCATATTTGATGCTGGGCCTTTCTACTGTACAGGTTAACCATCTATGACAGGATATCAATAAAACACAGTGGAACACCACTTGAGACATGCGAGAATTTGTTTTCAGAACAGCCTGTAGCCTTCTCACCCTCACAACTTAACACCTGGGCACGAGAATTGGACAATAATAGGATAGTTAATGCCAGTTTGTGATATGCCATCTCCTTGTTTACTCACCTGATTAAAAACCAAAAAAAAAAAAAAAATTACTACTGTTTCCACTTTTTTAAAGTGGCTTTCATTGTAGTGGTTTCATCCAGCCTGACAAAGTCATGCAGTGACAGCTTCTTCCACAGACACATCTGGATTCACTACCTCACTCTTAGGATTTTGTGTGAAGTGCGAATATTGGGAGCCCACACAAAATCATATATATGGATTCACTACTAGATTGCACACAACTTAGTACAATTCAAATTAAGCTTGCACTGTCACTTTAAAGATCGGCACTCAAAGATAAAAGAATTTTGCAATTATATCTAATGAACTATATATAATGTGGCTATATTGTTATCTTAAGATGTAAATTGATAGTATTATGTATCCAATTTATTTATCGATCCGATTATACCAGCTAATAATAATGTAGTCTTCTTGTTAAAAATATGTATTCTCCTGTTGGACTAAACAATACATCGAAGTATAGTGTTCAAAGAGACTATTTTTTAATACACTGATTGAGAGACTCTCATGACAAAGGATTTGAAATTTGGTGGAACGCAAGGTGCACATCCGATGAAAATAGAGATGCGCCGTCACTTTAATGGAACGCACGATGCGTTCCATTCACGCCGGAGACCGAAACCAGGAAGTACAATGCTTTCCAGCAATGCTGAGGTTCCATTTGACCGGAACCAGGAAGTGTAACGCCGACAGAGGAATGGAACGCAAGTTGCGTTCCACTTGAAAAAGACCACGAATTTGGATTATACACAGCATATAAAGAACTGTATGGACTTACAAACAGTAATCTAGCCAACTGAGGAAGCCACGTTAGGCAAAACGCGTTTTGGCAGTATTTTATTTAAATAGATTTCACTTACATTTTTTTTTTTTATCTGTATTCCATAAATTTCTTATTTTTACATCTCTCTGGATTTTCTGCTGTTTACCTCTGGGAGGAATTTTACATACTGCAGACTGGATATCCAGACCATCCACACAGAGGGATTGGGATCACCCTTAAAAGATCCTAAGGTCATCCACACCAGAGCCATGTCCAATATTGGCTCTAGCTTTGTAAATGTATTCTTGCATATGTAATTACTTCATTGTAATTTAGAGTTATCTGCACTATTTGTATACCTCTCTGTCTCCACAGCATTGCTGAATTCGTTCATAAGGAACGTATACCATTTGCTCCACCTATTGTATTGTATGTATTTTTAGTGTTGGTATAGGGGATACCACACAGGTGTTTTAGAGCTTTATCGTCACTATTAGATATACCACTGGTATTTGTTTCTTCCACAGACACAGTTGGGAGAAGCTGATCTTAGAGACTGTGTGTCCGTCTGTCACACTTCTCTCCACAATACTGTCCCTTTCCCTCGTCCCACCATAGCCCCAGTCCCCCACAATACGGCCCATATCCCCCCCCTCATCTCCCACAATGCTGTTCCTACCACCCCCCCACCATAATCCCAGCCCCCTACACCACAATACTATTCCTATCCCCTACCACCATGGCCCAGTCCCCCACAATATGGTCCCCATCACAAAGTAATAAATCTGCCACAATACAGCCCCTGCTTCGATCACAATAAAGCCCCAATCACTCTACTGCCCCTATCTTCCCCCACCCACTAAAACCTTACTGTACAGTGCTACAGAATTTTTTGGTATAATAATAATAATAAACCTATCGCCCACACTAAACCACAGTGACACTAAAATGGGCAGGTTGTGAAGTAAGAGACACAAGGGAAGTGATCTATTAGTGGGAATGTAACACACACAAACAGAGGGGCAAAAGGGGTTCACACTCAAGAGGGGATCTAAAACACTAAAGGCACACCAGGCACATAGGTGACGATACATTGCCGGGAGGGGAAGGGGGAGCAAAATGCATCATCGCCTGTGTTGTCAAAAATCCTTGAACCGGTCACTGTATTTTTCTGTATCTATATGTTGTCTGTAACGGATCACCTGGCACCCCGACTGAGTACCTCCGTTAATGGATGCTCCTAGTGCTTCCTGAGGACTCCAAGCACTCTGGCAGACACCATAATCACCGAATCCGAGAAACCTTTAAATTCTCCCAAGCATATGAATGCTGTAGACCATTGAATAGGAACCATACGAATAGGCTTGTACTCCTAGCAGTCAACTGGAACAGCATGCAATAAATCCTTCCCCCAATAATGAGACGACACATCACTTTGAGGGTAAAACAGGAACTCTGGACTGGCTCATCCAGCCCCGGCTTTTATTTCCATCTCACACATACAGGCCACACCCAGGGGGAGGCATAAAATAACCAATGGCATAGATGTTACCTCCCACACATCCCCTCCCCTTAGTGTGACACATAATCCCATTATGCATACAGTTTAAAATATACTTTTACACAACTTTCATAACTTTAAAACCATACATCACATTCACATAAAAATACATATCCACAATCAATCCATTCAGGGGAACAACATATTAAAAAATGGCATGAATCTGACCAGGGGTTCAAAAGTTACTAAAAGTATCTTTAGTCCCTCCTGGCTGGCAGAAAAAACATCCCCACAATGCACCCTGGTTTCCTCCCTTCTGCCCTGGAGTTAATTGGAGAAGTAATCCAATTATCCAGGACTAGAGGCAGACTCCATTAACCACATGGTTGCAAAACGACATAAAACACTTTAAAATACATAAAGTCACATTTACACATAACACACAGACAATTCACCTATCCCCAGATAGCTGGGATCTGCACGCACAAAACTACCGAATAGCGCGCAGATCCTACTCACACAGTACAATTGCCATGGAGCTAAAGTCTTTCCCATAGTCTTTCATTATATGAATAGGCTCCATGGTATGGCTATCTGGGTTAACACATTCACATAAGGTCTGGTCCATAGTCCAAAGGCAAGAGGCGGGCAAGCAGCCCCCTCCAAGGACACGTGGCGAGTTCGGTTTCGCCACATTGTCAGTATGTGTCACTGTGTTTATCTGTTCAGTATGGTGTGTGTGTCTCTGTCTGTCTATAGGTTTTCAACATCATCACTTGTATGTACGTAGTGGGCATTGGATAGCATTCTCCTCATCCCCCCCATAAAAACCATAACTTACCCCTTCAAATAATGACAGACAACTTCTTGGGGAAAAAACAGGCCACAGCATTTATTAACATCACCAAATACTGTATAACTCCTTAAACATATAACATAATAAATTAAAGGGAAACTCCAGTGCCAGAAAAACGATCCGTTTTTCTGGCACTGGAGGGTCCCTCTCCCTCTCCCTCCCACCCCCCAATCCCCTGTTACTGAAGGGGTGAAAACCCCTTCAGTGACTTACCTGGGACAGTGGCGATGTCCCTCGCCGCTGTCTCCGCCTCCGCGACGCTCCTCCTTGTGATTACGTCGGCCGGTGGGCGAGACTAATCTCGCCCACCGGCCGAGGAGACCTAATGCGAATGCGCGGAAATGCCGTGCATGCACATTACGTCTCCCCATAGGAAAGCATTGAAAAATCATTTCAATGCTTTCCTATGGGGAATAGAGCGACGCTGGAGGTCGTCACACAGCGTGAGGACGTCCAGCGACGCTCTAGCACAGGAAACCTTGCTAGAAACTAGGAAGTGACCTCTAGTGGCTGTCTAGTAGACAGCCACTAGAGGTGGAGTTAACCCTGCAATGTAATTATTGCAGTTTATGAAAAACTGCAATAATTACACTTGCAGGGTTAAGGGTAGTGGGAGTTGGCACCCAGACCACTCCAATGGGCAGAAGTGGTCTGGGTGCCTACAGTGTCCCTTTAACATAAACACTTTTTATACAGTAATCAAGAAACCGTCCTTGCCAATCTAACTTCCCCAAGGCTCTCACCTCTCCCCCTCCCCCCCCCCCCCCCCGGCATAATAAAAGCCATCTTCCTTTTCAGGGCTCCCCACCAGCCGTTTTTCCGCTCGGTGGGGCCCAACCATAATGCTCCCCACCGATTGAATTACAACCCAGTGGGGACACGTCCAACCTGGTACCTCCTCCAGGTTCACCATAAGAGACAGGGGGAGGATGAGACCCGGCCATTATCCCCCTTTTCATCTAATCTACCATCCCTTATTTGGCAAGGACATGCCCCGCCACAAACCCCGCTGTTTTAAGCCTAAAATCAGCGGGGGGCCCCCACCGAAACCCGCCATGGCCTGTTCCAAAGCTTCTTGAAGCGCCAAGTTAAACAGATCGAGCCCGACCTCCGTCAGATGCACCCCATCCGGTCGAAAAAAAATGTGCCGCATCTTTTTCAAAAACCCGGTGCCGTATCGAGATTCCCCCAAACCCCGTAACAAACATCACAATCCGCCGATTAAACTTCTTGCGGCTACGCTCCAGCCCACTATGGCTGTGGGCCTGCCGCCAAAAATTCCTCGCCACTACCTCCGACCAAATCAAGGATACATCGGGGAACAAGATTAAGATCTGGGACAAGTCCCTCCTGACCATATCCACCAGGCCCCCCATGGGCACGGTCCCCAGATAGTTACCCCCCCAGATGGATAATCAAAACCGACGGAGCCCCAAGCAAGTGGGAAAGCCGAACCAAGTCAGGGAGGAGCCGGACCCACCTCATGCCTCTGACCCCGAACCACCGTACCTCCGCAGTTACTGGCGTGAGACCGAGACGCTCCCCCCCTGGCCGGGCAGCTGCTCTCTGCCGTGCCCAGTGGATATAGGAGTGGTCAATCAACCAGACCTTGTAGGGGACCAGACCTAGGGAGGAAAACAAAACAGTCTAGCTCAGGATGCCGGCAGGACGCACATAAGAGACAAACCTCCTGGATTCCCACCTCCCTATTCGCTGTACCTCCTAATGCGGCATACCCAGCCAAGAAACCTCAGTCGCTGCGCCAATTCGGAAGGAGTGCCCTCCAAACTCCGCACCCTCCACGCCCAATGCAGCCAACCCCAGCCAAAACACCCTGACAAACTGAAAATGGGAGAGGAAGCTCCCATCCTCATGCACTAGCAGGGGGCCAGCCAGTGCAGGGCGAACTTCGCAAAAACACCAGAAGGACAGAACTGGGCAGGTGGCCAACCCTGGGGCAGCTGCCAGCTGAACCCACTTACCTTTACCAAACACGTCCGTCTTAGAACGGCGAATCTTAAAGGAGACCAAGCCCGGGCCCGTCCCTGACATCCGAGAAGAGGATTCCCCCAATGGTTGCCCTGCTTGGACACACCAACTCCCCAATCCTCATGGCCCCAATGAAAGCAAACGAAAAGGCCAAGCGAAAAAGCCGCACCTCGAAGTCTGAAAAGCACACCTGCGGGAGCACGTGGCACAGTTGCGCCAGGAGCACCCCCGACACCGGCCTCCAGGTATCCACCGTAACCCGACCCCTACGCAGCCCCTTAACCGCCTGCCTCACCACAAACTCCTTGGTCGCGTCCCCCCACCCTTGCAGCTTAAAGAAAAAAAAAAAACTCAGCCCAGCCAGGCGCGAGGACACCGCCGAAGGCGACATGCCCACCAACACCCAAGTGTTAAATAGCCGCAACAAACCACGCCATCGAGCGGGCGTATCCTGGAAAACCCCCAGACCTGTCTCCCACTCGAGCCATTTCGCCCATACCTTCGAGTATCTGGCCCAAGTGGAACTCGATACAGACCCTCGAACCAGGTCCATCAGCCTGTCGAGCCCGGGGACCATAGTTCCATCGGACACCGGCACCCATCCTCGTCCGCGTGGGGCGCAGCTGCCTGGAACTCCGACCACTGCGAACGAGAGAGAGCATCAGCAATTACATTGTGAAGCCACGGAACATGCAGCGTACCTACAAGACACATTAAGGCACAGGCACCGTAGCACCAGGCGCTGGAGCAAACGAACCATCAGCGGGGAGGAGGCAGAGAGCTGGTTAATCGCCTGCACGACCCCCAGGTTGTCACAGTGAAAGACAACCTGCCGATCCTGCAAGTCCAGACCCCAGAGCTCCAACGCCACCACAATAGGGAAAAGCTCAAGGAAAGCCAGATTCTAAGTCAGGCCAGAGGCGTACCAGTCCCCAGGCCAAGTGTCAGCGCACCAGCTCGACCCCAGTATCGCCCCAAAGCCGACCCGCCACGTCCGTATAGAGGTGGAGATCCGCACCGGACACCTCTTGCACTTGCCAATACGACCTCCCATTTTAATCCGCCAAGAACGTAACCCAGACGTCCAAATCGTCCCGTAACTGCCTCGTGAGTCTAATGTAGTGCCGAGGCCTCGCCACCCCAGCAGTCGCGGCCGCTAGGCACCTGCTAAAAACCCACTCCATGGGCATGATCCTGCATGCGAAGTTTAACTTCCCCAACAGCGATTGCAGCTGGCATAGCTGTATCTTCCGCAAGCCCCGTGCTACCGCCACGTCCCGGCGCAACCCTTCCACCTTGTCTAGGGGCAGCCGGCACTCCATGGCCACCGAATCTATCTCGATGCCCAGGAAGCTAAGGCACGTTACCGGCCCAGTCTTATCGTGCGCAAGGGGAATCCCAAAGCGCCCAAACACCCTTTCCACCGTGGTGAGCAGACTCCCACACGCCGGAGAATGCGCAGGGCCCACACACAGGAAGTCGTCAAGGTAATGCAGCAGCGAGTCGATCCCAGAATCCTGCCGCACCACCCATTCCAGGAAAGTGCTGAAGCACTCAAAGTAAAAGCAGGATATGGAACACCCCATCGGGAGGCACATATCCACATAGTACTGGCCCTGGAAACAACAACCGAGGAGGTGATGGCAATCGGGGTGCACCGGCAACAAGCAAAATGCTGATTCCACGTCCGCCTTTGCCAGCAATGCCCCGGGACCCGCCGCCCTGACCATGCGTACCGCCGCGTCAAAGGAAGCATAAGACACCCGACACAGCTCGGCAGAGATGTCATCATTTACCGAGCCCCCGCAAGGGTACGACAAATGGTGAATCAAGCTAAATTTTCCCGCCTTCTTCTTGGGCACCACCCCCAAGGGAGACACCCGCAAGTTGGCCAATGGAGGGGCCTCAATTGGCCCCGCCACAGTGAAACCTCCTTCCGGAGCTTTTCGAGAACAACATCGAGAAAATCAAACACCGACTTCAAGTTCCTGACTGCCCCGTAGGAGGGGCGCTCCGAGAAGGGAATCCAAAACCCCTGGGTAAACACCTCCAGCAGCAACCCCGCGGCTCCTAGAACGGCCGAGCCAGGAGCGCATCACGTCCACGGCCACTGGCGTCTTCGCCCTTAGTCCCCATGTCACCTTTGTTCCCAGATTTACCCCGCTTAAAGCAGCGGGATGCCGAGTGGGCACCATCGCAATGGGAGCATTCGTGTTTAAAACGACATGTTGCTCCCAACTTGCATTGGCTGTCGTTGAACTTCCAACAACAGCCCGGCCGTCTGTGTGAGGCCGATGGGGCAGAACCGCCCCCCCAAGAAAGGACGACGTCCCTCCTTGGTGCACCGCCAGGCGAGTCATGATGGACAGCCACAGGCCAATGTCCATCTGATCCCACGAGATAGAGGGGCGGACAGCGAGCCGCTGACGAAATTGTTCGTCATAGCGCCACCAACCCAGGCCACCATAGGTCCGACACGCGTTCCAAATGGTGTCCTGATAACAAAAGAGCACTGAGCAGTGCTGGGGAGCCTTTTCCCCAATCACGCTCGCCAAAATGGAAAACGCCCGCACCCAGTACCGGAAAGTTTTCGGAATCTTCCTGTAACGGAACTTCTCCCTTTCCTTGTCCGACTCTTTTTCCTCCTTGTCCCCCAAAGGGGGTGCATCCTCCAAGGGCAACATGGAAAATATCTCCACGAATTCCCCTTTCCAGGTCTTGTCCCTGACCTCGGGCTTGAGATGCAAGCCAAGGGGACCCGACCAGCACATATATGCTGCCCCTCTAGCCACGTCAGCAACGCCCGCTGTACTATCCAGCACCCCCTGTCGCCACCCCCCCCCCGGGCACGGGAGACGGAGTTGCATGAACGCTAACCACTGCGCCAGGAACTGAACCCGCGCTCCCTCCCGTGGCTGAACCTGCCTGGGGCAAGGGAGGGGACCACACTGAACGCAGCTGACCATCCAACCCATGGGACCCCTGCACTAGCGCCCCTCGCTCACACTGGGAAAAAAGCCCCCGCAGACCTGATATGAACCCACCCAGCGTGGACGCCCCAGCAAGCGCAGGAACATGTGACTCACCTGGCGGTGCCCCAGGACCCGCTGGCGGCACCAGATCAGCAGCAGCAACCTGTGAAGAGGATTCCATGGCAGGAACAGCAGTGTCCATATTCACCACAGCTCCAGGCGCCATCTGGTGGACGGATCCAGCAACAGCACCCAGAGCCTGAGGAAGCAGTAAAGAGATCGTGAGCCCACACCCCTGCACAGGAGGCTGCCGACACAGGTAAGGTGGGGGGGGAGGGGACCCCAGGGGCTGGTGAGATCCAGTGGCCAGGGGGGGAGGAAGGAAGGAGCAGGAGAGGGGAGATAGAGAGAGGGAACAGGGGCAGGAGGAGGGGGGGAGGAAAGGCCCAGAAAAGGTCCCCAGGAGTGAGGACCCGGCAGGGGGGACCCCCGGGCCAGAGAGAAAGGGAGGGGGAGCAAGGGGAGGGGGAGCGAACCACTAACCCCATGGACCCCCCAGAGAACGGGGAAGAGGAGGTGGAGGGGGCTGGCTGGAAGGGGCCCAGAGGCCCAGGTACTGCGGGGGCCACCCCCACCCCCATGGATGACGGGGGGGGGACACCTGCCCAGCGGAACCCCCGGAGGACAGAGGGGGGCAGAAACGGGAGGGAGGACCAGCTGGAAGGGGCCTAGGGGACTGCAGGGGACACCCTCACCCCCACATTTGACCAAGGGGAGGACACCCGCACAGTGGACCCCCCAGGAGGGGGGAGAACAAGTGAGGGGGGAGGGAGGGGGGGACCATGAGGGACAGAGAGCCCAGAATCCGGGGAAGAAACCCCCCCCACCCGGCGGCAGTGGGAGTGGCCCACTCCGCGTGGCCCTAAGGGGCCTACTCACCACTGCTGGCCATGAGGTGGGGGCCCCGGGCTGCCTCCTGCAGGCCGCGCACCACGTGGTTCCCGTAACTGTTGTTGCCTCGGGCCCGGGCTGCGGCTCCTGTACCGGGCCCGAGGGGAGGCAGTTGGGCTCAGCCGAGCCGGAGGGCGAGTGCGACGACCCGCGCTGGAACGGCCACCCAGGGAGGGTACCGCAGGGGGCAGGAATGGAGGAGCCACAGCGCTGGGAGGGGGAGCCACATTGCCAGGCGGCTGTGGCTGGAGCAGGCGCCCAAACTGCTCGCGGAGCTGCCGGCCACCGTCTGCTGCAGCACTAGCCCTGAGGCCAGACAACATCGGCTCAATGTCCATGCCACAGGCTGAATATCCTACAGGCCCAGCAACAGGAGGAGGAGGATCACAGGAAACTTGTTGCTGGCCCGGCTCATAAGTGGCACTGAGGTCAGTCTGCTTTGTCACCACCCACTTCCTCACATCTCACACTCCCACACGTAGCACATAGCCAATCATGGACCATCCATCCCACACTCATACATGTAGAATATAGCCAATCATGCATCAGCCATCCCACACTCATACATGTGCCCCTGTCCGCTAAGCTGCGCACTCTCCCTGGGGCCTACACACACCTCTGTGTTAAACACCAAAGTTATATAAATAAATAAACACACCCCTGCATCGAAAAATAAACACATGATTGCATTCAAACTGCAACACCAAATATAAGAACACCCCTTCATTCACACAAACCTATCCCAAACAAAAAAATACTTACATTCAAACATTAGAAAATAGTAGAGCCCCAGCTGTCAAAGCATTGTTGGAGATGTACAACAGAGGGTGTGATTGCACGCCAAGAAGCAGGGGGGCCCAAGCAAATGCTTGTCCATGGTCCATTTGATATGAACGACGGCCCTGCCTGGAAGGGATGAGTGGTTTGCCAATTACAATTATTTATTTTTTTCACGAATTCCCAACTTAAAATGACTAATGCTCCTTATTATATTTATTAATAAAATAGTAAGAAGGAAAATAGGAATTATAAAGAGTTACTGTGTATTTTTTTTTTAATCCGGATATATAATCTAATTTTGCAAACTCTAAATTAGGTTAGGCAACATTGTAGCGGTTTTTGAATTGCAGGACACCAATAGGCGCTTTTTCCCTGCACAAAAATATGTTTTTCCCACAACAACAACATAAAAGAAACTCTGGAATATCTCCAAAATAATTTTGTCCGAAGTGTATTGGCCCAAAACTATTTATTTTCACACTACATACGTTTATTAACCATACTACACCCAAGAACTTGTTACACATTTTAGTTTTGAATAATAAAGCTACATGTCACAAAATTAGTATGTGTTTTAGTTTTTTTTTGTCATACTAAAAATGACTTATGCCAGCCAGTGGTCATACAAAGAGGTTGCATGCAAAATAGCATTAAACGAGGCCAATAACATGAGTGCCAACTGTTAATAACTGTTCCCTGAGCTACAACGTAGATGAAGTTCATAATGTTGGCTTTAACTTTAACGTATTTTACAGCTGTTTTTTCTCCCCCATTCTGACCTAGTCACACTTATGTTGAACTGTACCTCTAAAATGATTATTTGCTAAAGTGAGAATTGTTGGTACTTCAAAGTGAATTTAAAAATGAAGGCAACAGTTACGGCCTGATGATACACTAATTACATACCTATTATATCAACACTGATACCCTCTGGGGCAAACAAAGTATGGCGCCACCTTCCATATAGCAAGGTCTCTTAGCCCAAACGCTGATAACATAAAGTTTACAGGCATTATAGAGTAGTATAATATGTAGTACCGTATCATATTATATGGTATCGAGACGCTTCTTTAAAAACGTGTTCACTTTATGTCCACGCTAAAACAAGCGATATAACGAGGTTAAACGTTTAGCATCTTTGTTTTGTTTTCTTTACTTACAACCTATTTTTATCCAAGCCTCTCTTGAAAATTAACAGTTTAGTATACAATAAGTTAGACTACGCTTGTGCGACATAGCCAGAATGACACTCAAGGTTACCCAAATTTAGTTGTCTAGATACACCAGCGAAATTACCTTTCAGCCAAGTAACAGAATTAACTGTCGGTACCTCTAAGGTACGCTGAAACAGATGAGTTATTTAGCAAACTGTTTATTGTAGTTCATTCACTACTGCCTAACCTATCATTATGCTCTTCAAAAATGTGTGCAATTACTCTCTGCCACTGTTTTACTCATATATGTTTCAATATAAATGCACGCTGTTGTGGCGTATGTAAATCGTATGTACTCGCTTGCACACCAAAAATAAAGAATTAAAAAAAAAAAAAAAAAATTAAGGCAACAGACCTGGAAGCACAGCTGACTTTTTTTTTTTTTTACACAATTTAACTAGTTGGACTAAAATGTGAATAGGTTTGTTTATATTTTGTTCTTGGGATTATCCATGAAAGAGCACAATCTACAAACTTTTGATAGCATGAAAATGAATGTAAAACTACAATAAAATATAATACAGGGCTAGACAATTTTTTTTCTTGTATCACTTCCAGGTCTGTCTACCCCAGTGGAAAAAAACAAAACATCTTGGTCTATCAAGATATATTTAATCCCCTATAAATATTTCACACACTTAGAAAATAATCATAATAAACATGTGTATGCATCTCAGCTGAAATGGTGGTTATATTATCATCATGATAGAAATTATTTAATGGTTATCCAAATCACACTTTTGCCAAGTTTACTGAGAAGTTTAGAATACTATCTTTCAACAGAAAAAAAAATAATAATAACATACTCTTACGGGTTCTCCAAAAATACCACAACAAAAACAATAATGGTACCATACAAAACAAGTATAATAATGCAGAATTAGATGGTTATGGTTTAAACAGGCAAGAACAATAATGAATATGCATGCAGTGCTAATAGTAAAGCTATTGCAAACATTAATTAAAAAAGTAATTCATGCCTGCACTTACCTTTTACAAAAAATCCACATAGTATTGAGAGGACGAAATGCTTAATACAAATAAACCTGGAACTAATTAATTGTATTCTGTAATTCCAAAGGTATGGCATATTGCTATCTGCAGTCAGATAAACTGAAATGAGTGTGCCAATGATCAGATTAATATGTTTGCAAAACAAACCATGCAGAATGACAAACCAACATTAACTAGATCTAATGAGCAGTCATTCGTTTCACTTATTTGTAAGGCGTCTTCAATTAACAGGCCATGACTATTGCTTAGGAAACCATGTGTTCGACTCTTATGTTAAATAAACAGACCTATTATAGTTTCTGTTAAATTTGTAAATTGAGTTATACAAGAATATATTCAAAAGCTAATGATTAAAAGAGTCCATGTAAATGGTTAACTTGCTGGCAGAGTTGGAGAATTCTATTTCTGAATATTTTCTCAAGAGGCTATGAAATGGGAATACAAAGCAGCCCTTAAACATTTTATGCTAGCCCTGTAATGCATTGTGAAAGAAACAGTCCACTAGGCAAATAAAAAAACAAAAGGATAGTAGTAATCACTGTTTAGTCGATATACTGCTAATGAAAACATGCATGCATTTAAAGAGACACTATAGGCGCTCAGGCCACGTAATCTAATTAAAGTGGTCCTGGTGTAGAGCCCCTGTCTGTTCAACCTTTCCATGTAAAGCATTGTAGTTTCAGAGAAACTGCAATAATTACATTACAACTCTAGTGGCTGTCTTCCTCTAGAGGCACTTCTTCGTGCTTCACAAAATGTAATGGGATCCTATAGTGTCAGTGGCACTATAGGTTCCTGGAGTGCCCCCTTCCCTCATGCCCCCTTCCCAGGGTCCTCCCACGCTTCTCCCCACCAACGTCAGCCGGCGGGGGAGACATAATGCCCATGCACGGCAATCACCGCGTGCGCATTAGACCCTCCCATAGGAAAGCATTATTCAATGCTTTCTTATGGGGATAATCTGATTCTGGAGGTCCGTGAGGTAGAACATCAGTCTGCTTAGAGTAGACTTAGAGCTGTAAGTGCAAAAGGGACACAGCACCCTGACCACTTCAATTAGCTTAAGTGGTCTGGGTGCCTACAGTATCCCTTTAACTCTGTGAAATGCCATTATACATCCTCACGTTTTACACTGATTCAATGCTTTCAATTCAATGCTTTCCTATGGGGAAGCTATAATGTGCTCGCCACGCATATGCATTAGGTTCTCCCATTGCTGTGATGTTGTGGGAGGAGGAAAGCAAGTTAAGTCTGAAGGATCTTGGCTCTGAAATTGGGTAAGTGAAAGAAAGAGTTTTTAACCCTTTCATGATTAAAGGGGGAAAGCACTCTAGTATTAGGATTACTGTTTTGTTCCTTTAACAACATTTGTTTTCTTTGAAGCTGTATACTTTATTATTATTATTATTATTATTATTGTCATTTATATAGCGCCAACAGAATCCATAGCACTTTACAATCTTATAAGAGGGGGGATTTAACTATAAATAGGACAATTACAAGAAAACTTTCAGAAACGATAAGTTGTAGAGGACTTTGCTCAAACAAGCTTAAAGTCTATAGGAGGTGGGTAGTGATGTCGCGAACATAAAATTTTTCGTTCGCGAACGGCGAACGCGGACTTCTGCAAATGTTCGCAAACGGGCGAACCCGGCGAACCGCCATAGACTTCAATAGGCAGGCAAATTTTAAAACCCACAGGGACTCTTTCTGGCCACAATAGTGATGGAAAAGCTGTTTCTTTTTTTTTTTTTTTTTGCAATTTACTCTTTATTCTTTTACCACATAAAAAAAACAAAACAACAAAAACAAAACAAAGAGAAAAAAAAAAAAAAATTAAGTAAATAAAAGGGGATACAAAAAGCAAAAAGGGAGGGTACATAGAAATATTAACCCTGTTATCATAATTCAGATCCCAAAGAGTTCTGTTATCAGAGAGACAATATTATCATAGTGCATATCGTAAAGTATAGTCTTGTGTTATACTTCTACTAAAATTAGCTTATTTAATATTTACATGTTTAACATTTGGAAAAGAGATTCCTGATCTTCTGTCTCTGCTTCTGCTTAAATATCTATTACAGCCTTGGTTTAATAGCTCTACTTCTATTATAGGAGAAAAAAAAAAAGGGGGGAGATAAATAAATAAATAAATAAAATAAACAAACACATTTTGGCAATTATATTGTTGTTTTTCCTTTCTTATCTTTTTAAATGTTTCTATTTACATCCATTTGCTATGTTACCCGCTATTATTCTATTTTTTTTATTTTGCACAGATATCGTTTCCCTGCTTCCTTTCCCTATTGATAGTGAATAAGATTGTCGAGTTAGAAATAAAAAAAAAAAAATAGGAACTAAATAAAGCCTTATCCGAAACCAGTAAGTCTAGTTTCTCTCCATATACTAGTTCTTATTATCAGATTCCAGGTAGGTTTGCCACATTCGAGCTATTTGTGGGCTCAGTTTCCCTATTTTTCTTTGGTTCCACATTAGTAATTCAAATTCTACTGTTGTCGACATTGCTTCCTCAATTTCTTGTAGTGAAGGTAGATCTTTTGACTTCCAATATCTAGCTATTAATATAGACCCTGTGCCCAGTAAAAGAAATATCATTTTCTTGATTATTTTAGTGGTGTTTATTGGGAGTGATCGCAGCAGTATTGTTTTTGGGTCGTGAGGTATTCGCTGATTTGTGGTTTGTTTTACTATTTTTCCAATCTTCTTCCAGAATATATTCACCTCTTTACATGTCCACCAGACATGCAACATGGTGCCTCTGTCTGTGTCGCAGCGCCAACACCTGTCTGTTGAGTCCGGGAAGATAGTGTGCAGGCGAGCTGGAACCATGTACCACCTGTACATTATCTTCCTTGTTACTTCTAGATGCGCAGTGCTAGTGGTTAATCCAGAATGTGCGTTAAAAATATGTTCCCATTCCTTTATTGGAATATTCTGTTCGAGATCTTCTTGCCAATATTTCATAAATTTCCAGTCTGCTTTATCCGCTGGATTGGCTAATGTTTGATAGCATAAAGACAATGATTTTTTCGGAGGGCTTAATGATAAGCATTTCTCTTCAAACTTTGATATAGAAGATTGCAACATATCTGTTCTTACTTGAACCTTTTCTGTATCTAGAATCGCTTTAATTTGGAGATATGCGAATGTATAGCTTGCTGGTAAAGAAAACTCTTTTTGTAGAGTCGAAAATGATTTTAAACCTTCTGTGGTACATAAATGGAACAGATGTGTAATTCCTGCCTTTTCCCATTTCTGGTATGGAAACGTTCCATTACAAAAATATAAGGTTTTGATTGGAGTCGCTAAGGCCCATGGGTTAGCTGTGCACAGTTTATCTCTGTATATTCCTTCCTCTTTCTCTGTCTCCTTACTCAGCTAATTTTAATCGGACTTGTACCTTGTTTAGATACAGCCTTGTTTACTAATCACCGTCATACTTAGACTAGTTTAATTTTTTAGTGGAATCTGTGTTGGGTTTATTACATCACTGCAACCAGTTACCAGACTGGTTCCTAACCTTTTTCACGCTCTTTTCCAGCATAACTTCAAGATGTTACAGCTTACGCTCAGGATGGACATGTTTGGGCCTTCCTTCAGCTGCCAGGACTTCGTATTTGGGAAAGTCACCCGTTGGTGCATGTTTCAAGACTTTTTCCGTTTCTTTAAAATATTTTATGTGTCTTTGATGTCGCTTTGAAAGAGGGGGGAGGAGCCTCATCACTGTGAATACTATACCTCCTACTATTTTTTGATTGGTTAATGTTTTCACTCTTTTTCTTTACTGCTATGTGGAGTTAGTAAAGAGAGTTTATGCAAAATACTCGCCTCCTGTCATTATTAAAATTAAGATTATAAGTACACTAGCGCTAGCATAATCTTCAATTACTATATATATGGTATATATATTATTATAAAATACAAATAATATGTTAATAAAAATAAATAACAAAAACATTTTTTTTTTAATAATTATAAAAAAAAATATATATATATATATATGCAATTTTATTCTAACAGTATTTTGATATTTATATATAGTGTTGTCGCAAACCCGAAATTTTCGGTTCGCGAACGGCGAACGCGAACTTCCGCAAATGTTCGCGAACCGCGCGAACCGCCATTGACTTCAATAGGCAGGCGAATTTTAAAACCAACAGGGACTCTTTCTGGCCACAAAAGTGATGGAAAAGCTGTTTCAAGGGGACTAACACCTGGACTGTGGCATGCCGGAGGGGGATCCATGGCAAAACTCCCATGGAAAATTACATAGTTGATGCAGAGTCTGGTTTTAATCCATAAAGGGCATACATCACCTAACATTAGTACATTGTTTGGAATAACGTGCTTTAAAACATCAGGTATGATGTTGTATCGATCAGGTAGTGTAAGGGTTACGCCAGCTTCACAGTAACAGACCAAACTCCCCGTTTAACGCACCGCAAACAAACGCAAACAGTCCATTTGCACAACCGCAAACTCCCCATTTGCACAAGGTTGGATACCAAGCTAGCCATGTCCCGTTCCTTGTCCTCACTGATGTCATTGAAGGTCTCTTCCTCCACCCAGCCACGTACAACACCAAGGGTCCCTGAAAGGTGACAACAAGCCCCCTGTATTTTTTTTTTTTTAAATGTACACTACTGTTACACCAGATATGAGTTGCACTGGTGTGACACTGTGCCCTGGCAGGCCCTGAAACGCACACGTGTGAAGTAAACTGACTGCTATTATATTACAGTCAAAAAAGTTTGTTTTTTTTAAATGCAAGCTATTGTGACACCAGATATGAGTGGTGGCACTGGGCAAGTGGGCACAGTATACGCTGTGAGCCTGACACACAAGCTGGCAGGCAGGCAACTGCAATTAGATTACACATAAAAAAAAAAGCAGACTGATGTTCTAGGCCGAAAAAGGGCTTTTTGGGGTGCTGTCCTTACAGCAGAGATCAGATGAGTCCTACAGGACTGTAGTGGACACTGAATACACTAGCCTAGCTATCGATTTCCCTATTAAATCAGCAGCAGCTACACTGTCCCTCCTCTCACTAAGAATGCAGCTTCCGGGGGGCGGGGCCTAGCTGTCATGGAGGAAAGACGCACTTCGTGTGAGCTCCCTCAATATCTCACTTTAAGCAGCTATCAACAAGCGAATTTCACCCCAGAAGGGGATGACCCAGCAATGTTGCTCCTACCTGACCAACCCGACATGCTTAATAGCGGTCAGGTAGATGGTAATCAGTCACACGCGCAAACAAGACAGGAAAGGGTTAAAGATAAATTCAGAGTCAAGAACAAAGCCATGGTCAATACCAAAATAAACAAACTAGATCAAGGAACGCACTAAAGGGTACTGACACAGAAACCACGATAGGACAAAGTGGATAGGGCTAGGGAAGCTTAAATATCCTTTAACATTTGATTGTCCCACGTCATGCCTATGCCCCCAAAACGTTTGTGTGTGGGGGTGCTGGAATGACGTGGGCCAATGGGAGCCTGAATCAACTTTTGGCTCCCACTGCCCCTTTAAGAGCGAGCTCGTGACTCGAGCCGTGCTCCTAGTGCCAGGCGGGCCACGTGACCGATCACTGCGGTCAGTGCACGCGGCTAAGTCAGAAGAGGAGATCAAGCCGTATGCGGCTCGTGTGGAGGCAGGAGTGATCCAGCCACGCACGGCTCAAGCTTAGGAGCCAGGTCGGTCCCAGGATAAGGTAAATACAGCCACAACCACTTATCCCAATCACACACCTTTCCTAACGTCCTATCCCATTAAAAGCATATTACCGCGTATTTAATAAAACAGATAGACCCCCTACTTCATCCAGGTTACCGATCGATAGTTCGATATTCTGAGCCCTCTCTGATTTACTGTACACGACTATTCGATATTCCCACAAATTTTATATAGCATTTTATGTTTGTTTGAGACCACCTTGAAAATATGGGATATCGCTAAAATCATGATCACTATATACTTTCTCTACAAACCTCTGAAACGAACTACTCATCCATCCGCTATACCACTTTATCCCACCTAGAACTAGTGCCCAGTTAAAATACTTGACTCTTACTTACCCACACTCAGTCATGCCACACACATTTCACCACTGCTCTCACTGAATCCCTCTGACTACGGCTAAATTCATCTTCTACATCAGAACACTACTCCTAAGATTGGGTTGTATCCATGTCTCGGGTCTTTCATTTAGAATAGGGGCAGCTTCGGTCTCCTTCAACACTGACACTCCAGTGCATATTATTAAAAGATTGGGCAGATGGAAATCCTCAGTCTACAACCAATATATTCCTAATCCCGAGAAAGAAATGAGGAAAGCTTTTAAAAGTTTGGCTTTGTAAATTTGATGCAACAAGTGTGTTTTTCTTTAATACCTTTTCACCCTCTTTGCATGAACCCGATTTACATATATTACTAATATGTTTCTGAACATATATATTATATTATTCACTCACTCACTCACTCTCTGGGCCGGCCTAGGACATCATGCTGCCTAGGTCCAACAATAAATGACTATGGGGGATAATGTATAATAAATAGTGATGTGCCGAACTGTCCGCCGGCGAACAGTTCCCGGCGAACTTAGCGTGTTCGCGTTCGCCACGGCGGGCGGACACATGCGCAGTTCGATCCGCCCCCTATTCGTCATCATTGGGCAAACTTTGACCCTGTGCCTCTCGGTCAGCAGACACATTCCAGCCAATCAGCAGCACTCCCTCCCTTCCACACCCTCCAACCTCCCTCCCAGCATCCATTTTCAATTCATTCTGAAGCTGCATGCTTAGTGAGAGGAGGGAAAGTTTAGCTGCTGATGATTAGATAGGGAAATTGATAGCTAGGCTAGGGTATTCAGTGTCCACTACAATCCTGAAGGACTCATCTGATCTTTGCTGTAAGGACAGCACCCCAAAGAGCCTTTTTTAGGGCTATAACATCAGGCTGCTTTTTTTTTTCTTCCTGTGTAATGTAATTGCAGGTGCCTGCCTGCCAGCTTCTGTGTGAGGTTCACATTGGATACTGTGCCTACTTGCCCAGTGCCACCACTCATATCTGTTTTTACAATAGGTTAAGCTTTAGATTTAAAAGAAATATTTTTTTTCACTGTAATAGAAGAGCAGTTGCCTGCCTGCCAGCTTCTGTGTCAGGTTGGATGCCTTGCCCATTTGCACAGTCAGTGCCACCACTCAAATCTGTTTTTACAATAGGTTAAGCTTTAGATTTAAAAGAAATATTTTTTTTTCACTGTAATAGAAGAGCAGTTGCCTGCCTGTCAGCTTCTGTGTGAGGTTCACATTGGATACTGTGCCTACTTGCCCAGTGCCACCACTCATATCTGTTTTTACAATAGGTTAAGCTTTAGATTTAAAAGAAATATTTTTTTTTCACTGTAATAGAAGAGCAGTTGCCTGCCTGCCAGCTTCTGTGTCAGGTTGGATGCCTTGCCCATTTGCACAGTCAGTGCCACCACTCAAATCTGTTTTTACAATAGGTTAAGCTTTAGATTTAAAATAAATAATTTTTTTTCACTGTAATAGAAGAGCAGTTGCCTGCCTGACAGCTTCTGTGTCAGGTTGGATGCCTTGCCCATTTGCACAGTCAGTGCCACCACTCATATCTGTTTTAACAATAGGTTAAGCTTTAGATTTAAAAGAAATATTTTTTTTTCACTGTAATAGAAGAGCAGTTGCCTGCCTGTCAGCTTCTGTGTCAGGTTGGATGCCTTGCCCATTTGCACAGTCAGTGCCACCACTCATATCTGTTTTTACAATAGGTTAAGCTTTAGATTTAAAAGAAATAATTTTTTTTCACTGTAATAGAAGAGCAGTTAGATGTCTGCAAGCGTCTGGGTGTCAGGCCTACTTCAGCGTGTGCCCTGCACAACCCTGCCAGCGTACTTTGACAGTTGCCACTCATATCTGGTGTCTCTATAGCGTGCTTTTACAAAGAAAAAAGGTTTCCAGTGTAAGCTAATAGCAGCCAGTCAGTGTCCTTCAAGTGGCTCTGTCAGGCCTTCCTTCAGCGTGTGCCCTGCACAACCCTGCCAGCGTACTTTGACAGTTGCCACTCATATCTGGTGTCTCTATAGCGTGCTTTTACAACCAAAATTTTGTTTCCACTGTAATAGAAGAGCAGTTGCCTGCCTGCCAGCTTCTGTGTGAGGTTCACAGTGGATACTGTGCCCTCTTGCCCAGTGCCACCACTCATACATGTTTTTACAATAGCTTAAGCTTTAGATTTAAAAGAAATATTTTTTTTTCACTGTAATAGAAGAGCAGTCCGAACTATTAGCCCGCCAGCTTTTACCATACAATCTGGTTGAGTCTGAGGCGTTCAAAAAAATTGTAGCTATTGGGACACCGCAGTGGAAGGTACCCGGACGGAATTTCTTTTAACAAAAGGCAATCCCCAACTTGTACTCGATTGTGCAAAAGGAAGTCATGGCATGTCTGGCACACAGTGTTGGGGCAAGGGTCCATCTGACCACTGATACCTGGTCTGCAAAGCATGGTCAGGGCAGGTATATCACCTACACTGCGCATTGGGTAAACCTGCTGACGGCTGACAAGCAAGGAATGCGTGGCATTGCAGAGGAGTTGGTGACACCGCCACGAATTGCAGGCAGTCCTGCTGCCACCTCCTCTACTCCTCCTACTCCATCCTCTTCCATAACCTCCTCGGCTGAGTCCTCTTGTGCTGCAAGCACTCCTGTCCGCCCTGAACGCACAGGTGGAAAAGTGGCTGACACCGCAGCAACTGGATATCGGCAAAGTGGTGTGTGACAACGGAAAAAATTTGATAGCGGCATTGAAGTTGGGCAAGTTGACACATGTGCCGTGCATGGCACATGTGTGTAATCTGATCGTACAACGCTTTGTGCATAAGTACACAGGCTTACAGGACGTCCTGAAGCAGGCCAGGAAGGTGTGTGGCCATTTCAGGTGTTCCTACACGGCCATGGCTCACTTATTCGATATCCAGTGGCGAAACAACATGCCAGTGAGGCGCTTGATTTGCGACAGCCCTACACGTTGGAATTCAACACTCCTAATGTTCGACCGCCTGCTCCAACAAGAAAAAGCTGTTAATGAATATTTGTATGACCGGGGTGCTAGGACAGCCTCTGGGGAGCTGGGATTTTTTTTGCCACGTTACTGGACGCTCATGCGCAATGCCTGTAGGCTCATGCGTCCTTTTGAGGAGGTGACAAACCTAGTCAGTCGCAACGAAGGCACCATCAGCGACATCATACCATTTGTTTTCTTCCTGGAGCGTGCCCTGCGAAGAGTGCTGGATCAGGCTGTAGATGAGCGTGAAGAGGAAGAGGAAGAGTTGTGGTCACCATCACCACCAGAAACAGCCTTATCAGCATCGCTTGCTGGACCTGCGGCAACGCTGGAAGAGGATTGTGAGGAAGAGGAGTCAGAGGAGGATTGTAGCTTTGAGGAGGAGGAGGAGGAGCAAGACCAAACACAACAGGCATCCCAGGGTGCTCGTTGTCACCTATCTGGTACCTGTGGTGTTGTACATGGCTGGGGGGAAGAACATACCTTCAATGACATCAGTGAGGAGGAGGAACGGGAAATGAGTAGCTCGGCATCCAACCTTGTGCAAATGGGGTCTTTCATGCTGTCCTGCCTGTTGAGGGACCCTCGTATAAAAAGGCTGAAGGAGAACGACCTGTACTGGGTGTCCACGCTACTAGACCCCCGGTATAAGCAGAAAGTGGCGGAAATGTTACCGAATTACAACAAGTCGGAAAGGATGCAGAATTTGCAAAATAAATTAAAAAGTATGCTTAACACAGCGTATAAGGGTGATGTCACAGCACAACGGGAATCTAACAGGGGGAGAGGTGGAAGTCATCCTCCTCCTCCTCCTCCCACGACCACGCCGGCAAGGACAGGACGCTTTAAAGACGTGTTGTTGATAAGGACATGCGGACCTTTTTAAGTCCTATGCATCGCCACAGCCCTTCGGGATCCACCCTCAGAGAGCGACTCAACCGATAGGTAGCAGACTACCTCGCCTTAACTGCACATATCGACACTCTGAGGAGCGATGAACCCCTTGACTACTGGGTGTGCAGGCTTGACCTGTGGCCTGAGCTATCCCAATTTGCGATAGAACTTCTGGCCTGCCCCGCTTCAAGTGTCCTGTCAGAAAGGACCTTCAGTGCAGCAGGAGGTTATTGTCACTGAGAAGAGAAGTCGCCTAGGTCAAAAAAGTCTAGATTACCTCACCTTTATTAAGATGAATGAGGGATGGATCCCGAAGGGACTGACACTGGGCGATACATTCGATTAAAAAAGGCCTGATGAGATGAGCTGCCTTGGGCTAAAAATGGTCCACACGCTGCTGTATTTTAGCTCTGAATGACGTTTGACTTGCGTGACTTATCCGCCACCAACTAGGGTTCAAGCCGCCATGTTTTAGGGCACTTTCTGCCTGTGAAACAAACATCAATTTTTCTGGCCGCTGCTACAGCAGCGGCTGCAACAATACCAAATTTTTCAGGCATGTGTACATGCCTAATTTTTAGGCCCACTGGTGCAGCACTGTGGCTTCAAAAACCAAACCAAAAAAAATCCTCCAAGATGGCACCAATATACCAGTGGTCTAAGCATCTTCCCACCTTGGCCTAAAAAGGGGAGGTGATTCAACAATTAAAAATCTCTGCCATTTACACGTCCACTGATAGGAGATGCGGAAGGTATTAAACTGATATGAACAATACTAAACTCACCACTCCTATCTGGTGGCACATTAGCTTGCCCGCGCAGTGCCCCAAATTTCAAGTAAGAGGACCGACCAAGCATCTTCTTCCATCTCCCTGTTACATAAATCAATGCCATATCCATAGAAATTGTAGAGAATATCCAGGATAGTTTTACAGGGCCAAATCATGTCGCCTGTTGAAAGAGGTGACCTTGCTCGGGTCCCAGGTGTGCGGTTCCTAAAATGGCTGCCATATACATGTCCTCTGATAGGAGACGCGGAAGGTATTAAACTGATATGAACAATACTAAACTCACCACTCCTATCTGGTGGCACATTAGCTTGCCCGCGCAGTGCCCCAAATTTCAAGTAAGAGGACCGACCAAGCATCTTCTTCCATCTCCCTGTTACATAAATCAATGCCATATCCATAGACATTGTAGAGAATATCCAGGATAGTTTTACAGGGCCAAATCATGTCGCCTGTTGAAAGAGGTGACCTTGCTCGGGTCCCAGGTGTGCGGTTCCTAAAATGGCTGCCATATACATGTCCTCTGATAGGAGACGCGGAAGGTATTAAACTGATATGAACAATACTAAACTCACCACTCCTATCTGGTGGCACATTAGCTTGCCCGCGCAGTGCCCCAAATTTCAAGTAAGAGGACCGACCAAGCATCTTCTTCCATCTCCCTGTTACATAAATCAATGCCATATCCATAGAAATTGTAGAGAATATCCAGGATAGTTTTACAGGGCCAAATCATGTCGCCTGTTGAAAGAGGTGACCTTGCTCGGGTCCCAGGTGTGCGGTTCCTAAAATGGCTGCCATATACATGTCCTCTGATAGGAGACGCGGAAGGTATTAAACTGATATGAACAATACTAAACTCACCACTCCTATCTGGTGGCACATTAGCTTGCCCGCGCAGTGCCCCAAATTTCAAGTAAGAGGACCGACCAAGCATCTTCTTCCATCTCCCTGTTACATAAATCAATGCCATATCCATAGAAATTGTAGAGAATATCCAGGATAGTTTTACAGGGCCAAATCATGTCGCCTGTTGAAAGAGGTGACCTTGCTCGGGTCCCAGGTGTGCGGTTCCTAAAATGGCTGCCATATACACGTCCACTGATAGGAGACGCGGAAGGTATTAAACTGATATGAACATTTACTAAACTCACCACTCCAAGTGCTGTTATTTATTTAATTTTTTTGTGGTGAGGCTTTACAGGACAGAGTGCTTCTCCACGGGACATGTTAACTCACGGGCAACTGGCTCATCAAGGAACCAGAGCAGCTTGAACGAGGTGACCTTGCTCGGGTCCCAGGTGTGCGGTTCCTAAAATGGCTGCCATATACACGTCCACTAATAGGAGACGCGGAAGGTATTAAACTGATATGAACAATACTCCACTCCTATCAGTAGGTCAGTCCCATTGTGATTCATGGCCCCCCACTTACCGCGCAGGGATGGGGGCCGGGGGGAGGAAAGTAGGCCCCCCCATTGTGATTTATGGCCCCCACCCACCGTGCAGGGGTGGGGGCCGAGGGTTGGAGGACAATAGGTCCCCAGATTGTGATTTATGGCCCCCACCCACCGCGCAGGGGTTGGGGAGGACAGTAGCTCCCCCCAGTGTGTATCATGGGCTTTGAGGACAGGTGTCAATCCATACCTGCCAAGTGACCCTATGTAGGGGTAACAGTCCCTATTCTGCTCTGTGTCAGTGTGTATCATGGTCTCTGTGGACAGGGAACAGTCTCTATTCTGCTCTGTGTCAGTGTGTATCATGGTCTCTGTGGACAGGGAACAGTCTCTATTCTGCTCTGTGTCAGTGTGTATCAGGGGCTTTGAGGACAGGTGTCAATCCATACCTGCCAAGTGACCCTATGTAGGGGGGGCAGTCTCTATTATGCTCTGTGTCAGTGTGTATCATGGTCTCTGTGGACGGTGAACAGTCTCTATTCTGCTCTGTGTCAGTGTGTATCATGGTCTCTGTGGACAGGGAACAGTCTCTATTCTGCTCTATGTCAGTGTGTATCAGGGGCTTTGAGGACAGGTGTCAATCCATACCTGCCAAGTGACCCTATGTAGGGGGGGACAGTCTCTATTCTGCTCTGTGTCAGTGTGTATCATGGTCTCTGTGGACAGGGAACAGTCTCTATTCTGCTCTGTGTCAGTGTGTATCAGGGGTTTTGAGGACAGGTGTCAATCCATATCTGCCAAGTGACCCTATGTAGGGGGAACAGTCCCTATTCTGCTCTGTGTCAGTGTGTATCAGGGGTTTTGAGGACAGGTGTCAATCCATATCTGCCAAGTGACCCTATGTAGGGGGAACAGTCCCTATTCTGCTCTGTGTCAGTGTGTATCAGGGGTTTTGAAGACAGGTGTCAATCCATATCTGCCAAGTGACCCTATGTAGGGGGTACAGTCCCTATTCTGCTCTGTGTCAGCGTGTATCAGGGGTTTTGAGGACAGCTGTCAATCCATATATGCCAAGTGACCCTATGTAGGGGGAACAGTCTCTATTCCGCTCTGTGTCAGTGTGTATCAGGGATTTGACTATCTTTATTCAGATTCAAAAATTACAATTCCAGGAAAAATTTAACAAACATTTACAAGAACATGTTATGCACATCATAGAAACAACGTAAACCTCTTTAAAGCCACAAACTTAAGACAAAAAATACGTACACACAATGTGTAAGGGTTTGAAAGAATATTCAGGCCCTGGGGAGATAGCGCAGCTAAGCGGACAAGGGCACATGTAGGAGTGTGGGGATAGATGCATGGGATTGGTTGGGAAGAGTCTGTGGGTGTGATTATGTTCTGTGTAAGACAGTGTGGGGGAGGTCTTACCTCAGTGCCACTTGGGATTCGGGCCAGCAAACAGCTTCCCTCCCGCCCACCCTATACTATATTTTGTCACAGCTAGCCGGGGGTATGTCCTTGCCAATTGAGTTTGAGGTTACGTTTAAGTAGATGGAATGAGATGAACACGTTTTTTAAGGTCTCAAACCTCCCCTGCTCTAAAGGTTTAACTTTAGGTTGCCTGAGGTCTCGTGCCCATCGAGCGTGGATAAGGTCGGCTGATGGCAGGCATTGGAAGGATTTTTTATGACGAGGGGGGAGGTGAGAGGGAGTGGTGATTAGGAACCACTCCATGTTTTTATTGGCAAGGACGGTTGGGTCACTGTATAACACTATGGGTGGAGTTATATATGTATATATGTTAATTTATGCTTATTTATGTCTAATGTTTTGGTTACAGAAAAGAAGAGATTCAATAAATAAAGTTATGGATGTGTTATGCAGTAATTTAGTTGTGATAATAAATGCTGTGGCCTGTTTCATCCATACTAAGTGGTCTGTCGTTATTGGGGGGTTTAATGGGGTTAGAATTTGTTCTAGGCTGCATCGCGAGTCCCCACTACGTACATACATGAATCCTTACATGTTTACTTTATCGTTTGTTTGATTTTTGTGAACCATATATAAACTACAAGCAGCGTGAAAACTATAAAAACTCAAGTGGCCATGCTGATCAAATTAAATAGTATGCTTTACACAGCATAGCAAGGGTGATGTCACAGCACAACGGGAATCTAACAGGGGAAGAGGTGAAAGTCATCCTCCCCCTCCCACGACCCCGCCATATCTGCCAAGTGACCCTATGTAGGGGTAACAGTCTCTATTCTGCTCTGTGTCAGTGTGTATCATGGTCTCTGAGGACGGGGAACAGTCTCTATTCTGCTCTGTGTCAGTGTGTATCAGGGGCTTTGAGGACAGGTGTCAATGTTAGGTGATTTCTGCCCTTTATGGATTAAAAGCAGACTCTGCATCAACTGTGCAATTTTCCATGGGAGTTTTGCCATGGATCCCCCTCCGGCATGCCACAGTCCAGGTGTTAGTCCCCTTGAAACAACTTTTCCATCACTTTTGTGGCCAGAAAGAGTCCCTGTTGGTTTTAAAATTCGCCTGCCCATTGAAGTCAATGGCAGTTCGCGCGGTTCGCCGGTTCGCGAACATTTGCGGAAGTTCACGTTCGCCGTTCGCGAACCGAAAATTTCGGGTTCGCGACAACACTAATAATAAACACAGGTTACTGGCAATGGGGTGGATAATGTATAATAAACACAGGTTACTGGCTATGGGAGGATAATGTATAATAAACACAGGTTAGTGGCTATGGGGGATAATGTATAATAAACACAGGTTACTGGCTATGGGAGGGATAATGTATAATAAACACAGGTTACTGGGTATGGGGGGATAATGTATAATAAACACAGGTTACTGGCTATGGAGGCATAATGTATAATAAACACAGGTTACTGGCTATGGGGGGATAATGTATAATAAACACAGGTTACTGGCTATAGGGGGATAATGTATAATAAACACAGATTACTGGCTATGGGAGGATATTGTATAATAAACACAGGTTACTGGCTATGGGGGGATAATGTATAATAAACACAGGTTACTGGCTATGGGAGGGATAATGTATAATAAACACAGGTTACTGTCTATGGGAGGATAATGTATAATAAACACAGGTTACTGGCTGTGGGGGGATAATGTATAATAAACACAGGTTACTGGCTATGGGGGATAATGTATAATAAACACAGGTTACTGGCTATGGGAGGGATAATGTATAATAAACACAGGTTAGTGGCTATGGGGGGATAATGTATAATAAACACAGGTTACTGTCTATGGGAGGATAATGTATAATAAACACAGGTTACTGGCTGTGGGGGGATAATGTATAATAAACACAGGTTACTGGCTATGGGGGATAATGTATAATAAACACAGGTTACTGGCTATGGGAGGGATAATGTATAATAAACACAGGTTAGTGGCTATGGGGGGATAATGTATAATAAACACAGGTTACTGGCTATGGGAGGGATAATGTATAATAAACACAGGTTACTGGGTATGGGGGGATAATGTATAATAAACACAGGTTACTGGCTATGGAGGCATAATGTATAATAAACACAGGTTACTGGCTATGGGGGGATAATGTATAATAAACACAGGTTACTGGCTATAGGGGATAATGTATAATAAACACAGGTTACTGGCTCTGGAGGATAATGTATAATAAACACAAACACAAAAAAAAATAATAATAATACAAAAAAAAATGAATGCAGCTTCAGAATTAATCTAAATTGTATGCTGTCTAGGAGGTGGGAGGGTCTGGGAGGGAGGGTCTGCTGCTGATTGGCTGGAATGTGTCTGCTGACTGTGAGGTACAGGTTCAAAGTTTACTCAATGATGACGAATAGGGGGCGGACCAAACATCGCATATGTTTGCCGTCCGTGGCGAACGGGAACAAGCGAACCATTCGCCAGCGAACCATTCGCCAGCGAACCGTTCGGGACATCACTAGAGGTGGGGTGTAATACACAATAGGACCGGAAATAGCAATCAAATAAGGTAGGAGTGAATCAGAGCGGAAGGAGAGAGTAGAGTGCTGCCCTTTAGGAGAGAGCAAGAGACAGATATGTGAGGTAGAGGTTACTCTTGGAGGCCATAAGCTTTTCTAAAGAGATTTTAAGTCTTAAATGATTGTAGACTAGGGGAGAGTCTGATGACAGTAGGCAGGTTATTCCATAGGAAGGGAGCCGCCCACGAGAAGTTCTGCTAACGTGAGTTGGCCGTACGCGTGCTAGCAGCAGACAGGAGAAGGTCACGAGCAGAGCGGAGAGACTGAGAAGGGGTATGGCTTAGTGGCACAAACGCTAACTAGTTGGATACTAATGAGGGAACAACAACATACTCCGAGCCCATTGCTGTCTATAACCTACAACCGTGTAATGGGGGGGACTCACATCAACGACATGGCCCTTTGCGGAGCGGCGTGAACATGTCCCCATCTCCAAGATCCTACAAAATGGCAGCTTGCGGACCTTAGACTCCATGCTAGGGGGCACAGCACGGAGCCCTCTAACAGTGAAACATTTTTGTGACACCATGCAGTTAGGGATCGCTTGCATAGAGACCTATCCAGGTTCGAGGCAAAATGGAGAAAGCGATATCCACACTTTATCAATACCTTTTGGCCGGACACCTCACAGAAAATAACACCTTTCACAGGCAATGGGAGACGATGCTAGATACCACCTTTACACCCCAACAATGGGAAGGTGCCTTATTTTGGCAACACAAAAGTACCATCAGCTCATCTTCCCAAGAAACAAATTATAAAATAATCGCACTCTGGTATAGGACCCCGACGTTACTCCATAGGATCTTCCCGTTTACACCCACAACATGTTGGAGATGCCAAACGGATAGAGGCACGAAGATACACATATGGTGGGATTGTAGCTCAATTGCTCCATACGGGAGATGATAAGACAAAACATAATTGAAGTCCTGGGAGAAGTGAGTGACTGGACAGCAGCCCTGGTGCTACTACATGTCTCGTAGATGTCGATTGCAGATTATAAAAAATCGATCCTTTGTCACTTGCTCAACGCAGCTAAAGCTCTAATTCCATTATATTGGAAAAAGCCGGAGACACCCAGTGCGGAACAATGGATCCGCAGGGTGGAGGACATTCAGGGGGCAGAGACGATGCAGGCATCCCTGCTGGGCAGAGGAGGCAAGCATGCAGAGATGTGGCAGCCGTGGTTTGCATTCATATCTCGGGACGATGAGACGGGACATGACTGGGAGAGGGGGCCTTCGGGGGGGATGATGGACCCACGGGACGAGACCCCCTCAGATGTGCACTGACTCTATCCCACATAAAGGCCAGTGGGCAGCCATTTTTCGCCACGTTTTACACGGGATTAGAGACATGATGGCTCTCCTCTTCTCCTCTTCTTCTCCCCTTTTCTCCTCTTTTCCACTCTACCAGTCTACCGATAACTTTAACTCTTCTACTTTACGCACGCATACACATACAATTATCCCACAGAGTTGCACTCTCACTCTGGTCTAGACTAACCTGTGCAAGATAGAGGGAATGCACCACCTAGCTGTTACTCCACCCGCACCTCCTGGAGGCACCACTAGACGAGAAAAGGGCATACACAACTCCTTGGAGAGCAGGGTGCTCAGATAGCTAAGTCGGATGAAATCTTTTGTCACACCACAAGCATCACTCTTCTGATAGATCAGCACATGCTCACCAAACAAAGCCCGATCATGGTCGTAAAGAGCCTCTTGAAATGCGGGCAAACAAAATAGCACCTATATATCGCCATTACTGTATACCACCTGGCAAGATGCATGGGTTGTTATGTTACTAACGACGAGCAATGCTCGACGACTGGCGAGCTCACCGTTAGAGCCCTACGACACACACGTGGGATCTGGGATGAGAGGGAGAGCACCTTGCTAAACTACTTTGTAACTGCTGATCTATGATTGCTCACCCCTTATGGAAACTGGAAGCTTAAATACTGTTATAGATAAACACTATTATACTTGATGTATATCTGGCCCTAACGTTACAGTTGCAAACAGGTCGTGCATTACCTTCAAATTGCTTGTGATTGCATTGATTTGTATTGTTATTCTTTCACATAAATCAATAAAACAAAAGATTTACAAAAAAGAGAAAGATCCATGTGGCGGAAACAGCCCCGCCACTTGTGCCTGGAGAGGACTGCTTGCCAGCCTCTTGCCATGTGATTATGGTCCCTGGGAGGTTTGGCCCTTGAAATAACAGATTTGGGCATATTGTATTTTATTATGCTGCTGCTGGCCCTTTAAGAACCATCTGGGGACATACTGTGGAGTTACTGGGTGGCCACCATTTCATGTATCAGAGGCACATATTGAGAACAATGGATGAAGCACATGGTGAGAACAATGGATGGCGGCCATTTTAACTCACAGACACTGTTTGGACTTTTCTACACGGTGCCATCTCGTCAGTATTTGGTGCACAAAGACATCGTGCAGTAGTTTTAAACTATACAACAGGGGACACATTATACAGTAATTATTTTTCATATAGCCTGTATATGTTCTGCGGAATCTGCATTAAACTGTATTTTCCAAACTACTGAACGGATCTGGGTGAATTTTGGATATGTGGTTCACCCAGATCCCCCGGTTCCAAGGATATACTTATGCACTGTGAATGTTTACATGGTGTGTTCAATAAAAACATGGCAACATTTCATTCTTTGTGTGTTATAAGTTTAAGCAGACTGTGATTGTCTATTGTTGTGACTTAGATGATGATCAGATCACATTTTATGACCAATTTGTGCAGAAATCCATATCATTCCAAAGGGTTCACATACTTTTTCTTGCAACTGTATATACATGCACACACATATAATACGTGTGCATGTATGTGTATATATATATATATATATATATATATATATATATATATATATATATATATATATATATAATTATATAGAAGAAAGATGCACTCTTGGGTCTTTTTGTAAATATTGACGATCTTTAATCCATGTAAGGTTTACAGGTTGCTTGATCAATGTTTCGACCCATTCGGGTCTTCCTCAGGATCAACATGTAAACATAAAATCAGAATATATATAAGAAAAAATAAAGTGTACTCACCAATTGTGAATAAACTCTCTCATCCCTACAGTCTGAACCCGGAAGTGAAAACCGGAAGTCACGTGACGTGAAACACTTACGTGCAGCAGTGATGCCTGTGAACGTGGTTGCTAAGAAACCAATAGACACATTTAAGAATTGGTCTCATACCGAGTATAGCATGTGAATGCTGCAGTATAAGTGGCTATTAAACTACTATATATACTATATGTATAGCCAGCGTGTAAGATCTATATAGGATCACTTATGTGTATTATCAGTGAATAAATCATGGTGAAGTGAAAAAAAGTGCCTTGTAAAAATAAACAAATAAGTGATAAAGTGCCTGGTAACCAATATATAATGTCATTCTAAGTGTATTTATATATATATATTAATAAAAAATTCAGTTAGATTAAAATTACATATATATTTTTTTTATTATTTTTGCTCTTTATTTATCTTACATTATTATAGGAGACACAAGAGACACCTTAGACGTGGACAAAAGGGTCACAAGAAATATAGGAGCCACGGGAAAACCTCCCAGACAACGGAGATGACATCTATATTTAATCTCTCTAATAAGATTTTGAATCATAATCACATTTCACTTTTACAGAAAGGACTTACGTTCATACCTGTTGCCAAGCCTAAAAAATTTGAGATGGCCATTGATCTATACAAATTACAAAGAACTCTATTTAGCAATGAGGTAAAGAAAGATGAAAGTCCCACTATGACATATACTTTTCCCAATCGGAATAAAAAAGACATCTATACACCTAACCCTTCAATCAAGACCTTCATGCAAGTCCTACGCCATGAGATAAGTCCTATCATAACAACACCACCTTACAACAGGGACAATCTGTCCAAGGATGAGCATATAGCTCTAAAAGATCTGATTCAAGATCCCAATATCATAATTCGGCCAGCCGACAAAGGTGGTGCCATTGTGATACAAACATATGAAGACTATAGGAAAGAAATCATGCGACAACTTCAGGATACTTCAACATATTCAAAACTCACCGTCGACCCTGTTGAAAAATTTCGAAAGAAAATTTAAAAACTTATCGATGAAGGACTATCACATCAGTACTTGGATGAAAACACTGCAAAATTCTTGTCTGTAAAACACCCAAAACATCCGGTTATATACACACTGCCGAAAATACACAAGGACTTGAAACGGCCACCAGGTCGTCCAATTGTGTCCGCTAAGGAGGGATTGATTGAGCCGATCGCCCAATTCATTGATCATCATATCAACAATAGTGTAAGAAAGCTTCCGACATGTCTGAATGATACACAACACCTCATCAGTCAATTACAGAATATTGATCTGGCAGGCAAAGAAATTATTTTGGCTACGATGGACGTACAAAATCTTTATACGATAATACCCAAAAAAGAAGGCATCGGAGACATAGCTGGGATACGTATAATGGCCCCTACATCCCATATCTTATGGAATGGTTGGATATTGCTTTATCATGCAATTATTTTAAATTCGAGGATATATTCTATCTGCAAACCTCTGGGACTGCCATGGGGGCAGCCATGGCACCAGCTTATGCTAATAGCTTCATGTATTGGTTTGAAGAGAAATACATTCTACATGAATACCAATCACAAATAATAAAATATGTCAGATATGTGGATGATATCCTTATAATCTGGGAAGGATCTATAACAACTTTTGAAAATATGATCCAGCGGATCAATACCTTACCAACTCCTGTAAGGCTAACATGTAACTGGAATGAACACAACATTGAATTCCTGGACGTTACAATATACAGAAATGAAAACCAACTAGGTTTTACTTTGTTCAGAAAAATTACAGATAGGAACACTCTATTGTCCGTGACCAGTTTTCATCCTCAACATGTTAAGGATTCATTACCTATCTCATAATTCCTCCGAGTCATGAGGTATAACAGCAACTCAGCCAACCGCGAACATCAGCTCCAAGAAATTTTTGATCGCTTTCTAGCAAGAGGCTTTCATCCTCAGACACTCGAAACAGCTAAAAAGAAAGCTTGGAATAAATTCAACCATACCAATACTACGAGCTCTATGAGAAAGAACAATATCTTTCTCCCACTTACATTCAACACTGCTACTCCGTTTCTTAAAAAATGTATACATAAACATTGGAACATGTTTCAAGTAGACCAGAATCTCCCTGACAGGTTTAAAAATAATCCCATCATTAGCTACAGACGAAATCGCAATCTTAGAGATCTACTCGTGAAAAATGACCCTCGACAATGCTATGCCAAGATGCCTAAAATCCAAAAGAAGGGCTGTTATAAATGCAGCGGCTGCGTTACATGCAGCCATATGCTTACTGGAACTACATTTGTCCATCCCCACAACGGGAATTCCTCTAGGACGTATCAGGTATGTCCGCGGTACTTAAGGACCGTTTTTTGTCAGACGTACCTGATACGTCCATGGTCACTAAGGGGTTAAACAACAAATATAAGTTGACCATATCTGGCACTTTAAAGAAGCACTCCACACCCATAGGGCACTTCAGTTTGCTGAATTGCTATATCGCTGTGGAGTATCCCTTTAAAATCATCACTTTTAAAAGTGCCAATTTAGTTGTGAAATTAGCACTTTTATATTTGAAATAGACATGCCTCCCCTTTACTGAGTTAACGGTAGTAGCCAGTGGGTTCTAGCAGAGCACTCCTGCCTTACAATATTGGCTACAATTGCAGGTGACAGGCAGGGGGGAAGCACTCTCCTCCTGCCTGTTTGTTTTTGCAGCGTCTATCCTGTCTCCCCTCCCTGTGTCTCAGTCTCCCCTCTACTCCTCTCCCTGTGTCAAAGTACCCCCTCCCCTCCTCTACCTGTCGACCTTCTACTGTACTGATCCGCGGGTAGAGGATCTCTAGTTTCCTCTACTTGGACTGACAGGAAGTGTTCTCACTGAGGACTGCAACCAGTGGCTACAGGTGCCTGCATTATGATTCCTGGATTCCTGATAACTAATTGTATCAATTCTTATAAATCATTTTATCTTTATCTGGATTCCTATATTAAAGTCCTATAAAGTTTGTATAACTGTAGGAATATAAGATCAGTCAGTATTGCTTTAGTGAGAGTAGTGGATGCATGGAATAGCTAGCCACCTGAAGTAGTAGAGGTTAACACAGTTAAGGTAGGTAAAGCATGTGTGGGATAGGCATAAGACTATCCTATATAGAAAAGACTAATTAAAGAATTTAGAAAATTGGACTAGGTGGCAGTGGCGTCTCTAGGATTCATTTTTAGGGGGGGCACATGGTGGGCCAGGGACAAAAGTAGGGGGAGCACATTTAACCCCGCCCTTGCCGCAGTTTGACCCCACCCCTGCTGCATTTTAAGCCCCGCCCCTGACACAATGTGTGTTTTTTTTTTTTTTTAATAATCCCTGGTGGAAGATTCATTATTTTCCACCAGGGATTATTAAAAAACAAACACATTTCTCTTGATACAGTGCCATAGTTGCCAACATTTGAAAAAAATTTCCAAGGACATTTTGCAGCACAGCTATCAATTACTACCTTGAAAGTTTACCACACCCACTGCCGCAAAACTCGGCCCACTATGTCCAACCCACATAATTAATCTCCGCCTACTAATCACAGTACAGATTACAGTCTACTCAATAAAGAGATATTTACAGGGAATTGAGATGGTAATTTCAAACATTCTCCCATTCAGCTGCACTATTTCAACCTAATGTTGGAAATTCCCATCACAATTCCCTGCAATTCTCTCTTTATTGAGTAGACCTTTATAACACCAAGTTCCCACCAAAAGTACCATGTATCCAAGGTATGCAATAGACACATGTATGTACGTAGTGGGGAATCGCGATGCAGCCTAGAACAAAAACGAACCCCATTCAACCCCCCAATAACGACAGACCACTTAGTATGGATGAAACAGGCCACAGCATTTATTATCACAAACTAAATTACTGCATAACACATCCATAGCTTTTTAATTAAATCTCTTCTTTTTCTGTAAGCAAAAATGTTGGACATAAATAAGCATAAATGAACATATATACATATATAACTCCACACATAGTGTTATACAGTGACCCAACCGTCCTTGCCAATAAACATACAGTGGTTCCTAATCACCACTTCGTCTCACCTCCCCCCTCGTCATAAAAATCATATCTTTCCAATGCCCGCCATCAGCCGACCTTATCCACGCTCAATGGGCACGACACCTCAGGCGACCTTAAAAACTTGTTCATCTCATTCCATATACTTAAAAGTAAACCCTCAAACTCAATTGGCAAGGACAAAGCTGGCTGTGACTAAATATACTAATAGGGCGGGCGGGAGGGAAGCTGTTTGCTGGCCCGAATCCCACGTGGCACTGAGGTAAGACCTCCCCCACACTAACTTACACAGAACATAATCCCACCCACACACTCTTTCCAAACCAATCCCATGCATCTATCCCCACACTCCTACATGTGCCCTTGTCCGCTTAGCTGCGCTATCTCCCCAGGGCCTTTCACAGCACAGCATCTATATCAGGCAGGTACAATTTCTCACTTTAATGTGAGTTGGGTATCAATGGTGACACTGTCTGTACAAATATTTTAAAAAAAAGACCTTGTGTAGATGTGCTTCGTTCAGAGTTGTGTCTATACCATATAACATACATTAGTTCACTAAAATAATTATATTGGGGAGTGAATATAGTTTTAAAAAAAAAAGCTGAATAGGAAATGAAAGATATTAAAGGATAATTTACAGAATAGAATTAAAGAGAGAAATGGGAGCAAAAGGAAAACATATGCACATATTCCATTAGCCCCTTTTCATGCCACCAATTCAACATGTTAAATGTCTCAGATTGAGACTTCAGTCACCACTCCACTGCTTCTGATAACTCTAGTTCCTGGAATCTGTGGGTATTATACATGTATTATACAGAGAGTAGAGTTGAACGAACACCTGGATGTTCGGGTCCGGCGGGTTCGTTGGAACTTTGAAAAAAAGACCGGGTTCGGGATCGAACTTGACCCCGAACTTGACCCCGAACCCAATTGAAGTCAATGAGGACCCGAACTTTTGGGCACAAAAATGCCTCTAAAAAAGTCCTGGAAAGGGCTAGAGGGCTGCAAAAGGAAGTAAAATGGGGGTTAGAGTAGGACAAGTGCCCTGCAAACAAATGTGGATAGGGAAATCACTAAAAATAACATTAAATACATAAAAAATTAAAAATACAGCTGAGCCATAAAATAGCACTAGATGGAATCTTTGATTTTAGCTTTGGAAGAACATAAATCAAAATCTGGCTGTCAGAAGGATCACCAGAATTATCCATTTGAGAGAGGGTTGGAGTGCAGGGTATTCTCTTTCATTGTTCAAACTGAGCTCAACTCCTGATGCATGGAGAAAAGGCCTTCACAAGCCTCTGCTATTGTGTACATAGTTTATACTAAGTGACCCATAGGTTGAGGAGGCGGTGACCGTGGCGGTGTAGGTGGAAGCGGCCGTGGAGGAGGTAGTCAACACTGTTTTTTATTTGTTTTATTTTATTTTATTTATTTTTTGGTTTTTTTTTATTGGGGTAGCCCCCAAAATATTGGGACATATAAAAAAAGAAACATTTGCGGCCTGCGGTGCATTTCTTGCATTCCTGATGCATGGAGAAATGCTCAATTCCTGATGCATGGAGAAAAGGCCTTCACAAGCCTCTGCTATTGTGTACATAGTTTATACTAAGTGACCCATAGGTTGAGGAGGCAGTGACTGTGGTGGTGTAGGTGGAAGCAGCAGTGGAGAAGGAGGAGTAGGTAGCCAATAGAAGAAAACAAAGAATAAGTGCACTTGAGTATAACAATGGCTGGGTGAGGCTGGTATCAATTTCTAATCTTCACAAGGTACAGACAAGTCTGGTGGGATCCATGCCTGGTTCATTTTAATAAACGTGAGCTTGTCCACGTTGGCTGTGGACAAGCGGCTGCGCTTGTCTGTGATAATGCCCCCTGCCATGCTAAACACATGTTCAGACAATACACTGGCTGCAGGGCAGGCCAGCACCTCCAAGGCATAAAGGGCAAGCTCAGGCCATGTGCCCAATTTGGAGACCCAGAAGTTGAATGGGGTAGACCCATCAGTCAGAAAGGGGTATTTTTTACATACACCCCTATATATTATTAACCATTAATAGGGAACACATGGGATGGGCGGCTGCATTGTAACAAGGCTGAGTGATACAAAAAATGGATACAAATGCAGAAAGATAAGTCCTGCGCTCACTCCCATCACTGGGATTATAAGGGTTAATAATGTATAAGGGTGTATATAAAAAATACCCCTTTCTGTCTCATTAGAGATTTTTGCCAGAAGCTCAAGGAATGGTTAGAGTTAGGACCCACCTGGGGGGTCTGCCTTGATGTTGGCAGGTGGGCTTATCCTCTCATGGCCATTGGAGGTAACTAAAAAAAAACTCCATTTGTTTAAAAATATATAGGGATTAAGGAGAGAGCGCAGGTAACTTGTTTGTCTTTGGTTTTTACTATTTATTGTGGCTGATGTGTACTGTAGTCATTGCTGCTGCCCAGTGATGGGAGTGAGTGCAGGACTTATCTTTCTGCACATGAACTACAGCATTTCCCATATTGGGCCACCAATATTCATTTTCAGGAGTTAGAAGTACATTACCTCTATCTATATGAGCTTGCCCTAGCCATGAATAAGATTTTAGGGCAAGTCTCTTTCCTTTACAGGAAGAACAACAAACGTCTTATGTTCAATAGATATTGGTGCGGTGTAAGTGACAAGGACCTACACCTATAAGTGGAGCGCTCAAACACAGATAAATCTTACCAAAACGTAGTCTCATTCAATGGTAAAATATGGGGTACATGTCAAAGTAAAATACAGAAAATACAATATAGTGTAGATGGTACTGAAAAATGGCTTCACAGTGATTATAATGATATTGTGCTGAATATTACACTCACATTTCAAGGAGCCTGTGTATAGAAAACACTGGCTCCGTATCAAGGCTTGTGTGCTGTTATGGTAGCACCACCCTCCTACTTCGGCTTGAAGAATTTCTCAGGAACACGAAAAAAAGGGAAGAAAGCAGACCAATGTGTAGACTTATGGTGATAAATGACACAGGTATGTGTTCAATAAATGGGGTGCTCACCTGGTCCTGAGCCTACGAATCCCGGCTCTAGGTGTGTAGGTTTTGTGCCAATTTGAATGGGGATGGCACTTCCCCTGTGAGGATTCCTTGGAGGCTCCAAAAAGGACTTGGATGAGGTTTTGAATGAAAATGGTGAATTTATTGGTTTAAAATAAACATAAAAACAAAGATGATAAAAGTCCTCAAATAAAAGTCCTTTAAAAATGGCCAATACGCGTTTCACTCTCAAATAGAGCTTCTTCAGTCAGCTGTAATGTTAGTCCTCTGAATCCTCCATTTTAAATGTCATCTGGGTCTTCCCCTTTAATGAGTTAAGTTCATTCTGTCCAATCAGATTCAATTTCACATAATGTGTGTGTGTGTGTGTACCTTTAATAGGTTAATGATGTTAACGCCTTTATTTGTCTATTTTTTCATTGGTGGGCAGCGTTGGTTGGCGGAAGTGTTTGTTTTCAACCAGGTGGTTGGCGGAAGTGACATCACGTAATCATGTGATCGCCATCCAGCCACTCCCAAAAAAAAAAAAAAAAAAAGGGACATGATACTAACAATGGTTGGCGGAAGTGCTTGTTTTCAACCGGGTGGTTGGCGGAAGTGACATCACGTTATCATGTGATCGCCATCCAGCCATTCCAAAAAAAAAAAACAGCTGAAAAAAGCAAATAGAGCTGCAGAATTGAAATGACAGTAAAATTGCATAATGTCAAATATTGATATAATGTAAATAGTGGTGCATATAGACTAATACATTCACATTGTTAAAGGTGCATACTGTGCTGGTGGTACTTATATTTTTAAACATTAAAAAGGTGATATTACATACATATGTGCTAGAATAGATATCCTTATTGGGTATTTAAATCAATATTCTTTAAGTGGTATTCACAGTGTTTATAGTGTTCGGGCATACATAATATGCCACTGATTGAATATGAATAAGAAAAATGTATGAAAGAAAAACAAGGGGTATAAAAAGGGTAGAATGGATTACAATGGATAAATTCCATTGAACCCAAAAAAGGGGGGATACCCATTTAAATGAAATGGCAGAGTTCAAAGTCTATATTCAAACCCCGGGGCTTTAAAGTCCCGAGGTTGAATATCCACCTCATCTCACTCTGTCCCAATAATTTATTGAGGTCGCCTCCCCGCCAATTCCCCTTAACCTTTTGTATACCCATAAAGAGTAATTGGGTGGGATCACTGTTGTGGGCTAGGGTGAAGTGGTGTGATACACTGTGTCCTTCAAATTTTTTCTTAATATTTCTAGTGTGTTCCTCAATCCTAGTGTGTAAATTCCGTTTAGTGCGTCCCACATATTTTAAACCGCAAGGACATTCCAATAAATATATTACGTTGTTTGAGTGGCAAGTTATAAGTTCTTTAATAGGGAATTCCTCATCGTTATTGCAGTTCTTAAAAGTCTTAATATGTCTCTTTTTATTATTGGTGTTCCTACATGCAAGACAAGTACCACACCCATAAAACCCTTTCCTTTATTTAGGAAGGTAGTGGTTTTAGTTTTTTTAATGTGGTTCTTTACCAAAAGTCTGTTTAAATTAGCTGCACCCCTAAATATTATCTTGGGTTTTGGTGGTAGAATCTGAGATAGGGCATGGTCCTGAAGTAAAATAGGCCAATGTTTATTTAGGATTTTCCTTAATGCCTTATTGTTATGGCTGTAATTGCATACAATAGGTAAATTGACCTCACATTCATTTTGCGTTTTGTTTTTTTCTTGTAATAAAGTGCTCTGTGGAATTTTTAAAACTTGTGTATAAGTGTCGTTGAGTGTCTCCTTTTTATAGCCCTTATCTAACAGGTCGGTCATTAATTTGTCTGCTTGTTCCTTGAAGGTTTCATTGTCCGTGCAATTTCTTTTTATACGTATAAGTTGTGATTTAGGTACACTATTTAGCCAAGGGGAAAAGTGACAGCTTGAGGTGTGGATAAAGCTGTTCACATCCACATCTTTAAAATGTGTCTTGGTCTTGATCTTTTCATTATCAATAAAAATATCCAAATCTAAAAATGTGACCGTGTGTTTACTAAAATTCGTTGATAAAATAATGCCCCATTCATTATTGTTTAATTGATTTAAAAAACTTTGTAGCGTGTTTTCTGTGCCCTTCCAAATAAAAAACAGGTCATCGATGTAACGGCGATAGGTCACCAGGCCCTCCACCCAGCCCTCATTAAGTTGTAAATGTTGGCGCTCCCAGTCTGCCATGAACAGGTTAGCGTAGCTGGGTGCGAACCTGGTGCCCATCGCCGTCCCACATGCCTGTAAATAAAAAGTGTCATCGTACCAAAAATAATTACTGGTTAAAATTAATTGTATCCCTTCAATGATAAAATCAATTTGATCTGACTCAAATTTCTGAGATTGTTCTAAAAAGAATTGTACTGCTGCACAGCCCTTTTGATGTGTGATAATGGTGTATAAAGAGCTGACGTCAGCAGTTACTAGATAGTAGTCATGTTCCCATTTGATGGTCTGTAAATGTCTCAGAATGCTCCCTGTATCTTTAAGGTAACTAGGGATGCCTTGCACTATAGGCTGGATGCATCTGTCCACATACTCCGAAAATCTACATGATATGGAGTTGATGCCTGAGACGATAGGTCTTCCAGGTGGAACTAAGGGGTTTTTATGCACCTTGGGGAGGTAATAGAACACAGGTATCTTAGGGTGTGTTACATTTAGATACTCAAATTCTTTTTTGTTTAAAATCTCCTTTTGTAAACCCTTGGTTATGAGATCGTAAAATTTATTTTTAATTTCAATAGTTGGATCTCCTTTTAATTGTGTATAGGTTGTGTGGTCGTTAAGTAACCTCATACATTCTGTGTGATAGTCTTTGACATTTAAAATGACTATCCCCCCCCCCTTATCCGCGGGTTTAATGATGATGTCATTATCTTTCTGTAGTTTTTTTAGAACTTTGTACTCATCTTTTTGAAGGTTTTGTTGGTAGCGATTCGCTTTTTTTAATTTATTGATGTCTGACATCACCATTTTCTCATAGGTGGTCATTTCTCCTGAGATTAAGTGTTTTGGAAAAAAGGTGGACTTTTCTTTTAATGTCGTGTGTGTATACTTTTCTGTATTAATTAGGCTATTGGTTATAGGATTTTTTTGAAAAAAAATTTTCAAGCATAAGGTGCGTTTAAATTTATTTAGATCTACATACGTCTCAAATTTGTTAAGATTTCTAGTGGGTGCAAATTTTAAGCCCTTCTGTAGTAATTTGATTTGTGTATGGTTCAATGTAGTGCAGGTGAGGTTAAATATACCTGCTTCTTTTTCCATCTCCTTTTGATTTTTTATGGGTTGCGTTTGTCCCTCTTTCCTCCTCTGTGTGTCCACTCCTCCTCTCTTTCCCCTTCTTCCGTGCTCCTTTGTCTTTTGTTTGGTGATTTTTGGCGTGAGAGGAATTTGTGTTTGTCTTTGTTCCTCAGACTCCAAAAATCCTCTTCCTTTGTGATTTTTTCAAGTGGTTCAAATCTATTGTTGGTGGAAATATCTGATATTCTCCTAGGATTGTGTCTAAATTTGCTTTGTGCTGTTAAGAATTCATCTGATTTTGCTCTTTTTTCCATCTGGATGGGAGTTCTCATGTTGGGTGTGTGGGTTCTCCCATGGGGTCTTGTGGAAGGTTTAGGTTCCATTCTCTCTCTGGGTCTCTTATTGTAATGGTCCCTAAATGGGTTTGCCCTTGGTTGATAATATGTGCGTGCGTGATGTGAATTGTAAGAATTGTGGTTGTGTTGGTCATATGTATTATGATTTTCTGGTTTTCGATTTTTCCCAAATGTCCTAACTTCATTGCGTCTGTAGTCATTCTTATCACGTGTATATTTACTCTTTTTGATTTGTATAGTCTCTTGTTCTACTTTGTCTATAACACATTGGATTTTATCCGTGATCTTTTTGTATTCTTCTGTGTTAGTGTGATTGATAAGAAAATTTTGTTCTTTATTAATTTCCGTGTCTAATTTGTCTAGTGTAAATTTCCTCCTAGTTATGATTTTTTGCATCATAACAAAGGAGAAGGAATCAAGCATAGTGGCCCAGTCGTCCATAAATGCTTTATCTTCCTGATCAAATGAAGGGAATTTAAAAAACCTGAGTCCCCTTGGGGTGATTTTTTCACGAATGTATTTTTCCAGAGTAGCAATTTCCCATTTAATTCTGGTCCCCTTACTTAATGTTTTTTCAAGTATTCTCTGGCAGTCAAATATAGATTTTTCTTCCATTCTATCAATTTGGTTGAAGACAAATTCTTCTTCCCCAAATAATTCATCAATGTTAGTACATTGTTTTTTTCTTTGTTCAAATAATGACATAATGGTTATGTTTACACACGAGGATATATAGAATCTATGAATACCAATCAAAGGTTGCCTCTTTTTACAGAGGAGTGTGTATAACAAAAGTGCTTAAAAAAGTCAGAAAGTGATTTACAGGCAGCTCAATACACTGGTGTGGAAATATCCTCTATTCCACTGAATAAATTTAGTAGATATTGGTGCGGTGTAAGTGACAAGGACCTACACCTATAAGTGGAGCGCTCAAACACAGATAAATCTTACCAAAACGTAGTCTCATTCAATGGTAAAATATGGGGTACATGTCAAAGTAAAATACAGAAAATACAATATAGTGTAGATGGTACTGAAAAATGGCTTCACAGTGATTATAATGATATCGTGCTGAATATTACACTCACATTTCAAGGAGCCTGTATATAGAAAACACTGGCTCCGTATCAAGGCTTGTGTGCTGTTATGGTAGCACCACCCTCCTACTTCGGCTTGAAGAATTTCTCAGGAACACGAAAAAAAGGGAAGAAAGCAGACCAATGTGTAGACTTATGGTGATAAATGACACAGGTATGTGTTCAATAAATGGGGTGCTCACCTGGTCCTGAGCCTACGAATCCCGGCTCTAGGTGTGTAGGTTTTGTGCCAATTTGAATGGGGATGGCACTTCCCCTGTGAGGATTCCTTGGAGGCTCCAAAAAGGACTTGGATGAGGTTTTGAATGAAAATGGTGAATTTATTGGTTTAAAATAAACATAAAAACAAAGATGATAAAAGTCCTCAAATAAAAGTCCTTTAAAAATGGCCAATACGCGTTTCACTCTCAAATAGAGCTTCTTCAGTCAGCTGTAATGTTAGTCCTCTGAATCCTCCATTTTAAATGTCATCTGGGTCTTCCCCTTTAATGAGTTAAGTTCATTCTGTCCAATCAGATTCAATTTCACATAATGTGTGTGTGTGTGTGTGTGTACCTTTAATAGGTTAATGATGTTAACGCCTTTATTTGTCTATTTTTTCATTGGTGGGCAGCGTTGGTTGGCGGAAGTGCTTGTTTTCAACCGGGTGGTTGGCGGAAGTGACATCACGTTATCATGTGATCGCCATCCAGCCATTCCAAAAAAAAAAAACCAGCTGAAAAAAGCAAATAGAGCTGCAGAATTGAAATGACAGTAAAATTGCATAATGTCAAATATTGATATAATGTAAATAGTGGTGCATATAGACTAATACATTCACATTGTTAAAGGTGCATACTGTGCTGGTGGTACTTATATTTTTAAACATTAAAAAGGTGATATTACATACATATGTGCTAGAATAGATATCCTTATTGGGTATTTAAATCAATATTCTTTAAGTGGTATTCACAGTGTTTATAGTGTTCGGGCATACATAATATGCCACTGATTGAATATGAATAAGAAAAATGTATGAAAGAAAAACAAGGGGTATAAAAAGGGTAGAATGGATTACAATGGATGAATTCCATTGAACCCAAAAAAGGGGGATACCCATTTAAATGAAATGGCAGAGTTCAAAGTCTATATTCAAACCCCGGGGCTTTAAAGTCCCGAGGTTGAATATCCACCTCATCTCACTCTGTCCCAATAATTTATTGAGGTCGCCTCCCCGCCAATTCCCCTTAACCTTTTGTATACCCATAAAGAGTAATTGGGTGGGATCACTGTTGTGGGCTAGGGTGAAGTGGTGTGATACACTGTGTCCTTCAAATTTTTTCTTAATATTTCTAGTGTGTTCCTCAATCCTAGTGTGTAAATTCCGTTTAGTGCGTCCCACATATTTTAAACCGCAAGGACATTCCAATAAATATATTACGTTGTTTGAGTGGCAAGTTATAAGTTCTTTAATAGGGAATTCCTCATCGTTATTGCAGTTCTTAAAAGTCTTAATATGTCTCTTTTTATTATTGGTGTTCCTACATGCAAGACAAGTACCACACCCATAAAAACCCTTTCCTTTATTTAGGAAGGTAGTGGTTTTAGTTTTTTTAATGTGGTTCTTTACCAAAAGTCTGTTTAAATTAGCTGCACCCCTAAATATTATCTTGGGTTTTGGTGGTAGAATCTGAGATAGGGCATGGTCCTGAAGTAAAATAGGCCAATGTTTATTTAGGATTTTCCTTAATGCCTTATTGTTATGGCTGTAATTGCATACAATAGGTAAATTGACCTCACATTCATTTTGCGTTTTGTTTTTTTCTTGTAATAAAGTGCTCTGTGGAATTTTTAAAACTTGTGTATAAGTGTCGTTGAGTGTCTCCTTTTTATAGCCCTTATCTAACAGGTCGGTCATTAATTTGTCTGCTTGTTCCTTGAAGGTTTCATTGTCCGTGCAATTTCTTTTTATACGTATAAGTTGTGATTTAGGTACACTATTTAGCCAAGGGGAAAAGTGACAGCTTGAGGTGTGGATAAAGCTGTTCACATCCACATCTTTAAAATGTGTCTTGGTCTTGATCTTTTCATTATCAATAAAAATATCCAAATCTAAAAATTTGACCGTGTGTTTACTAAAATTCGTTGATAAAATAATGCCCCATTCATTATTGTTTAATTGATTTAAAAAACTTTGTAGCGTGTTTTCTGTGCCCTTCCAAATAAAAAACAGGTCATCGATGTAACGGCGATAGGTCACCAGGCCCTCCACCCAGCCCTCATTAAGTTGTAAATGTTGACGCTCCCAGTCTGCCATGAACAGGTTAGCGTAGCTGGGTGCGAACCTGGTGCCCATCGCCGTCCCACATGCCTGTAAATAAAAAGTGTCATCGTACCAAAAATAATTACTGGTTAAAATTAATTGTATCCCTTCAATGATAAAATCAATTTGATCTGACTCAAATTTCTGAGATTGTTCTAAAAAGAATTGTACTGCTGCACAGCCCTTTTGATGTGTGATAATGGTGTATAAAGAGCTGACGTCAGCAGTTACTAGATAGTAGTCATGTTCCCATTTGATGGTCTGTAAATGTCTCAGAATGCTCCCTGTATCTTTAAGGTAACTAGGGATGCCTTGCACTATAGGCTGGAGGCATCTGTCCACATACTCCGAAAATCTACATGATATGGAGTTGATGCCTGAGACGATAGGTCTTCCAGGTGGAACTAAGGGGTTTTTATGCACCTTGGGGAGGTAATAGAACACAGGTATCTTAGGGTGTGTTACATTTAGATACTCAAATTCTTTTTTGTTTAAAATCTCCTTTTGTAAAAAAATCTCCAAATAAAGGCGTTAACATCATTAACCTATTAAAGGTACACACACACACACACATTATGTGAAATTGAATCTGATTGGACAGAATGAACTTAACTCATTAAAGGGGAAGACCCAGATGACATTTAAAATGGAGGATTCAGAGGACTAACATTACAGCTGACTGAAGAAGCTCTATTTGAGAGTGAAACGCGTATTGGCCATTTTTAAAGGACTTTTATTTGAGGACTTTTATCATCTTTGTTTTTATGTTTATTTTAAACCAATAAATTCACCATTTTCATTCAAAACCTCATCCAAGTCCTTTTTGGAGCCTCCAAGGAATCCTCACAGGGGAAGTGCCATCCCCATTCAAATTGGCACAAAACCTACACACCTAGAGCCGGGATTCGTAGGCTCAGGACCAGGTGAGTGTAGATGCAAATATCCATTTTGATATCTATCCTAGCTGTCCATATAAGAGTTAATTTGAACAAAGAATGAATTTGGCATTTCATCTTTATTTCTCGGAAAAAGGATTTGTATAAAATCCTTTTTGCTGGAAAAATACTGATTTCGAAATGTTCTTGTTAATTGTCCAAGATATCGGTATTTTGTAAATATCTGGTTTTAATCTAATATGTATTGCGTTATATTGCGAAAGATTATAACTAGAAACAGCTGTTTATAACTTGTGAAAAACAAATTATGTCACTAATGCTCATGGCCCCCACCGACATGAGAGTGGGGTATAAATGCATATGACTGTATAATAAACTTTGAATTGGTTATAGAACACATCTCTTGTCTTCTTGACTGATTCCCGGGATCCTGTCTATCACAGAGGGTGTGGCTCTAGCAAAATATCCATCTAACTAAGAGAGTTTCGTGTATAGCTGAATTAACCCCAACAACTTGGTACCAGAAGTGGGGTCAATTAAAGGAGGAAATCAGGTAGGAGGATTCGGTGTCTTTTTTGACCTTTATTCTTTTACCTGTCTTTTCCCAACCTTTACACATTGCACATTAGATTATGATTTTATTTAAAGGGGAATTTCACTTTTGAGATTTTTTTCACTCCTTAGGTAGGAGATGAGGTTGTACATAACTGTGGGAGACGTTCCAGGACCCCTCTTTCTTTGAAAGAAAAGAGGTTGCCTTTGTTAAGGTTGTAAAAAAAGGTATTCAGTCTGACAGGTATTGGCAGACTGCGGTATAATTCAGTCTGTTAGACAGACTGCGGTATAATTCAGTCTGTTAGACAGACTGCGGTATAATTCAGTCTGTTAGACAGACTGCGGTGTATAATTCAGTCTCTTAGCAGACTGCGGTAAAGTTATGTACAGGTAAAACTTTTGCAAACTGTAATGTTTTAGCAAAGGAAAGTAAAAAAAATAAAACAAAATTAAAAAGGGAATTGTTTGAAACTCCGTACTCTGATGGTTATTTTGGCAACCTCTGTTCTGCTTGCATGCGATATATCTGTTGGCTTTTGTGCTTTTTGCAAGGGATTGGAATTTCTGATTTTAAGCGATACAGCTCGTGGAGAAGTAGCAGTTTTGTTGGAACATTTGATTCCGTACAGCTGTTCTTTAACCACTGAATAATCAGCTATTCCAAGTCCAATTCTCATTGAGTTTGAAATGGGTACTTCCCAGTCTAAAAAATACCCTCGCCCTAATCCAGGGGAGACTTGCAAACAGTATGTTGCTAGAGTTGGTGAGCTGGGGGATTATTCAGAGGATCCTTGGGTGGATAATATGTCAGGGTGGACACAAAGACAGGGTAGTGAAACTCCCTTCCCTAAAGACGGGGCTAATGATGATTTTCTGAGTATGGTTAAGGGATTATGTTTGGGTGATAAGAAATATTTTCCTTGGTATGAGTGAGATCCAGGATGGGATAAGGAATACATGATACAGGGGGGTGAGAATTGGCTTAAGATTGCACCTCACTGATACCCTGTTTCCCAAGAGGAGAGACTGTTGTTGATACCTGCAAATCACTGCCCCCTCCTGATTACCTAAAGATAATGATGATTGGGTGCCATCCTTGCTGTGGTAGTTAGTACCCACTGCTCCATAGAGTAGCTTGACGGGGTTCACCCCAAGGTGCTCGTGGTGAACCCGGTCAAGCTGGCCCCACTGGTACTCCTGGTATTGCTGGTGCCCCTGGCTTCCCTGGTGCCTGTGGTGCTCCTGGACCCACCCTGGCAGGTTCCTCAATACCAACCACAGCTTCCAACCTATACCCACACCCAATAACCTCAGCCTAATACACAGATGGTTCATGTTCTTAATGTTTTATATATAGATAAAACAGTATTAATGCTGGCTCTTAGGGAAAGTACAAGCTGAAGTTGAGATGTAGACATTGTTTGCATAGGCTGCGCAATGTGAAATAACAAAAATAAAATAGGATAATAATAAGTATGCTTAGTCAATTTGTAACGTGGTATCAGAGAGGCATCTGCAATAAAACAAGTGAGTGCCCCTTCCTTATCAGAGGCCACTTGCAACCTTAGCAAAGCAAGACAACTCTGTATTAAACAAAGCACTTTGCAACAACAGTAATTCATTTTGTTTCTCCTATTTCATTCCTAGTTGTTCTGAAAAAAAAATATTGTTTAAGTGGGATAACTGTATGGAGGTTCCACCATGTATTAAACATGATCACACACATACAGAACTGGTGGCTTTTTGGACATCGGGATCTATAAAAGGCTTTGGTTTAAAAAAAATGTTACCTGGGTCCACAACATTTTTGACAGAATTCAGCATTCCAATTCTATTAAAGTAATTAATTGCGATTATCAAATTAAGGTTAACAGTATTTTATTAGGAATTATTCCAATATGTATATGTTAGTGTTTTAGTACTCAACAAGCATTTATATAGAATGAGTGCTTCTCTCATCCATGCAAAGGCATTCTAAAGGGAAATTATGTATTACAATTGTATAAAGGACAATGCAATGAAATATAAGCAACACTGAGAGAAGTACATGTTACACAAGTTAAGGATTTAACATTAGTCTCTAATTTGAGTTTAGCCTAGATAATTAATTTATTGATGTCGTACTGATCCTTGTGTTTGTATGATTATAGAGACCATACTGGAGTATTTGTGCCGCCTGATACTTGGGACTACACACCAATCTCTCTGGCTGACCTACCTGCCTACCTACCTTTTTTTGCAAATAAATCTGTTTGGTCAAAATCCATGCTGGCCGAAGAAACTAAGATGCTTACTTATGAGTACATAGACTGACTTGGAAAGTCCTGAAGGTGCAGTGCTGTCTAATGCCGCTATGTCTGTATTAACCCTTTCAACTATTGGGGTGTTGCACAGAGCATTGTGGTGAACATCCAGCAAACAGAAGAATTAAGAACTATGTGGAAGCTGACATTGTCTTGTTGTCAGCCATATTGCTACCCATAGCTATGTTATGGTGTATAAGATTATGGAACAAAGTTTATGGTGTCTAACATTCTTTATTCTCCTTGAAAGACTTATTCTATTTTTTAGGACTATGCTGGACTATGCTGGACTATTGAACTATTTTGTTATTTTTATTTTTGTAGAGTTAGCCGGAGAGAGAGGAAGTGTTAACTTACTCAGGCATGGATGTACTATGTGTGTCATTGATGTATGTTGAGTGTACCAAGGATGGATTCCCATTTATTAAGTGTGGATATGACTGGACCATCGAAATAGGGATGTAATTAGGAGACATAGGATGCAAGGTCATGATTGGGATTATTGTTAGAATTACAAACTGATTATAAGTTATCTCATGATTTAATATGTAAATGGGCCTTTTGAAACTAATCAAGAAATGTTTCCCAATCCCGATACCCGAGCTATTTACTTACAAATGCAGGGTTTTATAAGTCACTAATGCTGTCAACGTGAGGGGATGGCCCTCACTTAGAGTTTCCCCAGATGTGCTTTTTTCCTCAAATATGAGTTTTTGCCACTGGGTTTTTTGACCTGTCCCCAGACCACCGGGTGGAATGGTAATCCAAGACCCTGGTCCAAAGAGGGGATGGATCTTATTCCCGTTTTGACTATACGAGCTTACATTTTGAATTGTAATAATAATAATATTCCCGTTGTTGGGAATAACACTTTGCCTTCACAAATACATTTTGCCTATATTGACCCAAGACTCAAGATACAGATAACATGATGTACACTTAAAAGATGTGTTCAACAGATAATTGAAAAAGCTGAAATCAACAGCTCGAACTCCTCTTTAAGGGTAAACCTATGGCACAGAGCAAATGGGGGAAATCGAGGTGAAGAAATAATAAAAGTCCCGCAGACATGATTAGCACGTCTGAATATACCTCCTCTTGTTTCTCTGCCGCAGGCCTCCCATGGATATTTACCGTAAGATAGATCATGATATGATCTAAGAGGGGAACTGTAGATGCAAATATCCATTTTGATATCTATCCTAGCTGTCCATATAAGAGTTAATTTGAACAAAGAATGAATTTGGCATTTCATCTTTATTTCTCGGAAAAAGGATTTGTATAAAATCCTTTTTGCTGGAAAAATACTGATTTCGAAATGTTCTTGTTAATTGTCCAAGATATCGGTATTTTGTAAATATCTGGTTTTAATCTAATATGTATTGCGTTATATTGCGAAAGATTATAACTAGAAACAGCTGTTTATAACTTGTGAAAAACAAATTATGTCACTAATGCTCATGGCCCCCACCGACATGAGAGTGGGGTATAAATGCATATGACTGTATAATAAACTTTGAATTGGTTATAGAACACATCTCTTGTCTTCTTGACTGATTCCCGGGATCCTGTCTATCACAGAGGGTGTGGCTCTAGCAAAATATCCATCTAACTAAGAGAGTTTCGTGTATAGCTGAATTAACCCCAACAGTGAGCACCCCATTTATTGAACACATACCTGTGTCATTTATCACCATAAGTCTACACATTGGTCTGCTTTCTTCCCTTTTTTTCGTGTTCCTGAGAAATTCTTCAAGCCGGAGTAGGAGGGTGGTGCTACCATAACAGCACACAAGCCTTGATACGGAGCCAGTGTTTTCTATATACAGGCTCCTTGAAATGTGAGTGTAATATTCAGCACGATATCATTATAATCACTGTGAAGCCATTTTTCAGTACCATCTACACTATATTGTATTTTCTGTATTTTACTTTGACATGTACCCCATATTTTACCATTGAATGAGACTACGTTTTGGTAAGATTTATCTGTGTTTGAGCGCTCCACTTATAGGTGTAGGTCCTTGTCACTTACACCGCACCAATATCTACTAAATTTATTCAGTGGAATAGAGGATATTTCCACACCAGTGTATTGAGCTGCCTGTAAATCACTTTCTGACTTTTTTAAGCACTTTTGTTATACACACTCCTCTGTAAAAAGAGGCAACCTTTGATTGGTATTCATAGATTCTATATATCCTCGTGTGTAAACATAACCATTATGTCATTATTTGAACAAAGAAAAAAACAATGTACTAACATTGATGAATTATTTGGGGAAGAAGAATTTGTCTTCAACCAAATTGATAGAATGGAAGAAAAATCTATATTTGACTGCCAGAGAATACTTGAAAAAACATTAAGTAAGGAGACCAGAATTAAATGGGAAATTGCTACTCTGGAAAAATACATTCGTGAAAAAATCACCCCAAGGGGACTCAGGTTTTTTTAATTCCCTTCATTTGATCAGGAAGATAAAGCATTTATGGACGACTGGGCCACTATGCTTGATTCCTTCTCCTTTGTTATGATGCAAAAAATCATAACTAGGAGGAAATTTACACTAGACAAATTAGACACGGAAATTAATAAAGAACAAAATTTTCTTATCAATCACACTAACACAGAAGAATACAAAAAGATCACGGATAAAATCCAATGTGTTATAGACAAAGTAGAACAAGAGACTATACAAATCAAAAAGAGTAAATATACACGTGATAAGAATGACTACAGACGCAATGAAGTTAGGACATTTGGGAAAAATCGAAAACCAGAAAATCATAATACATATGACCAACACAACCACAATTCTTACAATTCACATCACGCACGCACATATTATCAACCAAGGGCAAACCCATTTAGGGACCATTACAATAAGAGACCCAGAGAGAGAATAGAACCTAAACCTTCCACAAGACCCCATGGGAGAACCCACACACCCAACATGAGAACTCCCATCCAGATGGAAAAAAGAGCAAAATCAGATGAATTCTTAACAGCACAAAGCAAATTTAGACACAATCCTAGGAGAATATCAGATATTTCCACCAACAATAGATTTGAACCACTTGAAAAAATCACAAAGGAAGAGGATTTTTGGAGTCTGAGGAACAAAGACAAACACAAATTCCTCTCACGCCAAAAATCACCAAACAAAAGACAAAGGAGCACGGAAGAAGGGGAAATAGAGGAGGAGTGGACACACAGAGGAGGAAAGAGGGACAAACGCAACCCATAAAAAATCAAAAGGAGATGGAAAAAGAAGCAGGTATATTTAACCTCACCTGCACTACATTGAACCATACACAAATCAAATTACTACAGAAGGGCTTAAAATTTGCACCCACTAGAAATCTTAACAAATTTGAGACGTATGTAGATCTAAATAAATTTAAACGCACCTTATGCTTGAAAATTTTTTTTCAAAAAAATCCTATAACCAATAGCCTAATTAATACAGAAAAGTATACACACACGACATTAAAAGAAAAGTCCACCTTTTTTCCAAAACACTTAATCTCAGGAGAAATGACCACCTATGAGAAAATGGTGATGTCAGACATCAATAAATTAAAAAAAGCGAATCGCTACCAACAAAACCTTCAAAAAGATGAGTACAAAGTTCTAAAAAAACTACAGAAAGATAATGACATCATCATTAAACCCGCGGATAAGGGGGGGGGGATAGTCATTTTAAATGTCAAAGACTATCACACAGAATGTATGAGGTTACTTAACGACCACACAACCTATACACAATTAAAAGGAGATCCAACTATTGAAATTAAAAATAAATTTTACGATCTCATAACCAAGGGTTTACAAAAGGAGATTTTAAACAAAAAAGAATTTGAGTATCTAAATGTAACACACCCTAAGATACCTGTGTTCTATTACCTCCCCAAGGTGCATAAAAACCCCTTAGTTCCACCTGGAAGACCTATCGTCTCAGGCATCAACTCCATATCATGTAGATTTTCGGAGTATGTGGACAGATGCCTCCAGCCTATAGTGCAAGGCATCCCTAGTTACCTTAAAGATACAGGGAGCATTCTGAGACATTTACAGACCATCAAATGGGAACATGACTACTATCTAGTAACTGCTGACGTCAGCTCTTTATACACCATTATCACACATCAAAAGGGCTGTGCAGCAGTACAATTCTTTTTAGAACAATCTCAGAAATTTGAGTCAGATCAAATTGATTTTATCATTGAAGGGATACAATTAATTTTAACCAGTAATTATTTTTGGTACGATGACACTTTTTATTTACAGGCATGTGGGACGGCGATGGGCACCAGGTTCGCACCCAGCTACGCTAACCTGTTCATGGCAGACTGGGAGCGCCAACATTTACAACTTAATGAGGGCTGGGTGGAGGGCCTGGTGACCTATCGCCGTTACATCGATGACCTGTTTTTTATTTGGAAGGGCACAGAAAACACGCTACAAAGTTTTTTAAATCAATTAAACAATAATGAATGGGGCATTATTTTATCAACGAATTTTAGTAAACACACGGTCACATTTTTAGATTTGGATATTTTTATTGATAATGAAAAGATCAAGACCAAGACACATTTTAAAGATGTGGATGTGAACAGCTTTATCCACACCTCAAGCTGTCACTTTTCCCCTTGGCTAAATAGTGTACCTAAATCACAACTTATACGTATAAAAAGAAATTGCACGGACAATGAAACCTTCAAGGAACAAGCAGACAAATTAATGACCGACCTGTTAGATAAGGGCTATAAAAAGGAGACACTCAACGACACTTATACACAAGTTTTAAAAATTCCACAGAGCACTTTATTACAAGAAAAAAACAAAACGCAAAATGAATGTGAGGTCAATTTACCTATTGTATGCAATTACAGCCATAACAATAAGGCATTAAGGAAAATCCTAAATAAACATTGGCCTATTTTACTTCAGGACCATGCCCTATCTCAGATTCTACCACCAAAACCCAAGATAATATTTAGGGGTGCAGCTAATTTAAACAGACTTTTGGTAAAGAACCACATTAAAAAAACTAAAACCACTACCTTCCTAAATAAAGGAAAGGGTTTTTATGGGTGTGGTACTTGTCTTGCATGTAGGAACACCAATAATAAAAAGAGACATATTAAGACTTTTAAGAACTGCAATAACGATGAGGAATTCCCTATTAAAGAACTTATAACTTGCCACTCAAACAACGTAATATATTTATTGGAATGTCCTTGCGGTTTAAAATATGTGGGACGCACTAAACGGAATTTACACACTAGGATTGAGGAACACACTAGAAATATTAAGAAAACATTTGAAGGACACAGTGTATCACACCACTTCACCCTAGCCCACAACAGTGATCCCACCCAATTACTCTTTATGGGTATACAAAAGGTTAAGGGGAATTGGCGGGGAGGCGACCTCAATAAATTATTGGGACAGAGTGAGATGAGGTGGATATTCAACCTCGGGACTTTAAAGCCCCGGGGTTTGAATATAGACTTTGAACTCTGCCATTTCATTTAAATGGGTATCCCCCCTTTTTTGGGTTCAATGGAATTTATCCATTGTAATCCATTCTACCCTTTTTATACCCCTTGTTTTTCTTTCATACATTTTTCTTATTCATATTCAATCAGTGGCATATTATGTATGCCCGAACACTATAAACACTGTGAATACCACTTAAAGAATATTGATTTAAATACCCAATAAGGATATCTATTCTAGCACATATGTATGTAATATCACCTTTTTAATGTTTAAAAATATAAGTACCACCAGCACAGTATGCACCTTTAACAATGTGAATGTATTAGTCTATATGCACCACTATTTACATTATATCAATATTTGACATTATGCAATTTTACTGTCATTTCAATTCTGCAGCTCTATTTGCTTTTTTCAGCTGTTTTTTTTTTTTTTTTTTGGAATGGCTGGATGGCGATCACATGATAACGTGATGTCACTTCCGCCAACCACCCGGTTGAAAACAAGCACTTCCGCCAACCATTGTTAGTATCATGTCCCTTTTTTTTTTTTTTGGAGTGGCTGGATGGCGATCACATGATTACGTGATGTCACTTCCGCCAACCACCTGGTTGAAAACAAACACTTCCGCCAACCAACGCTGCCCACCAATGAAAAAATAGACAAATAAAGGCGTTAACATCATTAACCTATTAAAGGTACACACACACACACACATTATGTGAAATTGAATCTGATTGGACAGAATGAACTTAACTCATTAAAGGGGAAGACCCAGATGACATTTAAAATGGAGGATTCAGAGGACTAACATTACAGCTGACTGAAGAAGCTCTATTTGAGAGTGAAACGCGTATTGGCCATTTTTAAAGGACTTTTATTTGAGGACTTTTATCATCTTTGTTTTTATGTTTATTTTAAACCAATAAATTCACCATTTTCATTCAAAACCTCATCCAAGTCCTTTTTGGAGCCTCCAAGGAATCCTCACAGGGGAAGTGCCATCCCCATTCAAATTGGCACAAAACCTACACACCTAGAGCCGGGATTCGTAGGCTCAGGACCAGGTGAGCACCCCATTTATTGAACACATACCTGTGTCATTTATCACCATAAGTCTACACATTGGTCTGCTTTCTTCCCTTTTTTTCGTGTTCCTGAGAAATTCTTCAAGCCGAAGTAGGAGGGTGGTGCTACCATAACAGCACACAAGCCTTGATACGGAGCCAGTGTTTTCTATATACAGGCTCCTTGAAATGTGAGTGTAATATTCAGCACGATATCATTATAATCACTGTGAAGCCATTTTTCAGTACCATCTACACTATATTGTATTTTCTGTATTTTACTTTGACATGTACCCCATATTTTACCATTGAATGAGACTACGTTTTGGTAAGATTTATGTGTGTTTGAGCGCTCCACTTATAGGTGTAGGTCCTTGTCACTTACACCGCACCAATATCTACTAAATTTATTCAGTGGAATAGAGGATATTTCCACACCAGTGTATTGAGCTGCCTGTAAATCACTTTCTGACTTTTTTAAGCACTTTTGTTATACACACTCCTCTGTAAAAAGAGGCAACCTTTGATTGGTCTTATGTTCAATGGTTATTATGTAATTATATAATTAACCCCACTAAACGAAAATAGTTTTTTATTTGGATAACCAGGTTGATTAGGTCTGGTTATCCTTGCAAGCAAAAACTCTGCATCATGACTGAGAGATAGGGTATGCTTTTGTGATCCAGTGACCACAGAAAAGTGTTGGTAGATACATTGCCACAAAGTGCCTGTTAATGACCAACTATATGGGGAGAGGGACCAAGCTTTGTTATAAGCATGTCCATACACGTATTACAATGACAGGCTTTCAATTTGTTTCCACAAAGCAATATACAGATGCGGATATAAATTCACGACGTATCGTAAGAAAAAAAAGTTTGAACACCAGACTGAGACTCGAGAGATCAGTGAACAGTGGACCAAAATAGATCAACGAAATCTATTACAATTAACATACTTTCTGCAAATTACTCTATTCTCAGTGTTAACTATGAAATAGTAAAGTTAAAACAATAACATTAAAAGCCAACTGCGTAGGAATTACAAGGCCGTTCATAATGTGAGATAATGAACAGCTTTTTAAAACTGAATAGTCTGTGAACACAAAATGACCTTGCACTGAAAATTGACATGCAAAAAAAAAAAAAACTTTTTTTCTTCTTTAGTAAATGAATTAAATAAACAAAATAAACGTAATTAGAACCTCCTACAAAGTCCCGATGACTTTGCAAGAAACATGTTGTCTATAAATACTGGGTAAGTCTATTAACCAGTGAAACAGCATTTTTACCCTGTGTATTATTTGGTCACAGCTATAATGTGCAGTGTAACAAACTACCGTATTTGATAAGTGTTGTGCCAACTGTTCATTATAAGCCAGTGATCTAGCGAGCTATAGAAAATGTATTTATTTATTCTTTAAAGCTCCGACCTCAATCGGCATAGCAATATTGTAATGTTTTTTTTAATTATTATTACTTGTTAAATAAATAAAGTTCTGAATATGTTCAGAGATTTCTAGAGCAATAACAAATCCAAAAATAACTTAACATCTATGCTAAACCTGCATGTTGTAAATGGATTCTGTATATTTATTGTCATAAGTACTTGTACTTGAATCTGTTTAACAAAGCTGTTCATATTGTGGTAAAAAAGAAAAAAAGAAAAAAATATATGTTTTTATTATTATTATTTTTTTATACATTAATTCATTTTTAAAGAAACCTGCATTTTTAATTAAATATCCTTTATATGTCTTTAAGTCATAAATTAACTGCAAATTAAGATTATATACAAAAACACATGTTCTGGGTGTTCCCATGATTCATTTTCCATATATTTTTTTTTTATGCCTGGAATCAGATGCCTTTTGGGATGAGCACCCCTCTCAGCCCCCCAGTTTCAGAGGCTTCTTTGGAGGTGACCACAGAAAAGTATAGATTCTATAAAATAGACGTGAGCGGGCTTTAGACAATATAGTCACCTTAATTATACTTTTCATTCAGCAGATATGTGATATGCAATGTGTGTGTATATATATTAGAGCATTATCACTTTAATTAACACTGCATTTTTTTTGTATGCATTATTTTTATGCATTATTCTTTATTTATTTTTTCTTAAATTTTAATGTCTGTTTAGAATATTGCAGGCGTTGCAATATCACATTAATTTTGCATTATATATATTCACAACGCTTTTACAACATATTATTATAAAAACTAGCCTCTTTCAGCATTAGCACTACCTCCCACTGGAATTAGTGTAGGATGCACCAATATTGGAATACTGTAGAATATGGTCATGTGGTGGAACTGAATCCCCATATATGAAATCTGAAAGTGTATTTTTATTTCTACGCTGTTCCCTATTCTGTATTTAAATACATAATTGCGGCAGCATATAGCTTTTATAGAAGCATTTATTTTATCCATCATGTGTTTGTGGTTTACCTATCACAGTGGGGTTTTCTCTAGATTTTGAAACCTCCTTTTTTATTTTTTATAAATAAATCAGTTCCTGGCTCTGAGACAGCATGTAAATGCTCTAATTGCCTCGTCTCAATATATATTTATTTATAAACAACATTGATTTTAATCTTATTTTACATGTGTCTTATCCGATTACAGTCAGTAGTACAATATCATTGTTCTAATTTCCTTACTGCTAGCCCTACAGGCACAGTGGAATAGCACCACTGATTTAAGTAAGCTTTCCTTTTTAAAATTTGTGGACTTTAATCTTTCTGCCATTGCAATAGATTAAAGTCTGTACCTGAGTAAGCAAAGTAATTATGTGCAGGAATTGTGCACTTTAAATAAAAGAATACTTGTGCTATTCTAGTGAATTGGGCCAGCATGGCTTAACACATTATTTAGTATATTTTGGTCACATTTAAAGCTGTAAATGTATTTAAGATTTTATTTAAATAAGCCTTTCAAAAATTTCAGTTTAAAAGTTAAACTATATATATATATATTAATTTTAAATTCTCAGGACTGTCCAACTACCACCCTGTGGCCAGAGCATGGCCTTTTCTTACAACCAACACAAACTGTTGTGTATACTGATGTATCTTATGTAACATTACCATTATTGTTAAATTTTTCATTATTTAATATACCAGAGAGTTGCCCAGAGATGATGAAAGAATGGTTTAAAAATGTATTTCAAGCACATATTAATCTATTCTGGGATGCAACACAAGGGCTCAAGTTTAGAGAGAGAGAAAAAAAGGGCTCTGGGTACTGATATAATCTCAGGACTCAGTTTGGGAACATCAATTTGGAATAGGGCAGACATAGAGGGTCTTAACTCACGAGAACAAAATTATGTTAATGGGTTGCAGCAAATTATGCTTAAAGAGGGACGGGTGGATTTTAACACTCTAGCTGAAACTGATGTCACGATACAGAACATTCACACAGTTGCTGCAGATTTGCAGTGGATTAATATATTGGTCAATGCTCTCAGAGAATCAGTTAATAACAATAATGTATCTAAAGCTATGCTATGTGGTATAGTTTGAAATTTACTAGATGCACATCTAAATTTAGGCCTCCAAGAAATAAAACGAGGGGAATGGCCCAGAATAATCAATTCTACCCTAGTCATTGATCTGGTTAGGGAATATGGAATATATTGTCAGAATGTAGTCCTTCCCAAAATTAAAGGTCTGCAAAGTTGGTACAATAAGTGCAAATTAGGAAAAAAGGTAATTCCATTAATAATTGACATTCCAGTTTGGACAGAACAGCCTGTACCTATAATATTACTATGTTAGGTGAGTTGGAAGTGGCTAATCGCACTAATGTTTTAAAGCAATTCCTTCCACAAACTCGCTTAGTAGTAAAAGAAGACCAGTTCTGGAAAGTTATCAACCCCAGTTGCTGTGACAGACGTGGTAATGCTTGGCTTTGCTCCTGTGTACTAGAACCACTAGTCCAGGCAGATGGGTGCATGGTGGAAAACTCAGGGAGCTGCCCTGTTCACCTTCACAAACCCATAAATGGTTGGAAAAGAGTGGTGCACGGACAGGGTCCCACGATCTGCGCACTGGGAGTATCTTCAGTTCTGTGGCAGCAAACTATACAATGTAGGGTACCCCCAACAGGATGGTGTGTTAATCTTACCTATGGCTCCATGAAAGTGGGCACGGAGGTCATAAGAGCCAATATCCAACTCACACAAAGATCTATGGACGTGGTACAGGAAGATCTAGGAAATTGGAATAAAATGTCTCCCTCACTTTTTAAGAAAATCCCACCACTTAATGTAGATTTGGATACATTATTTAAAATAAATAATCGAAGGGTTGTGCAATTGCAAGAGCTGGTGAAGGAAAATGTAGCTAGCCTTAATGATTTAACAAATAGTTTTCAAGAGCCCTGGTGGAGCATACCCTACAATACTTACACACACCCAGGATTAAGAACTGCTTCTGTAGTATTTGTTTGTCTACAATTTGTTTTAATCTGCCCTCTTTTCATTTTATATTGCTGTTGGAGGAAAGAACTAAAACAAGTCCATACAAAGCAGGAAAAATTAGAGCTCACATCCATTTTAGGGATATAAAATATATGTGTGGGTTCATGTCTTGCCTTGATTTTTTTTAATTTTTTTTAATATACAGAAATCAGAGTTGGTGGTGGGGTTGTATGTGAATAATCTCCTTATTAGATCTTATTCAAGTGGGGGAGTGTTGGGGAAAATATTATATATATATATATATATATATATATATATATATATATATATATATCTGTTTAACCCCATTCAGGACCGCTGACGGTTCAGGACCGTCAGCGGTAAAACGTGCGTTTGGACCGCTGACGGTCCTGAACCGTCATAACGGTCTGGGGCTACTTACCTGATCGCCGTCGGTCCCACGGCGGCGATCAGTGCTCCACCCGGTCCAGGGGGACTGCCTGTCTGCCCGGGCAGTCCCCCCTCGGCAGATCAGGACCCCACGGCCATGTGATCACTCGATCACATGATCGCAATAGGGGTCCATGTGTCTGCCTGCAGGGGGACTGTGCTGACAGGCAGTCTCCCTGCAAGTGGAAAATCCTAAAATAAAGTTAAAATAATAGCAATCAGTGTAAAAAAATAATATGTATGTATATATATATATATATATATATATATATATATATATATAATATATATATACATGTATTATATCTATATATGTATCATATATATAATGTCATACTAAGTGTATTTTTATATTTATATATACGTATATTAATATAAAAATACACTTATATTTAAATTACACACGAATATATACAATATATATAATTTTACCACATGACAGGAGGCTTCATATTTTGCATAAACTCTCTTTACTAACTCCACATAGCAGTAAAGAAAAAGAGTGAAAACATTAACCAATCAAAAAATAGTAGGAGGTATAGTATTCACAGTGATGAGGCTCCTCCCCCTCTTTCTTTACTGCTCCATCAGCAGACAGGTCAGAGTTTCAGGCTCTTCCCTTTATTTATATTGTATTTCCTATGTTATATGCTAATTTTCTATTTCCTTAATTCTGTTTTCTTCTGGGAATCTTCTCCCTCCTATCCTGGGGGGTTACCCCTTTCATTTTACGTTTATTTTACGTTTATTTTATGTTTATTTTTATATGTGTCTTGTGTCAGACTTTATTCCCCCTCAGGATCCCTCCGTTTTTTATTCCCCTCGTTTTCGCTGGCTTCCCAGCTTGCTCCCTTGCGGCTCACCAGCCGCATTCTGTTTTGCCGACACGCCGGGAAACTTTTTTCCCGGTTTCCCGGTGGCCATCTTGGATCTCGCGTCTCGCGAGATTCGCGGCCGCCATTTTGGGAGTCCCACGATCTCCGCAGTGCCGGCCTGCAGATCACACACATCCAGTCGTCGATATCTTCTTCAGCTGCTTCTATTTGTTGCTCAGGCAGGGGTCACAGACGTTTACTTACTTACTGGGTGGATTTTGTGCCACCTTCTATTCCAACAGGGTGAAGCCCTTAATGCACTGCTGCCATCAGGTGGATTTCGTGCCACCTACATATATGTATATGTTAAAGGGGCATTCCAACCCCATATTGATATCACATTAAGGTGGATTTCGTGCCATCCTCAGATATACATACATATATTTCTGGGTGTGGCCCAGCAAGAAAAACCCAATTTACCCTGCTGGGGTTTCTTGTACTTTTACTTGTACCTACACTACCTCACACCCTGCTGGGGTGTTATTACCGATTTTATTATTACTATTGAGTGCATATTATAATCAACTGACCCCTAGCCCATCTACCCTGTGCCAACACCATAACCACTATGGAAGCATCCCAAACACCTGCGGACTTCCAGTCTATGATTGCAGAAGCCATCTCCGCCTCTATGGAGAAAGCGCTGTCCAGAGTTATGTCGGCATCTACTGACAAACCCAAAAAAGCCACTCTCACACTACCTCAAGACGAGGACTCTGAGGCCTCAGAGTCACACGTACTGGCGGACCCACGCCCCGCCAAACGTCACTGGAAAGGTGAGAAAGCGGGCGATACACCAGCCAAGGGTAAAGCACCCAAACGCCATAGACCAGCCCCACCCACACCTGCCCACTACTCCTCGGATGAGGGGGAAGAACACACACATTCTATGGCCGTATTGGACGAGTGGCAAGCCGCGGACTCTGATCCGCAAGATGACAATTGGGACTCGGACTCCGGCTCCCATACGGGCCTCTTACGAGGCACCTTCCTGGATCACAGTCAGTTACCAGACAACCTCGCACCTACCCAGGAAGACGATGCCATCCTAGACCCCACAGGGCAACGTCTTTTTGACCCTCGCAATATCCGCCACCCACGCTCCGGGGACTAGACACCCCCCGACCACCTCTCCCAATTTATGCACCGCTGGCTTCGCAAACCACTTGATAAAACGGTGCGCAACCGTCTACGCTCGGAATGCCCACGTCCCTCACTTCCCGACCATGTAACTCAAACCCCGGAGTTTGACCAGGTGATGAACACCTTTATGTCCCGGGGTGGCCGCGACCCCCGACGGGGCGTGGAGAAGGGATTCCACGGGGTCCAAGACAAACTGCTGGACGCCATCGGCCCGCTCTCCCGCATATTATACCTGGCAGATGATGCTTTCACTAGAGCCGATCAATTTGACTCTAGCATGGTCAAGGAATGGGCACACGACATCAGAGAATGGGCACAAAGGTGCTTCTGTTTCGTTGGCAATACCAACGTAGCCCTCTCCTCTGAGAGGCGCAAGGCAGCTTTACTCCGTATTGACGGAAAACTGGTGGAGTTGGGCACCAAGGAACTGGGACCGTTGGCACAGGGCAAACTATTTGGGGAACCCTTCTTAAAAGAGCTGAACAAGCATGTCAATATTTTTACGTCCCTGAATAAGGCTCAGACATCCATGAAGCGAGTCTTCAGAGGTTACCCCAGTCGGGGTGTTTTTGGACGGGCTGGCCGCTACAGGGGCCGCGCAGCCAGCCGATTCTGGCCTTCTGGCCCCCGGTCACACAGACCACAACCCTTCTACCCAGAAGTGGGCTTCAGACAACCCTTCTCCTATACCCGAGGAGCAGACCGAGGCAGAGGACCTCGTAGCCGTGGCAGAGCACGCTTCCCCACAGGTAAGCAACATCATGCCTCTTGTTTCACTTTCCTCTTATACCGCAGGCCGTATTGCTCTGTCTTTTCAGAAATGGATAACCATCTCCACGGATGCATGGATCCTCCAGACAGTTCGGGGCTACGTCATCGACTTCGTAGAACCCCCTTACCAGCTCACTCCTCCGCACCCCATTCAATGCTCCCAGGAGGACCGCCGCCTGATCGACGGCGAACTACGAGAGCTCCAAACAAAAGGGGCGATAGAACCGGCTCACGACGGACAGGGTTTCTTCAGCAACATTTTCCTAGTAAAGAAGAAATCTGGAGAGTTCCGTCCAGTTATAAATTTGAAGGGACTCAACGCTTTTGTAACGTACAGGCACTTCAAGATGGAGGGCATCCATCTTCTGAGAGATCTTCTACAAGACAGGGACTGGTTTACGAGGCTAGACCTCAAGGACGCTTGCCTGTCGGTCCCCGTCCACGCATCTTGCCGTCAATTCCTCAGATTCCTATGGCAAAACCAACCCTGGCAGTTCACATGCCTCCCTTTCGGCCTCAGCTCAGCACCGTGGTGCTTCACCAAGCTTCTCAAACCAGTTGTATCACGACTACGAACGAAAGGAATTCGGTGCATTATATACCTGGACGACCTGCTACTGTTCTCCTCAGACAGGTACAGTCTAACTGTAACGAGTAGATACCCCTACACGCAGGATCCAGCAAAACAGAAGACAGCACAGAGGAGACATACGTCTACCGGACCTTAGAGTGGCCGGACTCGACGTAAAGGAGAAGTACAGAGTCAGGAGCGATCCGAGGTCAAGGGCACAAAGAGACAGCGTAAACGAGAACTAGCCGGGGTCTGGTACACAGGAATCAGCAAGCCGGCAAACAGTACAGACAAGGATAAAGCGAAAACGAAGTCAGAATACAAAGCCAAGGTCAAGTACGGAGAAACACAACTGAATACAACAAGCACTAAAGGGAACTGTAGCAGAAACCACGATAGGGCAAGGAACTAAGGGAAAAGGGTAAGTATAAGTAGCCTTCAAACTAACGTGATTGGCTCCTGTCACTTCCACTCCCCCAACAGGTAAGTGTATGGGGTGATTGGCGTGACAGGAGCCAATGGGAGCCTTTTTGCAATTTAGGCTCCCACTGTCTCTTTAAGAGCGCGCCCGAGATTCGCGGCGCGCTCTTAGCTGCAGGCGGGACACGTGACCGCTTCTCGCGGTCACTGCCCGCCTTCCTGTTTGAGCAGTCGGATGAGCCGCGCGCGGCTCGTGCAGCCGCAGGACCGCGCGCGGCTTGAAGAGAGGACCGCGGCCGGCCCCCGGATAAGGTAAGTACCGCTACAGTACCCCCCCCTGAGGACACGCCCTCCGGGCGGGCAGGACCAGGTCTGGCAGGAAAACGCGAATGGAAAGAACGTACAAGGCGGGGAGCATGAACAGCATCCGCAGAAATCCAACTGCGCTCCTCAGGCCCATAACCCTTCCAATGTACCAAGTACTGAAGCCGACCCCTGAGGAAACGAGAGTCAATAACAGCAGACACTTCGAACTCCTCATGACCCTCCACAGAGACAGGAGGGGGAGGGGGTGTACTCCGGGTATAGCGGTTGCGTACGTAAGGCTTCAACAACGAGGTGTGAAATACATTGGGTATACGCAGATTTTTAGGCAGACCCAAGGCATAAGAAACGGGATTAACCTTATGTATAATGCGATAAGGACCAATGAAGCGGGGAGCCAATTTCATAGAAGGCACCCGGAGGCGAATATTCCGTGTGGAAAGCAAAACCCTGTCCCCCACAACATAGGAAGGAGCCGCTCTGCGATGCTTGTCAGCCTGAGCCTTCTGGCGGGCAGCAGAGTCCACCAAAGAACGCTGAACCTGCTCCCAAGTATTACGCAAACCAGCCAAATGCTCATCCAGAACTGGCATGCCCTGTGAGGAGAATGCAGCCGGAAGAACAACGGGATGCTGGCCATAGACAACGTAAAAAGGGCTTTTGCCGGAAGAATCATGAGTGGCGTTATTCCGAGCAAATTCAGCCCAAGGAAGCAGGTCAGACCAATTGTCCTGATGGTGAGACACAAAACAACGGAGGTACTGCTCCAGAGACTGGTTGGCACGTTCAGCAGCTCCATTAGACTGGGGATGGTAAGCGGAAGAAAATGAGAGGGAAATACCCATCTCCGAACAAAAGGCTTTCCAGAACCTGGAAATAAATTGGCTACCCCTATCGGATACAATAGATAAGGGAATACCATGTAATCGAAACACTTCTTTAGCGAAGATAAGAGCCAGTTCCTTGGAAGTGGGCAACTTGCGAAGAGACACAAAGTGAGCCATTTTGGAAAACCGATCTACTATCATTAGGATGACTGTGTTACCATTCGAAGGGGGTAGTTCAACAATAAAATCCATTGATAGATTAGACCAAGGTCTCTCGGGAACGGGTAACGGATGCAACAGCCCACAAGGAACTCTACGAGAGGTTTTCATACATGCACAAGTAGAACAAGCACTTATATAGTCAGTAACATCCTTACGTAAGGTATCCCACCAGAAATACCGAGAAACGGCTGACACTGTTTTGGAAATACCAGGATGTCCAGCAGTCTTAGTATCGTGATACAGTGACAGAATATCCCGTCTCTCGGGAACGTCAACGAACAATTTATCATTAGGCCTCTCGCCAGGTGCCATGCTCTGTTTCGCTTGTATGGCCTGCAAGAGGGACGAGGAAATAGACAATATAGTAGTTGCTATTATCCTGTCTGGGGGAATGACAGGAGTGACATCAATCTCCTGTTTGTCAATAGTCTCGAATTGTCTGGACAGAGCGTCCGCTTTAGTGTTCCGGTCGCCTGGCCTATAGGTTATTATATAATTAAAATGAGACAAGAACAGTGACCACCTAGCCTGCCTGGAAGACAATCTTTTAGCTTCGCTAAGGTAGGACAGGTTCTTATGATCCGTAAATATGAGGATGGGATCCTTAGTGCCTTCTAACAAATGTCTCCATTCTTTGAGTGCTAAAATGATAGCAAGGAGTTCGCGATTACCCACATCATAATTCCTTTCTGCTTTGGACATTTGTTTAGAAAAGAAGCCACAAGGATGCAATGGCTTGTCAGGAGACTCTCTTTGGGATAAGACAGCACCTACCCCTATATCGGAAGCATCAACCTCAAGTATATATGGCAATGAGGGGACAGGATGCTGTAAAATAGGGGCAGAGGCGAACGTAGTCTTAAGAAAGTCAAAAGCCTGAAGTGCCTCAGTAGACCAGACACGTGTATTGCCATCCTTTTTAGTCATACGAGTAATAGGCGCTACTATAGACGAAAAACCTTTGATAAAACGTCTATAATAATTAGAGAAACCCAGAAAACGCTGGATGGCTTTCAGACCTTGCGGCAGAGGCCATTCTATGACCGCAGCGAGCTTCTGGGGATCCATCCGAAAACCCTCAGCGGAAATCAAATACCCTAAAAACTGGACCTCGGATTGGTCGAATAGACATTTTTCTAATTTGCAATAAAGACCATTAGCAAGAAGGGTCTTCAGAACTGTCGTAACATGTCTGTGATGAGTGTGAATGTCTGTAGAATATATTAAAATGTCATCCAAGTACACAATAACAAATGAGTGAATAAAGTCCCTTAAGACATCATTAATAAATTCTTGGAACACTGCTGGGGCATTGCAAAGCCCAAATGGCATGACGGTATACTCATAATGACCTGACCGAGTGTTAAAGGCTGTCTTCCATTCGTGGTCCTTTTTTATACGTATCAAATTGTATGCTCCTCTAAGATCTAATTTGGTGAATACCGTAGCATGTTTGAGCCTGTCAAACAATTCTGTTATTAACGGTATAGGGTAAGCATTTTTGATGGTGATTTTATTAAGACCTCTATAATCAATGCAAGGTCTTAAATCACCTTCTTTCTTCGTTACAAAGAAGAACCCCGCTCCAGCCGGAGAAGAGGATCTCCTAATAAATCCCTTTTCTAATGATTCTTTAATGTACTCCTCCATGACACGGTTTTCTTGAACCGATAGGGGGTACACCCTGCCCTTGGGAGGTATAGTACCAGGCAACAAATCAATAGCACAATCGTAGGGTCTGTGAGGCGGTAATTTGTCAGCCTCTCTTTTATCAAAGACAGTCTTTAAAGTTAAATACTGAGAGGGTATAGCCGTAGATAAAGGAGGAACAGTAGGAACGTTAATAGAATTCACAGGCGTGACTTCAATAGTACATGACTCATGGCAGGCTTCACTCCATGATTTTATCTGCCCTGTCTCCCAGTCAAAAATGGGATTGTGGGCACGTAACCATGGATACCCTAATACCAACTGTGAAGAGGGAGAGGTGATGACCTGGAACCGAATGGTTTCATAGTGTAGAACCCCTGTGTACATGTGTAGCGGTGCAGTCTCGTGAGTAACAACTGGAGATATCAATGGTCTACCATCTATGGCCTCAACGGCCAAGGGTATCTCCTTCTCCCTGATGGGAATATTGTTTTTCTTTACAAAACCAGAGTCTATAAAATTCTCAGCTGCCCCAGAGTCAACCAGGGCGTATATGTTTTCAACTATACAACTCTCTCCCATATGTAAAGAAACAGGGAGAAGCAGTCGGTTAGGAGGCAATGTAGGAGACTTAGAAATCACACCCAAGGCCAGTCCCCTATAAGGTCTTAGGTGCGAGAGTTTTCCGGGAGCAGAGGACACTCCTTTACCATATGTTCTCTCCTACCACAATATAGGCAGAGTCCCTCTCTTCTCCTATGTAATTTTTCATTATCAGAGAGTTTGGCAACCCCTAATTGCATTGGCTCCTCTTCAGATACTTTTACACTCTCCGGTGGATTAACTCTGGGGTGAATAGGCGTAACAAAACTTCTATTCCTGTTCTTGGTATAGAGCCTGTCCCGAATCCTATTATCTATATCGATGAGGTAGTCAATAAGGTCCTCTAAGGCAACAGGAAGTTCCTTAGCCGCTACCTCATCCAATATAGAATCTGATAAGCCTTCCATGAAGGCAGTAGTTAACCCATTATTGGTCCAATCGACCTGTGAGGCAAGGGTACGAAACTGTATAGCGTAATCAGCCACAGACCTAGAACCCTGTTTAACCCTCATTAATGCTCTAGCGGCATTCTTAGACCTTTTCATAGTGTCAAAAGTTCTGCGAAAAGCTGTTAGGAAACTGTGAAAGTTATGCACCATAGGTCCATTAGCCTCCCAAATAGGGTTTGCCCATTCAAGTGCTTTGTCGGTAAGTTGGTGCATAAAGAACCCAACTTTGGACCTCTCTGTGGGAAATGAACGTGGATACATTTCAAAATGAAACTCTATTTGGTTAATGAACCCTCTGCATGTCTTAGAATCCCCTCCATACCTAGGAGGAGGCGTTAAATGTGCTGTAGCATTAGGCATAGTCGATACTTCAGGAAGCAGGGGTGCAGGAGGGTTAGGTGCGGTTACTGGAATGGTTCTAGCTAAGAGCGTCTGGAGAGCCTGAGCTATTTGATCCATACGGTGATCCTGCTCTACAAATCTAGCCTCATGGGTCGCCATCTGTTGAGCTAAATCTGCGGGGTCCATGGCCCTATCGTAATGTAACGAGTAGATACCCCTACACGCAGGATCCAGCAAAACAGAAGACAGCACAGAGGAGAGATACGTCTACCGGACCTTAGAGTGGCCGGACTCGACGTAAAGGAGAAGTACAGAGTCAGGAGCGATCCGAGGTCAAGGGCACAAAGAGACAGCGTAAACGAGAACTAGCCGGGGTCTGGTACACAGGAATCAGCAAGCCGGCAAACAGTACAGACAAGGATAAAGCGAAAACGAAGTCAGAATACAAAGCCAAGGTCAAGTACGGAGAAACACAACTGAATACAACAAGCACTAAAGGGAACTGTAGCAGAAACCACGATAGGGCAAGGAACTAAGGGAAAAGGGTAAGTATAAGTAGCCTTCAAACTAACGTGATTGGCTCCTGTCACTTCCACTCCCCCAACAGGTAAGTGTATGGGGTGATTGGCGTGACAGGAGCCAATGGGAGCCTTTTTGCAATTTAGGCTCCCACTGTCTCTTTAAGAGCGCGCCCGAGATTCGCGGCGCGCTCTTAGCTGCAGGCGGGACACGTGACCGCTTCTCGCGGTCACTGCCCGCCTTCCTGTTTGAGCAGTCGGATGAGCCGCGCGCGGCTCGTGCAGCCGCAGGACCGCGCGCGGCTTGAAGAGAGGACCGCGGCCGGCCCCCGGATAAGGTAAGTACCGCTACACTAACGCAACACACACGATATACCATTCAACTCCTGACGTCCCTAGGCTTCGTGGTAAATTACCAAAAATCGGAACTATCCCCAGCCCAGACGATACAGTTCCTGGGCTTCGAGATAGACTCCAGGACCAGCACCTTACGACTCCCGATCTCGAAGATCACAGCCATCAAGAAGGAACTACGCAGGGTCATCCGCTGCCACACCATTCCCCTCCGCAACCTAGCTCGGATCGTGGGCCTACTGTCCGCATCGATTCAGGCAATCTTCCCAGGCCCACTACACTACAGGGCGATGCAACATCTCAAGGCCTCCTTCCTCCGCCAGAACCCTTCCTACGACCAGAACATTACGGTAACGGAAGAAATCAAGGAAGAACTCAGATGGTGGTTGGACAGCATGGAGGCTTGGAACGGCCGAGCCATCTTCGGGAATTCTCCCGACATCGTTCTGGAATCAGACGCCAGCCTTTGGGGCTGGGGCGCCACAGGCGAGGGTGGATCGACAGGAGGCACTTGGACTTCACAAGAAACCAACCTCCACATAAACTGCTTAGAACTCCTGGCGGGGTCGTTTGCGATCCGCAGCTTGGCGAGAGACCGCACGGACTGCTGCATCCTCCTCCGGATGGACAACGTCTCAGCGGTCCGCTACATCAATCGCCTGGGAGGAGCACGATCCAGGCTCCTGTCGAAAATCATGAAGGACATCTTCGAATTTTGTCTACCCCGGAGAATCTCCCTGATGGCAGAATACCTCCCGGGAGACACGAACCTGACAGCGGACTGGTTCTCACGCCACTGGCGGGACAGCAGCGACTGGAGACTGGACCCAGCGATCTTCCAACGTCTTTCGGCCAGGAGGGGTCCCCTCCACCTAGACCTCTTTGCTTCACGCAACAACAGGCAGACAGACGAGTACTTCAGCTGGCTCCCAGATCCAGGGAGCAAGGCAGTAGATGCGTTTCTCCAACCTTGGCCACCCGCGGGGGCGTATGCCTTTCCCCCATTCGCCATGGTGGCAAGGACGATGCAATACCTGAAGACCCAACGCGGATCCCTGCTCCTCATCTCACCCCTATGGCCGGGTCAACCATGGTTTCCGGATCTTCTGGCAGCAGCCTACAAGGATCCTCTCCTCATACCGTCCTACCCGACACTCCTTACGGATCCAAAAGGGAACCAACACCCGCTCATCCTGGAAGGCCTCTCACGCTGATGGCTTGGACACTTTCAGGGGAGCCTGGCAAACCGAAGACTTATCGCAAACGTCTCGAGATCTCCTCTGGGACTCATGGGCACCGGGAACCAGACGATGTTACTTATCAGCATGGAACTCCTGGTCTACTTGGTGCAGTGAACGGAATTTCGATCTCTTTACGGCACCTATAACAGCCATCTTGAATTTCCTCTCTCACCTCTTCTCCACGGGCCGATCTTATCGATCCCTCAACGTCATACGCTCCGCAATTTCGGCAGCCCACGTTCCGACCCAGGGGATCCCCGTTGGAAAAGACCCACTGGTATGCCGTCTTCTCAGGGGCATCAGACTACAGAGGCCTCCAAGACCGAAATATTCCCGACTATGGGACGACGAGATCGTTCTACAATTCATTAGGGACTGGCCGGACAACAACAGACTCTCGCTCCGACAGCTATCAGCTAAACTGACACTTCTACTTTGTTTGGTCTCATTCCGCAGAGTCTCGGACGCACGAGCATTCGACATCGATGCCTTTTCGGTCTCCCCAGAGGGAGTTACCTTCCAAATTTCACGCCGTACGAAATCCGATTCCACATCAGTTTTCTACCCTTTTTTCCCTACAGAACCGCTTCTCTGCGTGGTGTCCACCCTGCATCGGTACGTGGAAGTCACATCCCGATTGCGGGTCTCACCTTCGGGCCAACTCTTGGTGTCCTACGTTAGACCACATGTACCAGTCTCTACCACCACCTTGGCCAGGTGGGTAAGATGGATTCTATCTCTGGCGGGCGTAGAGGAGACCTTTGGAGCCCACTCCGTCCGGGGTGCGGCGGCCTCATCAGCCTTCACCGCAGGCGCGTCCCTGGCAGACATCCTACGAGCCGCAGATTGGTCACGAGAATCAACCTTTCGGACCTTCTACTTCCGCCCGAACCCGGGGGCAACCACGTCTCTCCTGTTTCAGCGTTAAAAATGCAAAATATGAAGCCTCCTGTCATGTGGTAAAATTGAAGATTATGCTAGCGCTAGTGTACTTATAATCTTAATTTTAATAATGACAGGAGGCAAGTATTTTCCCACCCTCCACACCCTCGAGGAAGGAGATCCTATGTAAGTATACCTATACTCTGAAGGATGAGATCTCATGTAAGTATACCTATACTCTGTATATTCCTTCCTCTTTCTCTGTCTCCTTACTCAGCTAATTTTAATCGGACTTGTACCTTGTTTAGATACAGCCTTGTTTACTAATCACCGTCATACTTAGACTAGTTTAATTTTTTAGTGGAATCTGTGTTGGGTTTATTACATCACTGCAACCAGTTACCAGACTGGTTCCTAACCTTTTTCACGCTCTTTTCCAGCATAACTTCAAGATGTTACAGCTTACGCTCAGGATGGACATGTTTGGGCCTTCCTTCAGCTGCCAGGACTTCGTATTTGGGAAAGTCACCCGTTGGTGCATGTTTCAAGACTTTTTCCCTTTCTTTAAAATATTTTATGTGTCTTTGATGTCGCTTTGAAAGAGGGGGGAGGAGCCTCATCACTGTGAATACTATACCTCCTACTATTTTTTGATTGGTTAATGTTTTCACTCTTTTTCTTTACTGCTATGTGGAGTTAGTAAAGAGAGTTTATGCAAAATACTCGCCTCCTGTCATTATTAAAATTAAGATTATAAGTACACTAGCGCTAGCATAATCTTCAATTACTATATATATGGTATATATATATTATTATAAAATACAAATAATATGTTAATAAAAATAAATAACAAAAACATTTTTTTTTTTATAATTATAAAAAATATATATATATATATATATATATATATATGCAATTTTATTCTAACAGTATTTTGATATTTATATATAGTGTTGTCGCAAACCCGAAATTTTCGGTTCGCGAACGGCGAACGCGAACTTCCACAAATGTTCGCGAACCGCCATTGACTTCAATAGGCAGGCGAATTTTAAAACCAACAGGGACTCTTTCTGGCCACAAAAGTGATGGAAAAGCTGTTTCAAGGGGACTAACACCTGGACTGTGGCATGCCGGAGGGGGATCCATGGCAAAACTCCCATGGAAAATTGCACAGTTGATGCAGAGTCTGCTTTTAATCCATAAAGGGCAGAAATCACCTAACATTGACACCTGTCCTCAAAGCCCCTGATACACACTGACACAGAGCAGAATAGAGACTGTTCCCCGTCCTCAGAGACCATGATACACACTGACACGGAGCAGAATAGAGACTGTTACCCCTACATAGGGTCACTTGGCAGATATGGCGGGGTCGTGGGAGGGGGAGGATGACTTTCACCTCTTCCCCTGTTAGATTCCCGTTGTGCTGTGACATCACCCTTATACGCTGTGTAAAGCATACTATTTAATTTGATCAGCATGGCCACTTGAGTTTTTATAGTTTTCATGCTGCTTGTAGTTTATATATGGTTCACAAAAATCAAACAAACGATAAAGTAAACATGTAAGGATTCAGAATATTCTTTCAAACCCTTACACATTGTGTGTACGTATTTTTTGTCTTAAGTTTGTGGCTTTAAAGAGGTTTACGTTGTTTCTATGATGTGCATAACATGTTCTTGTAAATGTTTGTTAAATTTTTCCTGGAATTGTAATTTTTGAATCTGAATAAAGATAGTCAAATCCCTGATACACACTGACACAGAGCAGAATAGGGACTGTTCCCCCTACATAGGGTCACTTGGCAGATATGGATTGACACCTGTCCTCAAAACCCCTGATACACACTGACACAGAGCAGAATAGGGACTGTTCCTCCTACATAGGGTCACTTGGCAGATATGGATTGACACCTGTCCTCAAAACCCCTGATACACACTGACACAGAGCAGAATAGGGACTGTTCCTCCTACATAGGGTCACTTGGCAGATATGGATTGACACCTGTCCTCAAAACCCCTGATACACACTGACACAGAGCAGAATAGAGACTGTTCCCTGTCCACAGAGACCATGATACACACTGACACAGAGCAGAATAGAGACTGTCCCCCTACATAGGGTCACTTGGCAGGTATGGATTGACACCTGTCCTCAAAGCCCCTGATACACACTGACACAGAGCAGAATAGAGACTGTTCCCTGTCCACAGAGACCATGATACACTTTGACACAGAGCAGAATAGAGACTGTTAACCGTCCACAGAGACCATGATACACACTGACACAGAGCAGAATAGAGACTGTCCCCCCTACGTAGGGTCACTTGGCAGGTATGGATTGACACCTGTCCTCAAAGCCCCTGATACACACTGACACAGAGCAGAATAGAGACTGTTCCCTGTCCACAGAGACCATGATACACACTGACACAGAGCAGAATAGAGACTGTTCACCGTCCACAGAGACCATGATACACACTGACACAGAGCAGAATAGAGACTGTTCCCCGTCCACAGAGACCATGATACACACTGACACAGAGCAGAATAGGGACTGTTCCCCCTACATAGGGTCACTTGGCAGGTATGGATTGACACCTGTCCTCAAAGCCCCTGATACACACTGACACAGAGCAGAATAGAGACTGTTCCCTGTCCACAGAGTCCATGATACACACTGACACAGAGCAGAATAGAGACTGTTCCCCGTCCACAGAGTCCATGATACACACTGACACAGAGCAGAATAGAGACTGTTCCCCGTCCACAGAGTCCATGATACACACTGACACAGAGCAGAATAGAGACTGTTCCCCGTCCACAGAGACCATGATACACACTGACACAGAGCAGAATAGAGACTGTTCCCCGTCCACAGAGACCATGATACACACTGACACAGAGAAGAATAGAGACTGCTCCCCGTCCACAGAGACCATGATACACACTGACACAGAGCAGAATAGAGACTGTTCCCTGTCCACAGAGTCCATGATACACACTGACACAGAGCAGAATAGAGACTGTTCCCAGTCCACAGAGACCATGATACACACTGACACAGAGCAGAATAGAGACTGTTCCCTGTCCACAGAGTCCATGATACACACTGACACAGAGCAGAATAGAGACTGTTCCCCGTCCACAGAGACCATGATACACACTGACACAGAGCAGAATAGAGACTGTTCCCCGTCCACAGAGACCATGATACACACTGACACAGAGCAGAATAGAGACTGTTCCCTGTCCACAGAGTCCATGATACACACTGACACAGAGCAGAATAGAGACTGTTCCCCGTCCACAGAGACCATGATACACACTGACACAGAGCAGAATAGAGACTGTTCCCCGTCCACAGAGACCATGATACACACTGACACAGAGAAGAATAGGGACTGTTACCCCTACATAGGGTCACTTGGCAGGTATGGATTGACACCTGTCCTCAAAGCCCATGAGGAAGCTACTGTCCTCCCCAACCCCTGCGCGGTGGGTGGGGGCCATAAATCACAATGGGGGGACCTACTGTCCTCCCCCCCTCGGCCCCCACCCCTGCGCGGTGGGTGGGGGCCATAAATCACAATGGGGGGGCCTACTTTCCTCCCCCCCAGCCCCTATCCCTGCGCGGTGGGTGGGGGGCATAAATCACAATGGGACGGACCTACTGATAGGAGTGGAGTATTGTTCATATCAGTTTAATACCTTCCGCGTCTCCTATCAGTGGACGTGTATATGGCAGCCATTTTAGGAACCGCACACCTGGGACCCGAGCAAGGTCACCTCTTTCAACATGCGACATGATTTGGCCCTGTAAAACTATCCTGGATATTCTCTACAATTTCTATGGATATGGCATTGATTTATGTAACAGGGAGATGGAAGAAGATGCTTGGTCGGTCCTCTTACTTGAAATTTGGGGCACTGCGCGGGCAAGCTAATGTGCCACCAGATAGGAGTGGTGAGTTTAGTATTGTTCATATCAGTTTAATACCTTCCGCGTCTCCTATCAGTGGACGTGTAAGTGGCAGAGATTTTTAATTGTTGAATCACCTCCCCTTTTTAGGCCAAGGTGGGAAGATGCTTAGACCACTGGTATATTGGTGCCATCTTGGAGGATTTTTTTTTGGTTTGGTTTTTGAAGCCACAGTGCTGCACCAGTGGGCCTAAAAATTAGGCATGTACACATGCCTGAAAAATTTGGTATTGTTGCAGCCGCGGCCAGAAAAATTGATGTTTGTTTCACAGGCAGAAAGTGCCCTAAAACATGGCGGCTTGAACCCTAGTTGGTGGCGGATAAGTCACGCAAGTCAAACGTCATTCAGAGCTAAAATACAGCAGCGTGTGGACCATTTTTAGCCCAAGGCAGCTCATCTCATCAGGCCTTTTTTAATCGAATGTATCGCCCAGTGTCAGTCCCTTCGGGATCCATCCCTCATTCATCTTAATAAAGGTGAGGTAATCTAGACTTTTTTGACCTAGGCGACTTCTCTTCTCAGTGACAATACCTCCTGCTGCACTGAAGGTCCTTTCTGACAGGACACTTGAAGCGGGGCAGGCCAGAAGTTCTATCGCAAATTGGAATAGCTCAGGCCACAGGTCAAGCCTGCACACCCAGTTGTCAAGGGGTTCATCGCTCCTCAGAGTGTCGATATCTGCAGTTAAGGTGAGGTAGTCTGCTACCTGTCGGTCGAGTCGCTCTCTGAGGGTGGATCCCGAAGGGCTGTGGCGATGCATAGGACTTAAAAAGGTCCGCATGTCCTCCATCAACAACACGTCTTTAAAGCGTCCTGTCCTTGCCGGCGTGGTCGTGGGAGGAGGAGGAGGAGGATGACTTCCACCTCTCCCCCTGTTAGATTCCCGTTGTGCTGTGACATCACCCTTATACGCTGTGTAAAGCATACTTTTTAATTTATTTTGCAAATGCTGCATCCTTTCCGACTTGTTGTAATTCGGTAACATTTCCGCCACTTTCTGCTTATACCGGGGGTCTAGTAGCGTGGACACCCAGTACAGGTCGTTCTCCTTCAGCCTTTTTATAAGAGGGTCCCTCAACAGGCAGGACAGCATGAAAGACCCCATTTGCACAAGGTTGGATGCCGAGCTACTCATTTCCCGTTCCTCCTCCTCACTGATGTCATTGAAGGTATGTTCATCCCCCCAGCCACATACAACACCACGGGTACCAGATAGGTGACAACGAGCACCCTGGGATGCCTGTTGTGTTTGGTCTTGCTCTTCCTCCTCCTCCTCCTCAAAGCTACAATACTCCTCTGACTCCTCTTTCTCACAATCCTCTTCCAGCGTTGCCGCAGGTCCAGCAAGCGATGCTGATAAGGCTGTTTCTGGTGGTGATGGTGACCACAACTTTTCCTCTTCCTCTTCACGCTCATCTACAGCCTGATCCAGCACTCTTCGCATGGCACGCTCCAGGAAGAAAACAAATGGTATGATGTCGCTGATGGTGCCTTCGTTGCGACTGACTAGGTTTGTCAGCTCCTCAAAAGGACGCATGAGCCTACAGGCATTGCGCATGAGCGTCCAGTAACGTGGCAAAAAAATTCCCAGCTCCCCAGAGGCTGTCCTAGCACCCCGGTCATACAAATATTCATTAACAGCTTTTTCTTGTTGGAGCAGGCGGTCGAACATTAGGAGTGTTGAATTCCAACGTGTAGGGCTGTCGCAAATCAAGCGCCTCACTGGCATGTTGTTTCGCCGCTGGATATCGGCAAAGAGAGCCATGGCCGTGTAGGAACGCCTGAAATGGCCACACACCTTCCTGGCCTGCTTCAGGACGTCCTGTAAGCCTGTGTACTTATGCACAAAGCGTTGTATGATCAGATTACACACATGTGCCATGCACGGCACATGTGTCAACTTGCCCAACTTCAATGCCGCTATCAAATTTTTTCCGTTGTCACACACCACTTTGCCGATATCCAGTTGCTGCGGAGTCAGCCACTTTTCCACCTGTGCGTTCAGGGCGGACAGGAGTGCTTGTCCGGTGTGACTCTCTGCTTTCAAGCAAGTCAAACCAAAGACGGCGTGACACTGCCGTATCCGGGATGTGGAATAGTACCTGGGGAGCTGGGGGGGTGCCGTTGATGTGGAGCAAGACGCAGCAGCACATAGGACTCAGCCGAGGAGGTTATGGAAGAGGATGGAGTAGGAGGAGTAGAGGAGGTGGCAGCAGGACTGCCTGCAATTCGTGGCGGTGTCACCAACTCCTCTGCAATGCCACGCATTCCTTGCTTGTCAGCCGTCAGCAGGTTTACCCAATGCGCAGTGTAGGTGATATACCTGCCCTGACCATGCTTTGCAGACCAGGTATCAGTGGTCAGATGGACCCTTGCCCCAACACTGTGTGCCAGACATGCCATGACTTCCTTTTGCACAATCGAGTACAAGTTGGGGATTGCCTTTTGTGAAAAGAAATTCCGGCGGGGTACCTTCCACTGCGATGTCCCAATAGCTACAAATTTTTTGAACGCCTCAGACTCAACCAGATTATATGGTAAAAGCTGGCGGGCTAATAGTTCGGACAAGCCAGCTGTCAGACGCTGGGCAAGGGGGTGACTTGGTGACATTGGCTTCTTACGCTCAAACATGTCCTTGACAGACACATGACTGTGGGCAGATGAACGGGAACTGCTCAAGGTGGGAGACGGAGTGGCGGATGGTTGAGAGGGGGCAAGAAGGACAGCAGTGGTTGACGTGGCTGAAGATGCTAGACCAGGAGGAGGATGGCGACTTAGAGTAGGCGTGCTGCTTGTACTCATGTGTTGATCCCAAAGGCGTTTGTGATGTGAGATCATGTGCCTACGCAAAGCAGTTGTACCTAGGTGGGTGTTGGACCTCCCACGACTCAGTTTCCTTTGGCACAGGTTGCAAATGGCATCGCTGTTGTCCGAGGCAGACACAAAAATGTCACACTGCTGAGCTCTGCAATGACGGCATTCTGGTGGTGGACACAGCATGCGTTGATTGGCGTGCTGTCGGGCTGACCCCGGGTGCCAATGCATGCTGTCTGACTGTGCCACTAGCTCCTTGCGACGACCCCCCCCCCCCCTGCTTCCAACTCGTCTCCTCCTCCTCTCTGTCTCCCCATCTGAACTTTCGCCCTGTTCTTCTTCTTGCCGAGCGGGCACCTACGTGACATCCATGGACGCATCGTCATCATCAACCGCTTCGCTTGTATCTGACAACTCAGAAAAGGAAGCAGCATCATCATCACACCGTACCTCCATGTGTTTAATGCTGCCTGCCTGAGACATATCCCTGTTATCTACATCCTCTAGCAATAATGGTTGCGCATCACTCATTTCTTCAAACGGGTGTGTGAATAACTCCTCTGACATACCCAGTAAAGCGGCTGTGGTGCTAGTTTTGGTGGTGGCGGCAGGCGGGTGAGTGCTATCTTGAGAGGTGCCTGAAGCTAAGCTGGAGGAGGATGGTGCGTCAAGGTTCCGAGCGGAGGCTGTACAAGATTGGGTGTCCTGTGTTAGCCAGTCAACTATGTCCTCAGAACTTTTCAAGTTCAGGGTACGTGGCTTCTGAAAACTGGGCATTATTCTAGGGCAAAAGGGAATCACAGCACCACGACCACGACGGCCCCTGCGGGGTGGCCTGCCTCTGCCTGTCATTTTTTGGGGGATTAGTGGTACTATGCGTGCAAGCTACTGTGAGACCAGATATAATTGGCAATGTGAACTGTAACAGTTCTGCAGAGCACACACTGTAGGCCTGACACACCCGCTTGAAGACAAGTAACTGCTATTCAATCTATAACAGTGAAAAAAAAATTTTGGTTTTAAAAGCACGCTATAGAGACACCAGATATGATTGGCAATGTGCACTGGAACAGTTCTGGAGAGCACACGCTGAAGGAAGGACTGACAGAGCCGCTTGAAGGACACTGACTGGCTGCTATTAGCTTACACTAGAAAACTTTTTTCTTTGTAAAAGCACGCTATAGAGACACCAGATATGATTGGCAATGTGCACTTGAACAGTTCTGCAGAGCACTCACTGTAGGCCTGACACACCCGCTTGAAGACAAGTAACTGCTATTCAATCTATAACAGTGAAAAAAAAAATTGGTTTTAAAAGCACGCTATAGAGACACCAGATATGATTGGCAATGTGCACTGGAACAGTTCTGGAGAGCACACGCTGAAGGAAGGACTGACAGAGCCGCTTGAAGGACACTGACTGGCTGCTATTAGCTTACACTAGAAACCTTTTTTCTTTGTAAAAGCACGCTAAAGAGACACCAAATATGATTGGCAACTGTCAAAGCACGCTGGCACAGGTCTGCAGAGCACACGCTGAAGTAGGCCTGACACCCAGACGCTTGCAGACAACTAACTGCTCTTCTATTACAGTGAAAAAAAAATATTTCTTTTAAATCTAAAGCTTAAGCTATTGTAAAAACAGATATGAGCGGTGGCACTGGGCAAGAGGGCACAGTATCCACTGTGAACCTCACACAGAAGCTGGCAGGCAGGCAACTGCTCTTCTATTACAGTGGAAACAAAATTTTGGTTGTAAAAGCACGCTATAGAGACACCAGATATGAGTGGCAACTGTCAAAGTACGCTGGCAGGGTTGTGCAGGGCACACGCTGAAGGAAGGCCTGACAGAGCCGCTTGAAGGACACTGACTGGCTGCTATTAGCTTACACTGGAAACCTTTTTTCTTTGTAAAAGCACGCTATAGAGACACCAGATATGAGTGGCAACTGTCAAAATACGCTGGCAGGGTTGTGCAGGGCACACGCTGAAGGAAGGCCTGACAGAGCCACTTGAAGGACACTGACTGGCTGCTATTAGCTTACACTGGAAACCTTTTTTCTTTGTAAAAGCACGCTAAAGAGACACCAGATATGATTGGCAACTGTCAAAGCACGCTGGCACAGGTCTGCAGAGCACACGCTGAAGTAGACCTGACACCCAGACGCTTGCAGATAACTAACTGCTCTTCTATTACAGTGAAAAAAAATTATTTCTTTTAAATCTAAAGCTTAACCTATTGTAAAAACATGTATGTACGTAGTGGGGAATTACGATGCAGCATAAACATAATTAAACCCCATTCAACCTCCCCCCAATAACGACAGACAACGTGGTATGGATGAACAGGCCACAGCATTTATTAAAACATAAATAAATTACTGTATAACACACCCATAACTCCATATATTAAACTCTTCTTTCTGTAACGAAATTGTTAGCAACAAAACATAAATAACATATATATATAAATAACAACTCAACATACAGTGCTATACAGAGAACCCCCCGTCCTTGCCAATAAAAACCTGCAGTGGCTCCTAAACACCACTGCCTCTCACCTCCCCCCCCGTCATAAAAAACATATTCTAATGCCTGCCATCAGCCGACCTTATCCACGCTCGATGGGCACGAGACCTCAGGCAACCTAAAGTTAAACCTTTTGAAGCAGGGGAGGCTGAGACCTGTAAACATGAGGAACTTATTCCATCCTTAACATAACCACACTTAATTGGCAAGGACATACCCCCAACTCGCTGTGACTAACTAAACCTACTCGGGGTGGGCGGGCGGGAAGCTGTTCACTGGCCCGAATCCCAAGTGGCCCTGAGGTAAGACCTCCCCCCTGCTAGCTCACATAGCCCTAACCCCCACCCACACAATACACCCACTATCAAAGACCCTCCCCTGCATCTATCCCCACACTCCTACATGTGCCCTTGTCCGCTTAGCTGCGCTATCTCCCCAGGGCCTTGTATGTACGTAGTGGGGAATTACGATGCAGCATAAACATAATTAAACCCCATTCAACCTCCCCCCAATAACGACAGACAACGTGGTATGGATGAACAGGCCACAGCATTTATTAAAACATAAATAAATTACTGTATAACACACCCATAACTCCATATATTAAACTCTTCTTTCTGTAACGAAATTGTTAGCAACAAAACATAAATAACATATATATATAAATAACAACTCAACATACAGTGCTATACAGAGAACCCCCCGTCCTTGCCAATAAAAACCTGCAGTGGCTCCTAAACACCACTGCCTCTCACCTCCCCCCCCCGTCATAAAAAACATATTCCAATGCCTGCCATCAGCCGACCTTATCCACGCTCGATGGGCACGAGACCTCAGGCAACCTAAAGTTAAACCTTTTGAAGCAGGGGAGGCTAAGACCTGTAAACATGAGGAACTTATTCCATCCTTAACATAACCACACTTAATTGGCAAGGACATACCCCCGCCACCAGACCCGCTGTTTTACCCCTAAATCAGCGGGGAACCCCACCAAAACCAGCCATGGCCTGTTCCACCGCCTCCTGTAGGGCGAGATTAAAAAGGTCGAGCCCGACATCCGTGAGATGTACCCCGTCCCTGCAAAAAAAATGAGCCGCCTCCTTTTCAAAAACCCTATGGCGGACCGGGAGTCCATGAGCCCCCAAAACAAACTGGGAAACCCGCCTATTCAACTTGCGCCGGCAACGCTCCATGGCACTCTGACTCCTGGCCAATAGTTGCGGGCGACAACTTCAGACCAGATTAAGCGCACGCCCGGGAACAAAACCAAGATGCGGGCCAAGTCCCGCTTCACTGCCGAGATCAAATCCCAAATGGGCACCGAACCCAGATCATTCCCCCCCAGGTGGATCACCAGGACACTCGGCGCACCCAGGAGCTGAGACAGCCGCACTAACTCGGGGAGGAGCCGTGACCACCTCATACCCCGCGCACCGAGCCATCGAACTTCCGCTTCGGTAGGCGTGAAACCCAACCTCGAACCTCCAGGCCGAACCGCCGCCCGCTGCCCAGCCCAGTAAACATAAGAGTGTCCGACGATCCAGATCCTGGGGGGAACCGAAACTGTGGAAAGAAATCACGTCAATAAACCGGCCGGACGAACATAGGAAATATAGCGCCCTGAGTCCCACCTACCAATCCTCTGAACCACCTGCGCTGGCATGCCTAGCCGAGAGGCTTCGGTCGCCGCCCCAATACGGAAGGAATGGCCCCCGAACTCCCTGCTATCCAACCCCATTGCTTCCAGCCCCAAACGAAACACTCTAACAAACTGGAAATGGGAAAGGAAACTACCATCCCCATGCACCAGGAGAGGCAGCGCAGGAGAAGAGCGCACAGCACAATATTATAAGACATCCGTCTTAGAGCGGCGTATTCGGAACGAGATCTGATCAGTGACGCACGAAACGTCACCAAATAGCACCCCCCCTACCTGCCGCCGGCTGGTGCATACTAGCTCCCCAATCCGCATGGCGCCGAAAAATGCCAGGGAAAAGGCAAGGCGAAACAGCCGAACCTCGAAATCCGAATGGCAAACCTCGTGCAACGCCTCACACAAAGCAGTCAGGAGCGTGCCCGAGACCGGACGCCTTGAGTCCGGCACAGACACCCTCCCCCGTCTCAAGCCTTTTAGTGCCTGCCGCACAATGAACGCCTTAGTAGCGTCCTCCCAACCCCGTAACTTAAACAGGAAGCTGAGTCCTGACAAGCGAGCCGAAATGGCCGAGGGCGACAGTCCTGCGGCCTCCCAATCCCCCAAGAGCCGAACCAAACCCTGCAGACGAGAGGATGAGTCCTGGAAGCCCCCGTGGGCTCCCTCCCACCCTTCCCATTCCCGCCAAACCTTATTATAGCGGTCCCATGTTGCCGCAGTGACCGACCCACGGACCAGCTCCATCAGTCTGCCAGATCCAAGGACCACATCTCTGCCGGACACGGGACACCCTCCATTTCGGCCTGTGGAGCCACGGCCCGAAACACGTCCCACTGTGAACGAGAGAGAGCATCGGCCATCACATTACGCACACCCGGGATGTGCACATTCCTACAATACACATTCAGCTCCAGACAGCGCAGCACTAGGCGCCGGAGCAAGCGAACCACGGGGGGGGAAGATGCAGACAGCTGGTTGATAGCCTGGACTACCCCCAAGTTGTCACAATGGAAAACCACCCGCCTATCCACCAGCAGGGAACCCCATACCTCCAATGCTACCAAGATTGGGAAGAGCTCCAGAAACGCCAGATTCCGAGTGAGCCCCGCCGCATACCAGGACTCCGGCCACGAGTCAGCGCACCACCTAGCCCCTAGAATGGCTCCAAAACCGGCAGAACCCGCCGCATCGGTAAACAAATGGAGGTCCGCATTAGAGACCTCCGGTGCCTGCCAGTAAGACCTGCCATTATAGGAGGCCAAAAAGGAGTCCCAGACAGCCAAATCGGCCCGCAAGGGCCGGGTAAGCCGGATAAAATGCAGCGGATGAGCGACCCCCGATGTCGCCGCCGCCAGGCGCCTATTAAAGATCCGCCCCATTGGCAAGATCCGACAGGCAAAATTAAATTTCCCCAGCAAAGACTGCAGGCAGCGCAGCTGGATCTTACGCCGACCCAGTGCACGGGACACCGCAAGGCGCAGGTCCAAGACCTTATCGGGCGGCAGCCGACATTCCCCAGCCATCGAATCAATTTCGATGCCCAGAAAGCTCAAGCACGTGACCGGACCCACCGTCTTGTCGTGCGCCAGCGGGACCCCGAAGCGCTGAAACACCTCCCCGAGAACCCGCAGCAGGAGAGCACAGACGTGCGACTCCGCCGGGCCTACACACAGGAAATCATCCAGGTAGTGCAGGAGGGAAGCGACCCCCGCTTCCCTCCGCACCACCCATTCCAGAAAAGTGCTAAAGCACTCAAAATAAAAACAGGATAGCGAGCAACCCATGGGGAGGCACATGTCCACAAAAAACTGGCCCTCGAAGGCACACCCCAAAAGATGATGGCAATCCGGATGCACCGGGAGCAGCCGGAAAGCGGATTCCACATCTGCCTTAGCTAGCAGCGCCCCCGGGCCCGCTGCTCTCACCATGCGAACCGCCGCATCAAAGGATGCGTAGGAAACCCTGCAGAGTTCCGTGGAAATGTCGTCATTCACCGAACCACCACGAGGGTATGACAAATGGTGAATCAAACGATATTTCCCGGGGTCCTTCTTGGGCACCACACCCAAGGGAGAAACCCGCAAATTCGCCATCGGTGGGGCGGAGAAAGGGCCGGCCATCCGACCCAAGGAAACCTCTTTATCCAATTTCTCCCGCACCACTTGGGGAAAAGCCCGCACGGACTTGAGGTTCCGTACGGTGAGCATAGGAGGGCGCTCCGTGAACGGGATCCAAAACCCCTGTTCAAACCCCTCCACTAAGATACGCGCCGCAGCCCGATTCTCATAAAGGTCGAGCCACGGGCGCATCGCGTTTACGAGGACCGGCGTCGTCGCCCTTTGCCCCCATGTCCCCTTTCTCCCCCGTTTTGCCCCGCTTGAAACAGCGGGAGGCAGGATGGGCCCCACCGCAGCCGGAGCATTCGTGCTTAAACCGGCACGAGGACCCCCACTTACAGAGACTGTCGTTAAATTTCCAACAACAGCCGGACCTCGGACTGGAGGTCGATGAGGAGGAGGATGCGCCCCCACTGGCCCCCCCCCGAGAAAAGACGAAAAAGCACCCTGTTGAGGGGCAGGACGAGTCATGATGGAGAGCCACAGACCGATATCCATCTGGTCCCACGACAGTGAGGGACGCACTGCCAGCCGCTGTCGAAACTGCTCGTCGTACCTCCACCAACCTAATCCCCCATAGGTGCGACAAGCGTTCCAAATCATGTCCTGATAACAGAACAGAGCGGAACACTTCTGGGGAGACTTCTCCCCCACCACACTGGCCAAAATAGAGAAAGCCCGAATCCAGTTCCCAAAGTTTTTGGGAATTTTGCGATAACGGTACTTCTCCCTATCCTTTTCTGACTCCTTGCTGTCCTTGTCCGCCACTGGAGGAGCCTCCTCCAGCGGCAGAAGGGAAAATATCTCTATAAACTCCCCCTTCCAAATTTTTTCTTTAGTCTCCTGCTTCAAGTGCAAGCCCAGGGGGCCAGACCAGCACATGTAAGCAGCACCTCGCGCCACGTCTGCGACCGCGAGACAAGCATCGTCCGCGGCGGAACCAACACTGGCCACCGTGGGCGCCGGGGAACCCAGGGGTACCGCACCACCACCCGACCCGGGAAGGGGCCCAGTAGTAGGAGAAGACTGAACCTGAGGAGGGAGCAGGGCAGGGGACCACGCTGACCGGAGCTGACCATCAATAGCATTACCGCTAACCGCCACCCCCTTCTCCCACTGATCCAAAAAAACCCTAAGACCTAAGAGGAACCCCCCCAACCCGGGACCCGCAGCGCCAGAAACGGAAGGAATAAAGTACTCACCGGTCGCAGACTGGCGATCCAAGCCCGGTACTGCGCTCACAGAAGGCTGAGGCAAGGAAACTGCAGTTCCAGCATCCACTGAAGACGTCAGCTGGGATCCAGACGCCACCTGCTGGACGGATCCATGAAGTGCAGCAGAATCCTGAGAAGAGAGCAGCAGAGAGGACGTGAGCCCATGCCCCAGCGGAGATGGCCGAGGTAAGTGACTTGCAGGGGGGGGAGGGGGGCCAGACAGGGCAGAGGAGGCAGGATAGAAAGGAGGGGGGGGTAGACAGGGAGGAAAGGGGACCAGCAGAAGGGGAAGAAAAGACAGGAGGAGCAAGGAAAGAGGGGGGAGGGGTAAGAAACGAAGGGAGAGGGGGAGGGGGCCCCCCAGAGGAGGAAAGGGGGGGGACAGAAACCGGGCCAGAGGGAGGGGGACCAGGGGGCCCAGGAAAGGGTAGGCTGGGCCCCCTAGAAGATACAGGAGAACGAGCAGGGGAAGGAGGGGAGACAGAGCCCTGGGAGCCCTCCTCACTGGCAGAGGAGGCTCCCGACGGGCAGGGAGACCCCCCACGGACCCCCAACGGCGGTACAGAGGTACCCCGCGCGGCCCGCGAGGGCCTACTCACCGCCCTACTGCCCCGCCGGCCGCGGGGGGACCTGGATCGATGCCACATTCCGCCGCCCACCGCCCCCGGACCGCATACCAGCACAGGCGGCCGGGGCGGACGGCGTAGAGGGGGATCCACGAGTAGGCCGCGCGGCACCCGCACCAGGGGGCCGCGCGGCAGACGTAGGCCGCGTCCCCGGCCTCGAGGTGGAAGGCCGTGCGGCAGTAGAGGCGGCTGGCCGTGCGGCAGTGGCAGGCCCCGTGTCTGAAGGCCGTGCCACGCGCGCGGCCGCAGAAGGCCGCAAATTACACCTCCTAGCAGTAGGCCGCGTGTCTGGAGCCCCAGACACGCGGTTCTGGCGAAGACTCGGGCCCGGGCTCCCAGTCCTCAACCGGGCCCGAGGAGTAGGATCAGGGGAGAGCCTGGCAGGCGGCCGGGAACGCCTGCCAGTGCTGGTGCGGCCCCCAGGGGCAGGGACCGCAGAAGGAGCAGCAGGGGGGACCACAGAGGATACCCCAGGGGAGGGTAGGCCACGGGGGGTGCCCACACCGCTAGCCATACCTCCAGTAATGCGTGCAAATTGCTCCCTCAGTTGCCGGCCACCATCCAGCGCAGCAGCAGCCCTGAGGGACGACAGAATCGCCTCAACATCCATCCCTCAAGCTGTGGAGACTAAAGGCCCAGGCAAACAGGAGCAAGAGACAGGAAGCTGTTCACTGGCCCGAATCCCAAGTGGCCCTGAGGTAAGACCTCCCCCCTGCTAGCTCACATAGCCCTAACCCCCACCCACACAATACACCCACTATCAAAGACCCTCCCCTGCATCTATCCCCACACTCCTACATGTGCCCTTGTCCGCTTAGCTGCGCTATCTCCCCAGGGCCTGATATGAGTGGTGGCACTGACTGTGCAAATGGGCAAGGCATCCAACCTGACACAGAAGCTGGCAGGCAGGCAACTGCTCTTCTATTACAGTGAAAAAAAATTATTTATTTTAAATCTAAAGCTTAACCTATTGTAAAAACAGATATGAGTGGTGGCACTGACTGTGCAAATGGGCAAGGCATCCAACCTGACACAGAAGCTGGCAGGCAGGCAACTGCTCTTCTATTACAGTGAAAAAAAAATATTTCTTTTAAATTTAAAGCTTAACCTATTGTAAAAACAGATATGAGTGGTGGCACTGGGCAAGTAGGCACAGTATCCAATGTGAACCTCACACAGAAGCTGGCAGGCAGGCACCTGCAATTACATTACACAGGAAAAAAAAAAAAAAGCAGCCTGATGTTATAGCCCTAAAACCTAAAAAGGGCTTTTTGGGGTGCTGTCCTTACAGCAGAGATCAGATGAGTCCTTCAGGATTGTAGTGGACACTGAATACCCTAGCCTAGCTATCAATTTCCCTATCTAATCAGCAGCAGCTAAACTTTCCCTCCTCTCACTAAGCATGCAGCTTCAGAATGAATCGAAAATGGATGCTGGGAGGGAGGTTGGAGGGTGTGGAAGGGAGGGAGTGCTGCTGATTGGCTGGAATGTGTCTGCTGACTGAGAGGCACAGGGTCAAAGTTTGCCCAATGATGACGAATAGGGGGCGGATCGAACTGCGCATGTGTCCGCCCGCCGTGGCGAACGCGAACACGCTAAGTTCGCCGGGAACTGTTCGCCGGCGGACAGTTCGGTACATCACTATTTATATATATATATTTATATCAAAATACACTTAGAATGTAATGATATATATATCTATGTATAAATAAATAAATAAAAACAATACGAAATATACATATGTCCATATACATAATTACATAAATAATTTCATAAATATACACATAGACGTCAAATATATAAATATGTATATATATTAAAATTCTACGTGCGTATTTATGTAATATTTTTACCTAATTAAGTAATTTTAATGATTGCAATTTGAGGGACCTGCCTGCCAACCCAGGCCGAAAGTCCAGATAATTTAATTTGCTAGCACTGTGTTTAACCCTGTAACTTTCTATGACACCCTAAAACCTGTACATGGGGGTACTGTTTTACTCGGGAGACTTCGCTGAACACAAATATTAGTGTTTCAAAACAGTAAAACATATCACAGCGATGATATTGTCAGTGAAACTGAAGTTTTTTGCATTTTTCACACACAAACAGCACTTTCACTGAGGATATTATTGCTGTGATACATTTTACTGTTCTGATACACTAATATTTGTGTTCAGCGAAGTCTCCTGAGTATAACAGTACCCCACATGTAGAGGTTTTATAGTGTTTGTGAAAGTTATAAAGCAAATATAAAGCTTGATTTAACTTTTTTTTTTTATTGAAATTTATTGAAATTTGTCGGATTAGTTAGGTTGCCTTTGAGAGCATATGGTAGCCAAGGAATGAGAATTAGCCCCATGATGGCATACCATTTGCAAAAGAAGACAACCCAAGGTATTGCAAATGGGGTATGTTCAGCCTTTTTTAGTAGCCACTTAGTCACAAACACCGGCCAAAGTTAGCGTTTCTTGCATTTTTAACACACAAACAAATATAAATGCTAACTTTGGCCAGTGTTTGTGACTAGGTGGCTACTAAAAAAAACTAGACATACCCAATTTTGAATACCCTGAGTTGTCTACTTTAAAAAAATATGTACATGTTAGGTGTGTTTCGGGGATTTATGACAGATAACGGTGTTACAAGGTCACTATTGATACATTTAATATATATATATATTGAAACAGCAATTTCCTACTTGTATTTATAGGCCTATGACTTGCAAAAAAAAGCAATAAAGCATGTAAACACTGGGTGTTTTTAAACTCAGGACAAAATTTTGAATCTATTTAGCAGTTTTTTTTTCATTAGCTTTTGTAGATAAGTAAAAGATTTTTCAAGTAAATGTCCAAAAACATGTTTTTTTTTTACATTTTTCACCATATTTTATTATTTTTTTTAAATACAATATATGACATAATACAAATAATGGTATGTAAAGAAAGCCCCTTTTGTCCTGAAAAAAACAATATATAACTTGTATGGGAACCGTAAATGAGAGAGCGGAAAATTACAGCTAAACACAAACACCACAGAAGTGTTAAAACTGCTCTGGTCCTTAACGTACAAACATCGCAAAAACAGGCCGGTCCTTAAAGGGTTAATATGTGCTTGATTAAGTCTGTGTGTATGGAAGGTCAGGAATTATCTTCAAAGGGAGTTTCTATTTAGATAGTTGGAAAGATACAGCACCTGAAAGGCACCTATCACATTTACATATCAACTGGTCTTCAAAGGAGTCTCTATCTAGGAAATCACACCTTAGGTTAGAGGCAAAGGGATGGCTGGGAGAGTTAACACTTAAATAAAATAACAGGATAGACAACACTTTGGGCCTTGGGAAAGTAAATCACATTTACATATCAATTGAGCTGAGGAATTGGCTGTTTACAACATGGGAACCAATTCCTTTAAAAATAGAATATACTGACACATTAGATTAGGTTTGGTAAGACACACATGCTGCACATAACATCTCACAGCACATACACAATGTAGCCGATATTATTAGATAGATGGAATGTATGAGTGTTATGAATGTATTTTAACTATACCTCTGTAACATTTTTCTTCTGTAATATTAAACTGGGCAGATTCTAAGTAAAGATTTCTCTCTGGTAAGAACTATGGTGTTGGCTGTTTATTTGTAATATCGGATAGAATACCATAGTAGTGCTAGTCATATATTTATCTGGACAAGGGGATAAAGATATATGTTAGTTATTGGAAGAGGTGACACAGGGATATTACATTCACTATTAAAACACAACGCAGAGTAGATTTCTCTCAAAAGGATACCAATTGGAAGTATTGGTGGTGAGAGAAGGATTATACAACATCAGAGATCCTGTATATTTACAAATTTATTTTGCCATGATTTATCTTGCATTTATATTATTTTTAGTTATTTTATAAATATTTATTTTTGCAGAGCATTTAGTGATGCACAGGGTGTATAATACCTGTTGCCCTTCTATTATATATTTTTTCTGTTTTTATATGAACAGATTTCAACTCTGTTTATGTAAAAATATGAGCTAGTTAGCATACATTATATAAAATATATGCTGCAGTGTTCTGCATTGTACTGCATTGATTTTTTTTTTTTTTTTTTTTTTTTTTAAAAGCCATGTCTTTTTCCCTATGGTTGTATGTAATAAAGTTGTTCAGAATTTGGAATATTAAAAAAAACGACGTCTCAATTCCTTGGAATGGAAGCAATATTTACATGTCTCTGATTTTCCGCAACCTTGGCTGGAAACTCCAAACTCCAAAAATAGTTATGCTGTTATAATTCCTGATTTTTAATCAACAGCAAGTGTAACTGACAATATGGAAAGTATCACTGTTTTATAAAACTTTTCATATATAGTGGATATTACAATCCAGAAGGCAGTAACGCAATAATTAAAAATCCTGTCTGTCTGTTGCTTCTGTGGCATGCATGTTTTCATTCTGCCATAATACAATTTTCTTTGCATTCTTAGACTTAAAAATCTATTAGTAATATAATAGCAAGTATTTCATTGCTCTGTCTTATCACTTTTCTCTTGACAACATTTTGCATTAATCTTTTTCCTGCGCATGCATACTAAGCAGCTACAAAGAGAACATATCCCCCTGTCTACAACCCACTGTCCTGGAACAAATGGACCATGCTGTGCTGGTGTATTAGGCATATTAGGGAGTTTACCAAATATGTATATTTGTTCTCTTATGATATTAAGATCCACAATTTCAGCATTGTATGCTAATTACAATGTACCTGGCACCTGAACTCCAAGTGCCTTGTACAAGTTCACATTAAAATCATCTCTTCATGATGAAGATCTCTCTCAGAGTCTGGGCTATAAATAGCTCATTACATTCTTGATATTTCAAGACTTGTGCCATGACAAAGTATTGTGTCTTCTCTTACGTATAAGAGGTTACCTAGGTATATATTATTTTATAGTTAAAGCTTCCAAGTACAAGCCCCACATTGGGTGCCAGTTGTAACCGCGGCTGGTTCTCTTATTTACCACTATAATGTCTTAAAGCATAGACCTTAGCAGTGCTAACCATACATATATCTCTATTTAAAATATATAAATAATAAAGAAAAAAAAAAGAAAATATATAAATAATTGAGAATACTATATAAAATAAGGATTGTCTTGGTAGCAATAAAGTTTTGTCTTTTTAAATATTTATTATATAAAAATATAAATATAGACATATAAAATCCATTACAATAATTTATGTAACAGGAAGCTGTTCACTGGCCCGAATCCCAAGTGGCCCTGAGGTAAGACCTCCCCCCTGCTAGCTCACATAGCCCTAACCCCCACCCACACAATACACCCACTATCAAAGACCCTCCCCTGCATCTATCCCCACACTCCTACATGTGCCCTTGTCCGCTTAGCTGCGCTATCTCCCCAGGGCCTGATATGAGTGGTGGCACTGACTGTGCAAATGGGCAAGGCATCCAACCTGACACAGAAGCTGGCAGGCAGGCAACTGCTCTTCTATTACAGTGAAAAAAAATTATTTATTTTAAATCTAAAGCTTAACCTATTGTAAAAACAGATATGAGTGGTGGCACTGACTGTGCAAATGGGCAAGGCATCCAACCTGACACAGAAGCTGGCAGGCAGGCAACTGCTCTTCTATTACAGTGAAAAAAAAATATTTCTTTTAAATTTAAAGCTTAACCTATTGTAAAAACAGATATGAGTGGTGGCACTGGGCAAGTAGGCACAGTATCCAATGTGAACCTCACACAGAAGCTGGCAGGCAGGCACCTGCAATTACATTACACAGGAAAAAAAAAAAAAAGCAGCCTGATGTTATAGCCCTAAAACCTAAAAAGGGCTTTTTGGGGTGCTGTCCTTACAGCAGAGATCAGATGAGTCCTTCAGGATTGTAGTGGACACTGAATACCCTAGCCTAGCTATCAATTTCCCTATCTAATCAGCAGCAGCTAAACTTTCCCTCCTCTCACTAAGCATGCAGCTTCAGAATGAATCGAAAATGGATGCTGGGAGGGAGGTTGGAGGGTGTGGAAGGGAGGGAGTGCTGCTGATTGGCTGGAATGTGTCTGCTGACTGAGAGGCACAGGGTCAAAGTTTGCCCAATGATGACGAATAGGGGGCGGATCGAACTGCGCATGTGTCCGCCCGCCGTGGCGAACGCGAACACGCTAAGTTCGCCGGGAACTGTTCGCCGGCGGACATTTCGGTACATCACTATTTATATATATATATTTATATCAAAATACACTTAGAATGTAATGATATATATATCTATGTATAAATAAATAAATAAAAACAATACGAAATATACATATGTCCATATACATAATTACATAAATAATTTCATAAATATACACATAGACGTCAAATATATAAATATGTATATATATTAAAATTCTACGTGCGTATTTATGTAATATTTTTACCTAATTAAGTAATTTTAATGATTGCAATTTGAGGGACCTGCCTGCCAACCCAGGCCGAAAGTCCAGATAATTTAATTTGCTAGCACTGTGTTTAACCCTGTAACTTTCTATGACACCCTAAAACCTGTACATGGGGGTACTGTTTTACTCGGGAGACTTCGCTGAACACAAATATTAGTGTTTCAAAACAGTAAAACATATCACAGCGATGATATTGTCAGTGAAACTGAAGTTTTTTGCATTTTTCACACACAAACAGCACTTTCACTGAGGATATTATTGCTGTGATACATTTTACTGTTCTGATACACTAATATTTGTGTTCAGCGAAGTCTCCTGAGTATAACAGTACCCCACATGTAGAGGTTTTATAGTGTTTGTGAAAGTTATAAAGCAAATATAAAGCTTGATTTAACTTTTTTTTTTTATTGAAATTTATTGAAATTTGTCGGATTAGTTAGGTTGCCTTTGAGAGCATATGGTAGCCAAGGAATGAGAATTAGCCCCATGATGGCATACCATTTGCAAAAGAAGACAACCCAAGGTATTGCAAATGGGGTATGTTCAGCCTTTTTTAGTAGCCACTTAGTCACAAACACCGGCCAAAGTTAGCGTTTCTTGCATTTTTAACACACAAACAAATATAAATGCTAACTTTGGCCAGTGTTTGTGACTAGGTGGCTACTAAAAAAAACTAGACATACCCAATTTTGAATACCCTGAGTTGTCTACTTTAAAAAAATATGTACATGTTAGGTGTGTTTCGGGGATTTATGACAGATAACGGTGTTACAAGGTCACTATTGATACATTTAATATATATATATATTGAAACAGCAATTTCCTACTTGTATTTATAGGCCTATGACTTGCAAAAAAAAGCAATAAAGCATGTAAACACTGGGTGTTTTTAAACTCAGGACAAAATTTTGAATCTATTTAGCAGTTTTTTTTTCATTAGCTTTTGTAGATAAGTAAAAGATTTTTCAAGTAAATGTCCAAAAACATGTTTTTTTTTTACATTTTTCACCATATTTTATTATTTTTTTTAAATACAATATATGACATAATACAAATAATGGTATGTAAAGAAAGCCCCTTTTGTCCTGAAAAAAACAATATATAACTTGTATGGGAACCGTAAATGAGAGAGCGGAAAATTACAGCTAAACACAAACACCACAGAAGTGTTAAAACTGCTCTGGTCCTTAACGTACAAACATCGCAAAAACAGGCCGGTCCTTAAAGGGTTAATATGTGCTTGATTAAGTCTGTGTGTATGGAAGGTCAGGAATTATCTTCAAAGGGAGTTTCTATTTAGATAGTTGGAAAGATACAGCACCTGAAAGGCACCTATCACATTTACATATCAACTGGTCTTCAAAGGAGTCTCTATCTAGGAAATCACACCTTAGGTTAGAGGCAAAGGGATGGCTGGGAGAGTTAACACTTAAATAAAATAACAGGATAGACAACACTTTGGGCCTTGGGAAAGTAAATCACATTTACATATCAATTGAGCTGAGGAATTGGCTGTTTACAACATGGGAACCAATTCCTTTAAAAATAGAATATACTGACACATTAGATTAGGTTTGGTAAGACACACATGCTGCACATAACATCTCACAGCACATACACAATGTAGCCGATATTATTAGATAGATGGAATGTATGAGTGTTATGAATGTATTTTAACTATACCTCTGTAACATTTTTCTTCTGTAATATTAAACTGGGCAGATTCTAAGTAAAGATTTCTCTCTGGTAAGAACTATGGTGTTGGCTGTTTATTTGTAATATCGGATAGAATACCATAGTAGTGCTAGTCATATATTTATCTGGACAAGGGGATAAAGATATATGTTAGTTATTGGAAGAGGTGACACAGGGATATTACATTCACTATTAAAACACAACGCAGAGTAGATTTCTCTCAAAAGGATACCAATTGGAAGTATTGGTGGTGAGAGAAGGATTATACAACATCAGAGATCCTGTATATTTACAAATTTATTTTGCCATGATTTATCTTGCATTTATATTATTTTTAGTTATTTTATAAATATTTATTTTTGCAGAGCATTTAGTGATGCACAGGGTGTATAATACCTGTTGCCCTTCTATTATATATTTTTTCTGTTTTTATATGAACAGATTTCAACTCTGTTTATGTAAAAATATGAGCTAGTTAGCATACATTATATAAAATATATGCTGCAGTGTTCTGCATTGTACTGCATTGATTTTTTTTTTTTTTTTTTTTTTTTTTAAAAGCCATGTCTTTTTCCCTATGGTTGTATGTAATAAAGTTGTTCAGAATTTGGAATATTAAAAAAAACGACGTCTCAATTCCTTGGAATGGAAGCAATATTTACATGTCTCTGATTTTCCGCAACCTTGGCTGGAAACTCCAAACTCCAAAAATAGTTATGCTGTTATAATTCCTGATTTTTAATCAACAGCAAGTGTAACTGACAATATGGAAAGTATCACTGTTTTATAAAACTTTTCATATATAGTGGATATTACAATCCAGAAGGCAGTAACGCAATAATTAAAAATCCTGTCTGTCTGTTGCTTCTGTGGCATGCATGTTTTCATTCTGCCATAATACAATTTTCTTTGCATTCTTAGACTTAAAAATCTATTAGTAATATAATAGCAAGTATTTCATTGCTCTGTCTTATCACTTTTCTCTTGACAACATTTTGCATTAATCTTTTTCCTGCGCATGCATACTAAGCAGCTACAAAGAGAACATATCCCCCTGTCTACAACCCACTGTCCTGGAACAAATGGACCATGCTGTGCTGGTGTATTAGGCATATTAGGGAGTTTACCAAATATGTATATTTGTTCTCTTATGATATTAAGATCCACAATTTCAGCATTGTATGCTAATTACAATGTACCTGGCACCTGAACTCCAAGTGCCTTGTACAAGTTCACATTAAAATCATCTCTTCATGATGAAGATCTCTCTCAGAGTCTGGGCTATAAATAGCTCATTACATTCTTGATATTTCAAGACTTGTGCCATGACAAAGTATTGTGTCTTCTCTTACGTATAAGAGGTTACCTAGGTATATATTATTTTATAGTTAAAGCTTCCAAGTACAAGCCCCACATTGGGTGCCAGTTGTAACCGCGGCTGGTTCTCTTATTTACCACTATAATGTCTTAAAGCATAGACCTTAGCAGTGCTAACCATACATATATCTCTATTTAAAATATATAAATAATAAAGAAAAAAAAAAGAAAATATATAAATAATTGAGAATACTATATAAAATAAGGATTGTCTTGGTAGCAATAAAGTTTTGTCTTTTTAAATATTTATTATATAAAAATATAAATATAGACATATAAAATCCATTACAATAATTTATAGCAGAGTTTATAAGATTAAACTACATGCTTGCAAATATCAATAACAGATTAACATACCCTCCTGAACATGTCATCATGTCAGCCTCTCTGTCATTTTAAGATGGAGCGTCTATCTTCAAATCTCTCATCTGTATGTCCCTTAACATTTAAAAGTACACCTATTTTTACCTTAGGTGTCTTCATTTTAGGGTCACCGTAGTTCATATATGAAAAAGTAACTTCTTTTACTTTTATTCATTTTAGGACCTCCCTTAACTTGACAAAAATACAAGGACACAACTAAAGGGTGTACACGTCATGGAAATTTTCCTGGCTTAGGTCAAGATGGCATCTTAAAGTCTGAACATCTTTATCTACTTAGGTTTACCACAGTATATTATGTACTGAAAAAGTCGTAGCATAGCCTTGAAGCTTGTTTATGCATTATTGTTATTGTATTTCGTCTGGGACAAAATAGCGTAAACATATTATGCACTGAAGGTAAGTAAGAGGTTATTACTTAAAGAAACATGTATGAAAAACAATATGTTCCATTTCTAACACCTTCTCAGTTTGCAATATCTCTTAAAGACAACGTACACAGTTTAAGAAATACAAAATGTCAATCTAAAACTTGTAATATTTGCATTTGCCCATAACACTAGCGACGCCACTGCAAGGTGGGCCGGATGGCTCTTATCTGTCATCACAGTCTATGATTAAGACCGCAGCCAAATGTAGAAGTTGTGATCCAAAAAAAATTTAAACAAACCACAGAATTCTACTATATGTCTGTTCAACAATAATTTACCTCTTTCATATTAAATGCTCCCACACTTATTATATATCATTTTATTCAGGGGAAACAGGGCTTTCATTTAACATCAAAGATTTAGAAATCGAACATAATTTATTATTAATAAAATATAAAACAAATGAGAGAAAATAAGATTTTTTTAAATTTTCTTAGTTCTACGTGACATTTTAACTTTAAATGTCATAATACTGTTTGCTTTTACTGCAATAAAATACACATATTTGTATTCAGCGATGTCTCACGTGTAAAACAGTACCCCCTATGTACAGGTTTTATGGTGTTTTGGCAAGTTACAGGGTCAAATATAGCATGTTACACTTTTCAGTTTTTTCACATTGAAATTTGCCAGATTGGTTATGTTGCCTTTGAGACTGTATAGTAGCCCAGGAATGAGAATTATCCCCATGATGGCATACCATTTGCAATAGTAGACAACCCAAGGTATTGCAAATGGGGAATGTCCAGTCTTTTTTTAGTAGCCACTCGGTCACAAACACTAGCCAAAGTTAACATTAATATTTGTTTGTGTGTGAAAAATGCAAATAACTAATTTGAATGCCAATTCTGGCAAGTGTTTGTGACTAAGTGGCTACTAAAAAAGACTGAACATACCCCATTTGCAATACCTTGGGTTGTCTACTTTTGTAAATGGTATGCCATCATGGGGATAATTCTTATTCCTGGGCTACCATACAGTCTCAAAGGCAACATAACCAATCTGGCGAATTTTAATGTGAAAAAACTGAAACGCAAGCCTTACATTTGACTCTGTAACTTTTGAAAACATCATAAAACCTGTACATGAGGGGTACTGTTATACTAAGGAGACTTTGCTGAACACAAATATTTGTGTTTCAAAACAGTAAAAAGTATTACAGCAATAATATCGTCAGTGTAAGTGCCGTTTATGTGTGAAAAATGCCAAAAACTTCACTTTCACTGACAATATCCTAGTTGTAATACATTTTACAGTTTTGAAACACAAATATTTGCGTTCAGCGATGTCTCCCGAGTAAAACAGTACCCCCCATGTATGGGTTTTATGGTGTCTTGGAAAGTTATAGGGTTAAATATAGTGCTAGCAAATGAAATTCCCTATACTTTCGGCCTGGGTTGTCAGGCAGGTCCCGCAAATTGTAATTAATAAAAGGACCTAATTATGTTAAATTATTATATAAATATATATGTTAAATTCTTATATATATATATATATATACGTGTGTATATATATATATATATATATATATATATATATATATATATATATATGTATATATATATATGTATATATTTTTTTTAAATCATTTTTATTTATATATAGGTATACATATAGTGATATATACGTATATAGATATATATATTATTTCGTTCTACGTGTATTTTGATATCAATATATATTATTATCAAAATACAGTTAGAACGAAATTACACATATATATTTTTTTATTTTTTTTACTTTTTAACGTATTTACATATTTTTGTTTTATTATATATAAATATATATATAATTATAATTATATATATATATATTTGATCAATATCCTTCTACGTGTATTTTGATATTAATATATATATATAGATATATATATATATTTATACATATATATTAATATTAAAATACACTTAGTGTATGTGTAAATGTGTGTTTGTGTGTGTGTGTGTGTGTGTGTGTATATATATATATATATATATATATATACTTAGATCATATATATAATATATATATGATCTAAGTAAATTTTATTTGTAACTGTAATTTATTTATTTTTTTAACTAATATTTTTATAACAGGAGAGGGGCAGAGACAGTGTCAGCCAGTGATTTCACATCACTGGCTGGCACACAGGATCAGTGATCACAGTGAATGGCTGTCACTGTGATCACCTCCTGCAGATCGCGGTAATTGGCCACAGGGGGAGTGCCTGGGTGGCCAGGCATGCACCCACCACGATCTGCAGGGGGATCCTACCTGTAGTTACATGTGTCAGTCAGCCAATAGCTGACACATGTAACTACATGTAACTGTTACTGCGATGAGATCACAGGGAGAGGCTGTCTCTGCATTCAGATCGCAAAGACAGCCTGTCACTGCGAGCTGGCTGAGCAGATTACGGTCACTGACTGCAGGGGGACTGTCTGGGGGGCCATGCATGTCCCCCGACCGCGATCTGCTGCAGGAGAATGCAGCCGGCTCCATGTGTCAGCCTATTTTAAAATCGTCTGACACATGGTAAATACCAGAAGCTGCAGACCGCGGTCCCCAGGCACAGGGGGGGGCTGTCTGGGGGGGCCAGGCAAACCCCCCGACCGCGATCTGCAGCGGCCATGTGCCGCCGGCCACGTGGGAGGCAAGACCGCCCAGGGCGCTCTATGCCGCCCTGCGGCATTTAGAGCCGCCCAAATAGGGACGGCATATAACGTCCTGCGGTCTTAAGGGGTTAAAATAAGAGTCAATTTAGTTACAATATAACACTTCACTGAATTCTTGCAACAGAATATGCTTGGTATCTTAGTTTGGAAATCAGAACAAGTTTAGACTGTACAATAACATTATAAACAAAGAACCTTAAAGGGACGATATAGTCACCAAAGCAACTTTAGCTTTATGAAGCAGTTTTGGTGTATAGATCATGCCCCTGTGAACACTTTTGATTTTGCAACCCTAGGCACACCTCCCTGCATGTGACTTGCATAGCCTTCCTAAACACCTCCTGTAAAGAGTCATCTAATATTAACAAATTCCCTTTAATTTAGAATGTCTTATCTCCTGCTCTCTTAATAGTTTGCTAGACCCTGCAGGAGCCTCCTATATGTAATTGAAGTTCAAGTTACAGAGCAGGAGATTAAAACTATTAAAGTAAGTTACATCTGATTGAAAATAAAAAAACATTTTGTTTTCATGCAGTCTGTGTCAGTCACAGCCAGGGAAGATGTGGTTAGGGTTGTAAAAAAAGAAACAAACGTGATTTAACTCATAAATGGAAGATAATAGAGCAGTGAAACTTTAGGGGCATTATCTATACACAAAAATTAATCCATTAAGCTACAGTTGTTTTAGTGACTATAGTGTCCCTATTAGAGGTTACTCTAAATATTTTTCTACCTTGCTATTCTTACTTGTTGGCCTAATGGTTTCCCTTTTCAACTTACATTTTCCCATTTCATTTTTTTTTTTTTTTTTTTTACTTTATTCATTTATATATATTTTGTGTTTTTTGTGTGGTGTTTTGTATTTAACAATCAAGACTTATTTCTAAAATGCTTGTATCACCTAGAAGAATGAAAATATTTAGATGGTAATTGTGGTGGGACCGCTGCCTGTCTTTGAATGGCTTTTCTATATTATGTGTGTTCTCCCCATCTTTTCATATATTGTGCCCGCTTCCTATTCAGGAGCATTTCCACAAAGGGAATTAATTCGCCTCCCGAACGGGGACCACTCCGATGCCCCCATTTAGAATGTTAGTATAGAACCTTCCCACCTCGCAACATAAGTATGAAACCGCAAACTGCAAGGGACTCAATTAATGAGCGCTCCCCTGGGTGGCTGCCATTCATACAGATGAACGCCAGCCAGGTGGAGCATTCGTGGATTGTTTCCCAACTCGTTTGTTTCCCGAACAAGGACCTCCCCAGTGCGCCACACCAATTAATTAGAACGTTCTCACTCGCAACCTAAGTGTGAAACCCCATGGGAAGTAATTAATGAGTGCTCCCGTGGGTGGCCACCATTTCGTATATACGAATGCCATCCAGGAGGAGCATTCCTCCCCCGAAAAGAGACGCTTCCCTTGTCTGGGTTTCACATTCGGGCCTCGCGAACAGAGACTAGCAGACCGAGAGACCGAGGCGAGGATCCCTGAGATTGGTGAGGGCACATCTGGAACACTGGCGAGTTTAGGCGGGCTCTCATGAGCCAGAGGAACAAAGAGATCAGCTTTTCTGTGCCTGGGAAACAAAGGGACGGTCCCTTTTCCCCGCGCCTAGACTCCCAGGCATGAAGGCTCTTGGGAAGGAGACCCCTGGCAGTCGGTGTGGGGAAGCCCGGGGATTTAGTGGCGGGTTTTGGGGACAAAGGGAACGGAGTCCCTTCCCATGATGGGACCTTGGGGAGGGGGAGGATTGTGGGATGTGTCTTTGTATGTGTGTGTGATCTTCTCCTTGCACGGGTTATGCATAAAAGCCGTGTGTGGCCAATAAAATTAAGTTGTACCTCTAGAACTAGGTATTGTCCAGTTACTGGGGGGAAATGGGTGTCGTTGCAGTTTAAGTGGGTCCTGACCGACTGAATGAAGGGAATTAGTGGTGGTAACTGGTCGGGTTACCCGCAGGCCGCTACAGTAATTGACTGATATCTGGTTTTAGTCTTTTGGAACTTTCTCTATTAGTTTTTATGTTATATTTAGTTTGGGTTATGCTCTAATTATCGGCTCACTTTGTGCATCTGGTACCTGAAAGATATCTTTTGTTGTTGTTTCAAAAAAGTTCAATAGTACCGCATAGTACAGAAAAAAGAAAAATAACTATTTTTAAAAAGTAGAACAGAAAATACAGTTTGTACTCCGTTGGTTATTTTCCATAAAATGGTTGATAGTAGCAAGATGACTGACCGCAAAACAATATCAGGTTTCACATGTTCTCAGACCCTAGGACTGTTCCATTGATCTCCTACCAGGCACATTATTTCCTATAGGCAAGGTTTATCCATAATCAACCCAAGAAAATACAATTATGGAGGAATATATGAAGGAGTCTTTGGAGAAACGATTTATACATAGATCCTCCTCTCTGGCAGGTGGTGGTTTCTTTTTTGTGTACAAAAAAAAGAGGGAATCTATAACCCTGGACAGATTATGGAGGGCTCAACAAGATCACAATGAAGAATGTATACACTCTCCCCTTAATCACAGAGTTGTTTCACAGATTAAAATGCACCTCTGGGTGGGTGTGGCCGAGCAGCGAATCAGAATGGCCGATTCCAAACTGCATATCCCACGATTGCACCCATAGATCTCACCATGGGGAAAAAACCCAAAGCGGCGGGCACCCCTAAACCATCAGGGTCCCGCCAGTCCACGCTCCACACCTCTATGCGGCAATATTTAGCCACACCAGTGGACCTTGCCTCCCAGCCGCCATGTGAGGCCTACCTCTGCTCAGATTCCTCGACGCCGCTCTCGACCTCGCCAGGCCGAGATGAACGCCCAGCCTCACCACCACTAGACTGGCTTGCCCTAATTTAAAGGATCACTATAGGGTCAGAAACACAAACATGTATTCCTGAACTATAGGGTTAAAACCACCATCTAGCCCCCCTGGGCCCCTCATGCCTCCATAAATATAGCAAAATCTTACTGTATTCAAGCCTGAAGCTGTAATTCTGCATGATGTTTGCCTCAGAAAAACAAGCAGTCTGCTGACATCAGCAGAAGTGGTAGCCTGATCCAATCACAGTGGTTCTCCATAGGATTGGCTGAGACTGACAAGGAGGATCTCCTCATAGAGATGAATTGAATCAATGAATCTCTATGAGGAGAGTTCAGTTTCTGCATGCAGAAAAAGGAGATACTGAATGTTTCGATGCATTTTACGCAGCTATGACCCAGGAAGGATCTCTAACAGCTATCTGAGGAGTGGCCAGTGAAGTTATTACTAGGCTGTAATGTAAACACTGGATTTTCTCTGAAAAGACAGTGTTTACAGCAAAAAGCCTGAAGGTAATGATTCTACTCAGAAGAAAAAATTCAATAAGCTGTAATTGTTCTGGTGACTATAGTGTCACTTTAAGTCACTCTCCACCCAAGCAGACCTCAAGGAGGTGACTTCGGCACTGCATGCGTCCATCAGGGCGAACCTACAGCTGATGCGGTCGGATCTGCAGGGTATGGCCAACTGCACGGCCCAAGTGGAGGCAGACCACGACAACCTCCTGGCTGCCCAGACTGCCACAACAGAGGCCACAGGCAAAACCTAAGAGTCAAGGGCCTACCTGAAGGTGAGAAGACCACCGAACAACTTAAAGGCATACTCACCTCAATCTTCAATTAGCCTCCTACACCGCCCCAGGGACACCCATATTGAATATGTTCGGGTACAAAGAGCCTTGAGACACAGAGGCCCTCCTGACTCCCCCCCTTGGAATGTGATCTGTTGCCTGGCCCTATATACCCTCAAAGAAGACATCTTGCAGGCAGCGTGCAAGGCAGGTGACATTACCCTCGAAGGTCACTCCATCCAACTGTTTCTGGACCTGTGCCTGGTCACGTTAGGCTACCGCAGGCCCCTTACCCATGCTCTGGTTGCTCAGAAAGTGTGCTATAAATCTGCATTCCCAGCAGGCCTTGTGGCCTTAACTACAGGGGACCCCAGACAGATTCGCAACCAACAAGACCTCCAGGATCTCTTGTAGGAACTACAACTACAGTCTCTCCACCTAAATTGTCCAGATCCACAATTTTCCCGCTCCGCATGGGACCGAATCAATCCCAGAGGCGTAACCAGACCAGAATGAAGACCATGAAGCCTGCAGGAGCCACACGCTGAGGGACACTCCTCAACCACCACCACGGCAGCAACACCAGGAAGTGTAACTATCACCTTGGTCACACTTGGGACTCTGAGCTTATACATATAGATCTAGTGTACCTGGCAAGCTATGCAACTAGGCCCCACCATGCCACCACAATGGGCTTTCATCCTAGCTGTATATAGCTGTATATAGGCTGTATATATAGGCAACTATAGGCCAGTAAGCCTTACTTCAGTAGTGGGGAAAGTGATGGAAACCATGTTAAAGGATAGGATTGTTGAACATCTAAAAACACATGGATTTCAAGATCAGAGACAACATGGGTTTACTTCAGGGAGATCCTGCCAAACTAATCTTATTGATTTTTTTGATTGGGTAACTAAAATTATAGATCAGGGTGGTGCAGTAGACATTGCTTACCTAGATTTCAGTAAGACTTTTGACACTGTTGCACATAGAAGGCTTATCAATAAACTGCAATCTTTGAGTTTGGATTCCAATATTGTTGAATTGGTAAGGCAGTGGCTGAGTGACAGGCAACAGAGGGTTGTAGTCAATGGAGTATATTCGAAGCTTGGGCTTGTCACCAGTGGGGTACCTCAGGGATCTGTACTTGGACCCATTCTCTTTAATATTTTTATTAGTGATATTGCAGAAGGTCTGGATGGTAAGGTATGTTTTTTTGCTGATGATACTAAGATATGTAACAGGGTTGATGTTCCAGGAGGGATAAGCCAAATGGCAAATGATTTAGGTAAACTAGAAAAATGGTCAGAGTTGTGGCAACTGACATTTAATGTGGATAAGTGCAAGATAATGCATCTTGGACGTAAAAAGCCAAGGGCAGAGTACAGAATATTTGATAGAGTCCTAACCTCAACATCTGAGGAAAGGGATTTAGGGGTGATTATTTCTGATGACTTAAAGGTAGGCAGACAATGTAACAGAGCAGCAGGAAATGCTAGCAGAATGCTTGGTTGTATAGGGAGAGGTATTAGCAGTAGAAAGAGGGAAGTGCTCACGCCATTGTACAGAATACTGGTGAGACCTCACTTGGAGTACTGTACACAGTACTGGAGACCATATCTTCTGAAGGATATTGATACCTTAGAGAGAGTTCAAAGAAGGGCTACTAAACTGGTTCATGGATTGCAGGATAAAACTTACCAGGAAAGGTTAAAGGATCTTAACATGTGTAGCTTGGAGGAAAGACGAGAGAGGGGGGATATGATAGAAACATTTAAATACATAAAGGGAATCAACACAGTAAAGGAGGAGACTATATTTAAAAGAAGAAACACGGGGGGCGGAGCCAACTGCGCACCGAGAAAGTCGCCATTTCTCCTAGCTCCGACCCGCCGATGCAGAAAACAGGCGAAACATGCACACTCACGGCCCATCAACGAAAACGGACCGCGGACACAGATTCTGGGCACCCTGCCGATCCTGCAGATGCCTTTTTTCCAACAGCCGGGCACTAAACGCCGCGCTAAGGGCTCTGGGGCCTATCGCACACGAGACCAGACCCTTGCTAGGGAGCTCACATCGTGGCTGGGAGCGGGCTCACAGCTTGCCACTGCAGACCCCTACTTCCCAGACGACATGGGGAAGAAGTCCCACAAACCCACACCAACCACAACGGCCCCACACCAGGGCATAGGCAGCATGCTGCAAAATCCTCCACCTGCACGTACCGGAGCCGCGGCGGCAATCACACTGGAGAGATCCGACGATGAGGACTCTCTGCACAGCACGCCCGCGGTAGAAACTGACAGGCCACACGCACAAACCACAGGTGACATAACACCAGCAACCAAGCAGGACATCCAGGCAATGCTAGCCGGACTGCAAAGGAACCTCCAACAGATGTGGCAGGCTGACCTTAGGGGGCTAGCAACGGAGGTGCAGGCGGTGTCGGCCCGGGCCCAGAACACGGCACAGGACGTAAGCGATTTACGCCAGGACCTACTCTTGATGCAAACCGACATCGCCCTGTTACGGACGGAACAGGCGAACATCCTCAGGCAAGTCAATGTAGTTGATGACAGGGGAAGGAGGAAGAATGTAAAGATTAGAGGGGTATCCGAAGCAGTACCACTAGAGGAATTACCCCACTTTATCAGGCGTCTGGTGACCTCAATAATCCCCAACAAACAAGCAAAACACTTTACATTTCACGGAGTCTATCGAATTACTAAGCCGCAACAAACACCGAAAGCAGCCCCACGGGACATTATTCTACGCTGCCAAACCCTCACGGACAAAATAGCCCTCATGACAGCGTTAAAAGGAAAGACGCCTTATAGTTTTGAAACACACAAACTCTCCTTTTTCCAGGACCTAAGCAGGGACACGCTGCTATGGCGCAAGAGCCTGCAACCAGTAACCACCACCCTACAAGCGGCGGGACTCAAATACAGATGGGCGACCCCGAGAACCCTGTGGGTGACCAAAGGCGACCAGCATTATAAAATCACCACCATCGAAGAAGGCCCAGCCCTACTGAACACATTGGGACTTTCAAACCATTCCACAGGACCAGACACACAGCGCCCGGGACCTTCAACCTGAAACGAGCTTCAAGTGTCACTGTTATCACTGTTCTTGCTACTTGTTAAATATGTTTTATTTTACAACGCCACACCACTGACACACCACCACACCCAAGGCAACCAACCCCGCAAACAGCCAAACCAGACCCAACTTGCAACAAATAGGCGACCAGACTGCACTGGGGGTCCAAGATACCCCCCCCACCAATGCCCCGGGGTTAAGGGGCATAGCAAACAATGGAGCGTCTATCCACACGAGCCGCACTAGTCCACAGGAGCCGCACAGCCCCACTGCCCAACCACAACAACATAGCCCCGCTAAGGCACACACACCCAAGCTCCAAGGACAAATAGATTACACACCGACAACTATTTCGCACCTATCCCTTGCCTTCACGCACAACCCACAGTACAGTACATAGCAACAAGGGACAGGAGGGTGTCCAGCGTCAAACCTATGCCAGTGTCACGATTTGATGACCCTAACTTGCTAACGAGACGCTAGCCTATATACACGCGCACGACTCTGTCATAGGAGACCACTCGATTTAACCACACAGACCACAAAAAGGTGCAAAGACTACCCCTACCCCAGTAGCAACAAGCTCAGACAAATGTTATATTTCATGTAGCCACTGTTGTGGCGCACTCATACAAGTTTGTACTGTTGATAATGCACTGCAAAATAAAGAATTAAAAAAAAAAAAAAGAAGAAAAACTACCACAACAAGAGGACATAGTCTTAAATTAGAGGGACAAAGGTTCAAAAATAATATCAGGAAGTATTACTTTACGGAGAGGGTAGTGGATGCATGGAATAGCCTTCCAGCTGAAGTGGTAGAGGTTAACACAGTAAAGGAGTTTAAGCATGCGTGGGATAGGCATAAGGCTATCCTAACTATAAGATAAGGCCAGGGACTAATGAAAGTATTTAGAAAACTGGGCAGACTAGATGGGCCGAATGGTTCTTATCTGCCGTCACATTCTATGTTTCTATGTTTCTATGTTTCTGTATGCACACTGGTGGGCATTTTAGGGGTGCGGGGGGAGGGCACTAAAGCCGGAGGCCACACAGACCACCACAGACTCTGAACACATTAGCCTCAACAACCTACCAATATACAGGGAGGCGGACGAGGGTGAACATGCCCATATGAGAGTTATCCCACTGTAACAGTTCTCACCATCTCCCCGTGGTGGGGGGCTGGGGCTCCTGACAACTATGCTTTGGGCCGCTCATGGCAGGGATTCTTTTGTGGGCTTCGGGGTATTGTTTTTCCTCCCTTTCTTGTTTTTCTTGCTGTCCTTCCTCTCCCCCTTCCCTACTCTACCTAGCGAGATGACGGGGGCATCCGGGTGCCCCACCGCCCAATCTCTCCTATAGCTGATCACGTGCTTCTGTGACCAGCCACGGCCACAAGAGCTCAAAGCCATTATCTGCGCCAGCTGGCGGATATGCGCTTACAGCATTTGATGTCATATCTGGCGGCAGCTGCGCGGCGGCTGCGCGGTGGCGGCAGGATAGCTTGCTTGAGCACAGAAGATCATGGAACTGGAGTATCTGATAAAACAATGGGTCATCGTTAGGTAGGGTAAAAGGGACTTGGGGGACCTTTCAGTATTGCATTAAACTGGGGATAGGGATTGTGACAGATCTCTCTGTCTTTGGATTACTTTGATTTAACCTTGGTTCGTCTGTTTGTTCGGTTATTGCCCCTGTCCGTATGGTCCCTATGTTTAATTCCCTTTTTCCCGAAAGAACTACCGAATGGAGGGCCACCCAGAAGGGAAGTGTGCTGTTTGTTAACCTCTTGGCCTCATTAGTACGTGTGGTTAACCGCAGACACTTTCTATTGTCGAATGGTCGGCTGGGTGGTCATTCTTCGTATGACTAACACGTGGCGACAGCCATCTTGGACATGCGAAAGCCCAGCGGTGTTCGTCGACGAATCTTTGGAACTAAAAACGGACACTATTTTCATACGAACCTCGCTGAAGCTGCCGACCTTCCTTTATCTTGTTCATCCATTCATACTAATGCCGTGCCGTTCGGTACATTACTATGCGAACAGAGCCACCCCAGATAGTTATCCCATGGAGCCAATTCCTATGATGAAAAGACTATGTGAAAGACTTTAGCTCCATGGCAATTAAACTGTGTGTATAGGATATGAGCACTGCTCGGTGATATTGTGCACTCAGATCTAAGCTATCTGGGGATACGTTGAATGTGGGGATTCTGTTCGTTAGTTTTGGAATTATGTATTTTTATGCATTTTTATTATGCTGGTAAAATGGTGGTTATGCTCTATCCCCAGAGATAATTGAGTTACTTCTAGCACTTAACCCAATTATCTCAAGGAAAGAGAGGATCCGCAATAAACCCCGCCCCCATTACGCCACAAAGAAATTGACTGGCTTACTTGTATTGGGAGGCGGGGGGGCGAAATAGATCTGCGAGAAGCCCCGCCCCCAAAATTCTACAAAGAATACGATTGACTTACACTCACTGGGGGGCATGGCAATACTCCTTTATATTCAAGCCTGTTGGGAACCCAGCACTTTGGTGCCTTATGTTTCTATATTAAGCTTGCAAGACAAACATACCAAATTCTAAATTCGCTCCACATTAAAAGTTTATTTTACTCCTTGTGCTTTGTGACCTGTAACTACCAAAAAAACTTACAATCCCAGACACATTATATATTCAGTAAATCGGTACAACTAAATGAATTTATTTTTAATTACTTTCCTTAACTTGCACTAATTGTGGACACATTATTATTGCACAAACTGTAAAAAAACACACAACATTTTCATTTTTTTTGCATTTTTCTGTATTTTTTTATAATAAATAAGCATTTATGTATATATATGTTACATCAAATTAAAGCCCTTTCTGTCCTTTAAAAAACGGTATATAATATGCGTTGGTGCAATAAATTAGTCAAATGCAAATTGCAGTTGAACGCAAACAGCAAAAAAATGTGAAAGACAAGCTTCCAAAGCTCTGTCCTTAAGGGGTTAAAGGAGTAAATTTTATGGACTTGTCAACATAAATAACAATGCCTCCTCCTGTCTTTGCTCTGTCATTTCTAAAACATGAATAACCCTGTATTGCAATGGCGGAGTCTGGTATTTTAGTTGTTAACCATGATTCTGAGAGCACAATGATTTTTGGTTTGTAATGGGAGCACCAGACTTGCAGTGCATCCAGTTTAGGGATTAAGCTACGGATGTTGCAGTGCACAAAAGAGATGCCTTTTTGAGTGGGGAGATTAGGACTAGAATTAGAATGGTCTTCCAGAAGGCTACCTGTTGCATTCAGCTGGTTAAACTAACTTTTAGCATAATGGAGAAGACCAAGGTAATAAAATAAGCAATGTGCCAGGGATATGTAAAAAAAAAAATATCATGAAATGTTGGTCTTCCAGAAGGCTACTTGTTGCAAATGGCAGCGGAACAGCTGATTGAGCTCTGGGTGCTTTGCTGGGCTAGGTAAGTTTAAAAATCAGGCTGTTGAAAATGGCAGTGGAACAGCAGATTATGCTCTGGGTGCTTTGCTGGGCTGGGTAAGTTTAAAAATAGGGCTGTTGCAAATGGCAGTGGAACAGCTGATTATGCTCTTGGTGCTTTGCTGGGCCAGGTGTAGCTATAGGTGCTTTGCATGTTATATAACATTTTCTACTCATGTTTCCTTGTATGCCTTTAATCATCTTATTATACTCAATTCATTGTCACATGTTTTAGAATCAAAAGGGTCCCTTTATATAATGTTTTTTTCCCCTTAGAATTGTTATGTTTTCAACTCTTATTTTCTTGTTATTTACTTATTTACTTGTTATTTACTTATTTACCATTTTGGCTACACGGCGTCTTGGAGACATAGGTTTATTTTAAAAAGTACAGTATAAAAAAAAAACAGCATCCCCCTCTACTAAACCACAGCACCCCCCTCTACTTAATCCCAGTCCCCCCTCTACTAAACCACAGCACCTCCCTTTACCACCCTGTGCCAAATCTGATTCTCCCGCTGACACACACACACTCACATATTCACTGACAGACAGACACACACATACAGACACACACGTACTCACTGACAGACACACACACATACAGACATGCTGACACACACACACTGACAGACACACTGACGCACACACACACACTCACTGACAGACACACACACATATACTCACAGACAGACACACACACTGACATGGACATGGACTATTTTACAGGGCAAGGATTTTACAATGTACCTTATGCCAGTTAAGAGACATTTAACTCTTACTGACACCTCTGAAAGGGAATGTTAACCCTTTCCTTGCCAGTTGGGGTCTTAAACCCATACTGACATATCTGAGAGAGGTTTTAACTCTCTCTCCTTGGTAGTTGAGGGACTTTAACCCACACTGACCACCAGCGTGATCTGAATCACACCTTAAAATCACAAATACACTAAATATGCTATTTACCTTAATCCACAGAGAGGGTAAGGTTTATAAAAAATATCTACTCACCCTCTGTGTAGAGCCTACCCGTTGCCACCAAATTGTTGGGGTCATAATACTGCTGGGCAAAGCATTCCATTTTAAACCCTTTCAGTATGGAAAACATTTGGCATACACATGGAACGAGGTAATTCTAGGGTATATAATACAGGATTCACTTTGCGCAGGAAGCGGAAAGGACCGATGATACAAGGAGTGAACTTCATGGAGGACACATGGAGATGGATATTTCAGGTAGAAAACCCTATCCCCCATCACATAGGAATGAGCTGCACGCAGTGGCGTACATACCAGGGTCGCAGGGGTCGCAGCTGCGACCAGGCCTGGCCCACCAGGGGGCCCGGCCGCCCTGCGACCTGGTATGTACCCACTGTGGCCAGCCTCTTCCCCTGGGGGGCCCAGGAGCCGGCCACCTCAGGGCCCCCAGAGGCTGGCCGTGGTATCACCGGGCTGGCTGGCGGGCGCGCGAGGGAGCACTTTCCCCTGAGTGCTCCCTCTTCAGCTCCCTCACGCACCGCACTGATACGTCATCTTCCGGCTCCGGTATCAGTACACGGCGCGCGAGGGAGCTGAAGAGGGAGCACTCAGGGGAAAATGCTCCCTCGCGCGCCCGCCCTCCAGATAACCCGCCCAGCAGCACCACCACCACTGGACCCCAGGGAATCCCCTCAGCACATCTAAAGGTAGGGAGGCTGGGGGGTTAAATAAAAAAAAAGTGTGTGTGAGTGTTAGTGTGTGTGAGTGTTAGTGTGTGTGAGTGTTAGTTTGTGTGAGTGTTAGTGAGTGTGTGTTAGTGAGTGTGTGTGAGTGTTAGTGAGTGTGTGTGTGTGAGTGTTAGTGAGTGTGTGTGTGTGAGTGTTAGTGAGTGTGTGTGTGTTAGTGAGTGTGTTAGCCTGTGTTAGTGAGTGTGTGTGTGTGTGTGTGTGTGTGTTAGTGAGTGAGTGTGTGTTAGTGAGTGTGTGTGTGTTAGTAAGTGTTCGTGAGTGTGTGTTAGTAAGTGTCCGTGAGTGTGTGTGTGTTAGTGTGTATGTGTGTGTGTGAGTGTTAGTGAGTGTGTCAGTGTTAGTGAGTGTGTCAGTGTTAGTGAGAGTGTGTGTGTGTGTTAGTGAGTGTGTGTGTGTGAGTGTTAGTGAGTGTGTGTGTGTGTTAGTGTGTCAGTGAGTGTGTTACTGTGTGTGTCTGTTAGTGAGTCTGTGTTTTGTAAGTGAGTGAGTGTGTATGTCTGTCACTGAGTGTGTGTGTCTGTTAGCTAGTGTGTATGCGTCTGTTCATGAGAGTGTGTATGCCTTAAGCACTTACCTCTCTCCAGCGCCGGACACCCTTGGCGCTGGGGATCTCTCCGCCACTCAATGCTTTCCTATGGACGTTCAGCGTCTTCTCACTGTGATTTTCACAGTGATAATCGCAGAAGCTCCTCTAGCGGCTGTCAATGAGACAGCCACTAGAGGCTGGATTAACCCTCAGTGAAACATAGCAGTTTTTCTGAAACTGCTATGTTTTCAGCTGCAGGGTTAAAACTAGAGGGACCTGGCACCCAGACCACTTCATTGAGCTGATGTGATCTGGGTGTCCGTAGTGGTCCTTTAAGTGTATGTCTATCTGCATGCACTGGCGTACATACCGCGGTCGCAGGGGTAGCCCTGTGACCCCTCTGACCAGGTGCCCACCGCCAGTTCACGCAGAGTAAGCGCGCAGGGGGGGGGGCACGGATCAGTTTTCGCACCGGGGCCCCATGGGTTGTGTGTACGCCACTGGCTGCACGGCGATGCCTATCTGCCTGTGCTTTCTGTCTCTGAGCAGCTTTAGCCAGTAATTGTTGAACCTGCTCCCAAGTACTACGTAAACCATCTATGTGTTCATCCAGAGCTGGCATAACCTGTGAGGAGAATGCAGTCAGGAGAACAACAGGATGCCGGCCATAGACTACGTAAAAAGGGCTGAACCCAGAGGATTCGTGAGCAGCGTTATGGTGAGCAACCTCAGCCTAAGGAAGCAGGTCAATCTTGGTGAATCATCATGGTCACTACTCCATCCTAATTCACCTTGACCTTTCTGCTGCTTTTGATACTGTTGATCATCAACAACTCCTCCGTAATCTTGACCTACGAGATATTGCTCCCTCCTGGTACTACTCCTACCTCACCCAGCGCTCTTTTAGAGTTTATATCTCTAACTCTGCCTCTTCTTCACAACCTCTCTCTGTTGGTGTCCCCCAAGGTTCAGTCCTTGGTCCCCTACTGTTCTCAATCTATACTGCCTCCCTTGGTAAACTCTTTGGCTTCCAATATCACTTCTATGCAGATGACACGCAAATCTATCTGTTCTCCACCGATCTCTCCCCTCTTGACAAGTGTCTCTGTCTGCCTCTCTGCTATTTCTAACTGGATGGATGCCCACTTCCTTAAGCTCAACTTGTCCAAAACAGAACATCTGGTCTTTCCTCCCTCAAGTGTTGCTACTCCCGTTTCTGTCTTACTCCACGTTAATGGTGCTACCATCAGCTCCACAACGCAGGCTCACTGCCTAGGTGTTATCTTTGATTTTGACCTCTCCTTCCCTCTCATGTCCAGTCTATCGCCAAATCCTGCCGCTTCCATCTTAAAAGCATTGCGTGCATCCGCCCCTACTTAACACCAGATGCGGCTAAGGTTCTGGTCCATGCCACTGTCCTCTCTTGCCTTGATTACTGCAATCCACTTCTCAGTGGTCTTACATGCTCCCAACTTTCCTCATTGCAGTCTATAACGAATGTGGCGGCAAGGCTCATCTTCCTGCTGTCCGCCCGCACCTCCCATGCCTCACTGCTCTGTCAGTCCCTGCATTGGCTTCCCATAAGATATAGGGCTCAATATACAATTCTGGTCCTTGCTTTCAAATCTCTACATAATGCTACTCCCACTTATCTATCCTCCCTTATACACAAGTATATCCCGTCTAGGCCCCTACTCTCGGCCGAAGACCTGCGTTTATCCTCTGTTCGTACTCCCACCTCTGATGCTCATATCCAAGACTTCTCTAGGGCTGCACCATTCCTGTGGAACTCCATTCCCTTTTCCATTAGATGCTCACCTAGTCTCCACTCCTTCAAAAAATCCTTAAAAACTCACTTTTTCACTAAAACATATCAATGAAACTGTTAATGGCTCCAAAAAAAAAACACATTAAGTCTTCATTGTATACTATTCTACCAATCTAATTCCCTAATACTTCCCTTACCTTTTGTGTAACTTTACCCCACTCCCTCTAGCATGTAAGCTCATTAAGCAGGGCCCTCAGCCTCTATGTTTCTTTTTTTTTTTTTTTTTTTTTTTTTTTTTAGTAAATCTGTTTATTGAGATGATATAATCAACATAAGTGGCTCGCAGGCCAAGCAAAAACGTAATATTTTCAAAACAAGATAAGGCCAGCATAGAATATTCTAGTATCAGAACAGTCTGAGTAAAACAATCTTAGTACAGTTAAACTTCACAAAATCAGGCAGACAGAGTATTGACCTAGGTTGACAAATTCCGTGGTTACCTCCCTTTATCTGTGGGAGCAGAGAGCAGGAATCAGTTTTGAGCGCCTTCATGTAGTATTTGTGTGTATATGAGTATTTATTCACGGCGTGATGTGATTCTGGCTAGACATGGATTATAGTTGGCGCTTGCCTATGGTGAACAGGGGGTAAATATGTCACATAAGCAGTTACTACCTTAGATAGTTGATGCTGGTTCGGGGTGTAATATAGTTTCAGGGGAGGAAGACCAGTGAGTCTCGAGTTTAGAGCTATGTGGGGTCGGGTCAGCAAAGGTCAGAAGATAGAGTATGGGCAATGACACCAGCAAGTCTTCCACATATGTGGGATTGTTGGTGGTAGGGTCCCAGGTGTAATCCGGGGTACATCCGGGGAGAGATATAATCTGTTCAGTGATGTTGAAGTACTCCCCGTTAGGTAAGGTATGTGAAAGACCTATCCTACAACACCTCCATGTCCCGACGCCCCCACCCTAAGTGGCCAAATGCTCAGACTGAAGGTAGAAAACTAAGTCCCAATGCAAGTGCTGACCCCTCCCATGCGATACCCATCCAAAGCGGAGCCCAAAACATGTTCACCGGTCACCCCTACCTCAACATCGCTGAGTCACCTATTGGTTCGAAGAGCCTCTGATCGCTCCTGTCATGGGCGGTGTTTTCTGTTGCGTGTGCATGTGTAGGGTTTCTGTCAGTCCATGTGTCAAGATGCCAGTGAATTGGATCAGAGCGTATTCAGATTGTGGAATGTCCAGTACAGTAAGTGTCCCTGAAGGCGATTTCTACCTTCAGAGTCTTCCGTCCAACGTCAGGTCCTAACTCGTAGGTTTCTAGTCAGTGATTCCTATTCTGTCAGTTGTCACGGAGCTCCACCTATCTGCTTAAGTCCAGTCTGTCCAGTTTCGATCTCAGACCCCTCGAGACCCTGCGATCAGAGGGAGGAAAAGAAAGGAAAGGAGATTAGGAGGAGGGGAGCATTGGTGCATGCGCCGTGTGTCTCTGATTGTCTCCATCTTGTCGGTACTGAGCAATATAGTAAAACCAGGGCATCCACATGTCGGTGTGCCTGGTTCTTCGACCTGTGATGGTGGCATGTGCCTCCTCCGCCCCCTGAATATCTTCGACCCGGTGAATCCATTCTTTTTTAGTTGGCACCGTATCCGTTTTCCAATGTGCTGGAATGTTGGCCTTAGCGGCGTTAAGCAAGTGCCGCAGTATCGACTTTTTATACACTGGTATGGGCTGTGTAGAGGCGTGTAGCAGGGCCAGTTCCGCATTCCAATTGGGTATGTCTCTCAGGATGAGCGTCACCTCGTCCCTGATCATGATCCAATATGGGGTGATGAGTTTGCACTCCCACCAGATATGTAGTACCGTGCCGCGTTCTTCCTGGCATCTCCAGCACACTGGTGGGATTGATGGGAAAATTCGGTGAAGTAGTGCCGGCGTCCGGTACCACAGGGATATCAGCTTGTAATTCATTTCCTGGTAATAAGAGCTCATTGAGCTCTTATGTTGCCAGAGCAACGCGGATTCCCATTGTTGGGTGGTAAGTTCCTTTCCCAGCTGTCCCTCCCATTGCCGCTTAAACGCCATCGGTGCGGGAGTGCCCCCCACCAATAGGTTTTGATAGAGCATCGAAATTGCGTGGGCCAGATCGAGTCCTTGGTCACAGAGTCTTTCGAACCATGTGAGGTCCCTGCGCAACCGTGCATTGTGTGGGATGGAGGCAAGGAAGTGTTTCAGCTGCATGTAACGGAATTGGGAGAGAAGAGTCCAGGGCCTGTCTCCAAGCAGCGATGGGAGATCCCGTAGTTTCCCATCAGCGAGGACTGTATGTATGGGTATATATGCACGTTCACTCTCGACGGGCCATGCTCCCGCTGGGAGCCCACCTCCCACCCCTTCATTGTGAGTGATCAGTAGCATTGGGCTAGGCGTTGGAGATATGTGTTCCTGCTTCCTCAGTGTTCGCCAACCAATCAGGGTCTGAGAGACCAGTCCCTCAATGCGAGTCGGAGTGATGCGTCTTCCGGCACTCCCCCATACCTGGGCCTCCAGCGTTGAACCTATGAGTCCCCTATCCAGGGTCACCCATTGTTTGGGCGCCGATGTTACATGCCAGTCTAAAACACGTTGCATTACTGCGGCCTGATAATATTTTTTTAAATCAGGGAGCGCTAGACCGCCTTGTGTCCTAGGTCGGCACAGGATGTCATGCCGAAGTCGAGGGCGACCGCCTCGCCAGACATATTTAAGCACTCCCGATTTTAGGGCCGAGAAGAAAGACTCTGGGATGGCAACGGGCGTTGTTTGCATGAGATAGAGGATCCTTGGTAGGACGTTCATTTTAAGTACGGCAACTCTGCCGTGCCATGTAACATGGGGATAGGACCAGTTGGAGAGGTCCATCAGGACGTTCTTGAGGAGGGGTGTAAAGTTGCAGTCGTATATGTCCTCCGGTTCTGTTGTCACCCAGACGCCTAGGTACTTCATTTTGTTGGAGCACCAGCGAAACGCGAATTGCGATTCCAGGGAGCGGACCTCCTCTGTGGGGAGTGTGACGTTTAGTGCCTCACATTTAGGAATGTTGAGTTTGAATCCAGATAGTTGTCCGAATCTGTCAAGTTCTGTGAGGAGGCAAGGTAGTGTTGTTCGGGGATTGCGGACAAAAAAGAGGAGGTCATCAGCGTAAGCCGCCACCTTATGGTGCACTCCTTCCCATTCATAGCCCTTGATGTCTGGGCTTCGTCTGATAGCTTGTAAGAGGGGTTCCAAGTAGAGTGCGAACAACAGCGGTGAGAGCGGCACCCTTGCCTGGTTCCATTACGGATCGCGAAGTCAGTCGTCGTGGCCCCATTGATTCTCACAGTTGCTCGGGGGTCCATATACAGTGCAGATATCCAAGAGAGGAGCCTTTCACCGCATCCCTGCCATCTCAGCATCTCCATAAGGTATGACCAGTTGACCCGATCAAACGCCTTCTCCGCGTCCGTGGAGAGAAGCATCAATCGGGTCCCATGTCTCCTAGCATGGTGTTGGATGGCGAATAATCTCATGGTGCTATCTCTGGCTTCCCTACCCGGTATGAACCCTGTCTGGTCCTCGTGAATCAGCTCGGGCAGAAGGCATTTGAGGCAGGTAGCCAGGACTTTTGTGAACAGTTTGGAATCCACATTGAGTAATGAGATCGGGCGGTAACTGCCGCAGTGTAATGGATCCTTCCCAGGTTTCAGGAGTACGGAGATGGTAGCAGCTACTGATTCTCTCCCCAGATGTCCCCCCTCTCCGACTGCGTTGAGGGCGTCAGTGAGTCGCGGTAAAAGTATGTCGGAGAAACTTTTATAGTACCCCACAGAGAAGCCGTCTGGTCCTGGTGCCTTACCGGTCTTAGAGGATTTCAGGGCTGCAGCTATTTCTTCAATACCAATTGGAGCTTCCAGGAGTGCCGCAGAATCTTGCTCCAGTCTGTGAATGCCCATTTCAGTCAGATATTCCTGAATCATCGAGCGGTGCCTCACAGTCTCAGCTTCCCCTTTAGGCGGATACAGATTGTACAGTTTTTCATAGAACTGCCTGAATTCCTCCGCAATCTTCTCCGGGAAGGGAGATATCTCCCCGGAGGTCAAGCGGACCTGTCGGATTTGCCTATGGGGCATGGGGCCTTTTAACAGTCGTGCAAGGTACTTGCCACCTTTGTTGGCGTGGGCATAGTAGAAGCCCTTAGAGCGTTGTACAGACCTGAGGTGTCTCTTCAAGAGGAGGGCTTTAAGTTGTCTTCTATGTTCCATCAATTCTCCATAGACCGCATTTAGTTGGGATCTCTTATGACTGCGCTCCAGTGCCGAGATGGTGCGGTGTAGCTCAGTCAGCTCGGACATGAATGCCTTCCGTTTTTGCGAGGCGATGCGTATGAATGTCCCGCGGATCACGCTCTTGTGTGCTTCCCAGAGCGAGATCGGGGAGACATCTGTTGTGTCATTTTCCCTAAAGTACTGCTCTAGTGCCTGATGTAGTTGGTCCTTCGTGTCCATATCTAGTAACAGGGCCTCATTGAGTCTCCAGGTCCATCCTGTTGGCTTGTTGAGTGGGGAGGCCAATTCCATGTCAACAGATCCATGATCCGACCATGTGGCAGGGGTGATGTCGGCTCCAAGTAGGCAAGATAATCCCTCTTGAGTGAGAAAAAGATAATCAATGCGTGAATATCGGTTATGAAGCGCCGAGAAGTAGGTGAAATCCTTCACCGAGGGGTGTAATGTCCTCCAGCAGTCCACCAGTCTGACGGCCTCCAGTGATTGTCTAATGGACCTAATATGGCACTGCGATATGCAGCTGTGACCGGTGGAAGAATCCAACGTCGGGTCCAGCGGGGCATTAAAATCGCCTCCTACTATTAGGATTCCATCGGAGAAGTCCTCTAATTGTTGGAGAGCGTTGCGGAGGAAAGGAGCTTGCCTCTTATTAGGTACATAAATGGAAGCTATGGTGTAGATCTTGTCCGCGATGACCCCTTTAAGGAAGAGGTACCTCCCCATTGAGTCCTGTACACGGTCCAGTTCTTCAAATCCCAGGTTGGTCGCCATTAGAATGGCTACACCGGTCTTGTGCGATGCGGGATGATTGCAAAAGTAGTTGGTAGCATAGTGTCAGTTGCGTAATCTGGGTTGTGACCCTTCCTTAAAGTGGGTTTCTTGTAACAGCGATTGACACCCGCTTTCGTTGTAGTTCCCTCAATAGGTGCGTCCTGCGTTCGGGGATGTTAAGTCCCCTACAGTTCTGCGTGACAACCTTCAGGGGCGCTGTGCGGTAGGCCATAGTGCTCAGTATCGTCGGGAAGGCGGGTTAGTGAAGAGCAACCAGTCTATACGCCCGGCAGTCCAATGCAGGAGGAGAGGGGGGAGGGGGAAGAGGAGAGAAAGAGGGAGAAAAAAGAGTGGGGGGGTGTGTGAGAGAACGGGTAGGGGGGAGAGAGGAGGTCAGAGATAGGTAAAGTGAGCGTAGGGGCAGGTTCGTCCAGGGGCCCGAGATACAGGTTTAGTCGTCTGTAAGGGGATTAAAAGGAGGTAAGTATCCCTATTGTCGATACCCTCACAGAATTTGGGTTCTATCCCAAATCTACACCCCCCACCAAGGTGGAGGAGGGTAGTCTCGTGCAGCAGCCGACGTCAATGGGCCTTCACTCCGGTACCAGCACAGGAGATTAAAGTACCCGTTGCGCGGCCGCACCACTTTTAGCACGAGTGTATATGTGTGGAAGCACGGCTCGGGCTCCGCTCAAAGGATTTCCCACGAGAAGATAGTCAGCACCCGCCTCAACCCACCCCCGTATTGAGAGCTAGTGGGCAATGTGAATTTCCTTTTGGGCATTAGCGATGAAGGAGCCCACGGACAGTAATCGTTAAGTAGGTTAGGCAATAAATATAAGTGTCCAGGCTATTCAGTGAATTCCAAGGCTATCCCGTTTTCCCAGGTACAGCTCCAGCATAGAGCACCTCCTTCTAGTCTTCCCACCTATCCCATTAGTCCGCCCCTAGTAGGTCGTCTAGTGATCATATCGTAGATTAATGAACATTTTGCATACGTCAGATCCCCGAGTTGTGAGAGGGAATGTGAGTCTATGGAAAGCAAAACCTAAAAATAACCACATGCATATGTAGTGATCCATGTAAAACGTAACACGACAAAACAGGTTTATCAAGCCTTAAAACAGTGTTAACACATTTAAGTACGCTCCCCCACCACGGTTCTCCCCCCCCAGCTCGCCCCGCACCAGAGAGGGGGGGGGTGCAGGCGGGGGGGGGGGGGGAATACACACGTGTTAAAGGGAACGCTCCCGGATGAGGGTCTAACAAACGAATATACCCCGAGATGAACAGATGGGTCTGATATTCCTGCAGTCCCATGTGCGTGTCTGGGCGGGGGGCTTGGGAGTCTGCTGCACATACCTGGGGAAGGGGCTGGGGGGGGAGGGGGAAAAAAAAAAGGGGGGGGAAGGGGGGGGAAGGAGGGGGAAAAGGGGGGGAAAGGGGAGGAAGGGGGGGGAGGGGGAGGAAGGGGGGGGGAAGAGGGGTGGGAAGAGGGGGGGTGGGAAGAGGGGGGGTGAGAAGAGGGGGGGGTGGGAAGAGGGGGGGTGGGAAGAGGGGGGGGAAGAGGGGGGTGGGAAGAGGGGGCGGGGAGGGAGGGAGGGGGGGAGAGAGGAAGGGGACAGGAGCCGCAAGCCGGTCCCCCACAAGTTAGTTATGGGTATGTAGGCCTCAGGAGTAGGATATGGGTGCGGATCAGGCCATCCATCTTGACAATTGTACGTACTAGACCCTGAGGTAATATGCAATTAAGTACATCAACATGTGGCCCTCTATGGAAAGCGGCAGACAGTGCGGAGGCATGGAATATATCCAAAAACCCTCACCCCGCTCCCCCCATCAACATGTACGTATGCAGTTAGTGTCACAAATCATGGGACCAGGAATGCCATAGTATAAGGCAATTAATTACGGGAATCACAGCGGTGGAGGGCCCAGTCCAGAGTCCACATGTCCCAATAACCCCCCTCCCAAGATGCCAAGAAAAAGAGGGGGCCCCACAGTACCTCAGAGTCTGTCGTGTGAAACTCACTCATCCAGAGATAATCAGAGCGGAAACTGTCGTCGTCCAGCATCAGGGGTTCATCGCTTAGAGTCGTGGACGTTGTACCATGGAAAGTTCAGGGGAGCGCGATTATTCCTCCGGGGATGTCGGATCCCGGTGTCTTCCAGTCCGGGGGGCATAGGAAGCTCCAGCCGACCGTTGTCTGGGTTCTCTCTGTGGTCTCGGTGGCGGTCCCAGCGGGCCCAAAATCCAGTTGGTGACCGGCTGAGGCGGAAGGCCCAATTCTCCCAGAAAACGCGGGACTTCCTCAGGCCATCTCAGAGTGATCCACCGGTTTTGGTGTCGTGCCATCAGGGCGAAGGGGAAGCCCCATTTGTAAGTCACATTGTGTTCCCGCAATGTTGCTGTGATAGGTCGGAGTGCCCGTCTGGCCTCCAGGGTGATAGGAGACAGGTCGTTAAAAAGCGCAACTTGGGCCCCTCTAAAGGGCCAAAAAGCTTGTTCCCGGGCTTTCAGCATGATGGCGTTCTTCACCGGGAAAGAGCTCACACAGCAAATGAGGTCCCTCGGGCCGTCCTCTGCGTTCCTGGGGCGCAGTGCCCTATGCGCTCTTTCAAAGAGGATCTGTGGTGGTGGTGTAACCTGCATAATGGAATGGAAGAGCTCCCTGAGAGTGTCCGCAGCCTCCTCTGTCCCATCGGCTTCTGGTACACCGCGCACGCGGATGTTACATCGCCTACCTCGGTTATCCACGTCTTCGAGATGGCGGCGCATAGATAGGATCATCTCGCCTTGTCTAGCGACCGCGGTGTCCGTGGATGTTATGCGGGTCGTCATAGTCACATCCGCCTCCTCCAGTGCGGTAATGCGGCCTGCATGCGTCGTGAGTTCGGCGTGGAGCCCAGCCACCTCCGTCCGCAAGGCGTCCTGCAGGTTTGTGGCCACTGCTTGGAGGTCAGTTTTAGTGACCATAACAGCTGATAGATCCCGGAGGGAATTTTCAATCCTCTCCAGGGCTGCATGTGTCGGGCCTTGTGCTGGGGCCGACGCCATCTTGGCTGTTGTGGGGTCGCCGCTCGCCCCGGGCTGCGGCTGCAAGAAACTGTCCAGGGGGCCTTGCTGGGGGTTCCCTGGGGTCTGGGGATGCTCAGGGCGTTTAGTGCGCCCCATGAAAGCTGAGTTGCCGCTAAGAAACGCTATATCGGGGGTTTAGGTGAGCGGAGCACTTCTCTCACGCGGCCATTTCAGACGGAGCCGAAACCACGCCCCCAGCCTCTATGTTTCTGTGCATCAAACGTGTCTGATTACAATAACATGTTTGTTAATCCACCCATTGTAAAGTGCTGTGGAATTTGTTGGTGCTATATAAATATTATAATAATAATAATAATAATAATAATAATAAAGAGAAACAAAACAACGTAGATACTGCTCAAGACACTGGTTGGCACATTCGGCAGCTCCATTGGTCTGAGGATGATAGGCAGAGGAAAAGGACAACTCGATGCCCATCTCCAAGCAAAAGACCCTCAAGAAGCAAGAAATAAATTGACAACCTATGTCAGAAATAATTTGTTCTGGTATGTCATGTAGATGGAATATCTCCCTGGAGAAAATCATAGCTAATTCAGCAGAGGAGGGGAGTTTCCTCAGGGGTATGAAATGTGTAATCTTGGAAAACCTATCTATCACCATACGTATGACAGTATGTCAATTGTAAGGGGGAAGTTCTACGATAAAATTGATAGATAGGATAGACCAGGGTTTAGAGGGTATGGGTAAATGTTGGAGCAATCCACATGGTACCCTGTGAATGGTCTTGTTAGCGGCACATTTTTCACAAGCAAGTGCAAAGTCTTCATCTTTAAAGAAGGCCACCAGAATTCTCGAGCTACAAGGTTAGTGGTCTTGGTTATTCCAGGGTGCCTGTTGGGTTTGCTGTCATGACATTAAGACATGACTTCCTGTCTGACAGTAGGGGTAACGAACAATTTATCATTAGGCTTGCCTTCGGGGGACTCAGATTGGGTACATATGATGCAACTTAACAGCGAAGAGGATACAGAAAGAACTGTTGTAGCTATGATTCTATCTGGGGGAATGATGTAACATTTCTCTGGTCTCTCCTCGTCACACACATCGAACTGCCTGGACAAAGCACTGGCTTTTACACTGCATGATCCAGGTCTATAAGTAATTAAAAAATTAAATCTGGACAGGAAGAGAGACCATCTCGCCTGCCTGTTATTCAACTGCTTAGCCTCTCTGAGGTACAGAAGGTTCTTATGATCTGTTAGCACCATGATGGGATCTTTCAAACCTTTTAGGAGACGTCTCCACTACTTCAAAGCTAATATAATGGCCAATAGTGCTCTATTTTTTATTCCGCCTGGAGAAGAAAATCACACAGGTGGAATGGGTGTAAAGGTTGGTCAGGGAACAAGCGCTGGGAAGGAATAGCTCCTACTCTCACCTCAGAAGCATCTAGTTCCAATATAAAATGACGTGAATGGTCAGGGTGTTTAAGGATAGGAGCGGAAACAAAAGCTCTTTTCAGGCTCTCAAAGACTTCCCTAGCCTCAGGGGGCCAAGCACAGTGGCTGGCAGCCTTCTTAGTGAGGTTCGTGATTAGGGCTATAACGGTAGAGAAGTTTTTAATAAACCACCTGTAACGGCACCCCTAGGCATAAAAGGGTTAAACCGCCATTTAGTCGATCTTCTCCTTCCAGAGACACAGGCACAGCTACTGCAGAACACCAAACTGCCGAACTGAATACAAGGGAATGCTCCAAACTCCCGAACTGCATACAAAGTAGCACTCCAAACTCCCGAACTGGAACCTCACGAATAACTGCTAGCAGATGAACAGGAAAAGCACCCAAGCGGCTTACACTCCTGGCAATCAGTCGCTAACAGCCTACAGTAAATCCCCACAAAGACGAGACAGAGCTCCGTGTTGCGGGTCAAGCAGTGGTCTGGTTTAATGTGGGCTACCTGCCCGGTAATTATGCAGGTCTTCCACCTGGTGGACACTCCCCTAGGGGACCAGATGGAAGACTGGGACACAAATGGTAAAATGACCAATCACAGGCACACTGGCTTAAAACACTCCCACAGTACATTACAATCCCTCCCCTCTATCCTGGAGATAATTGGGAAGTAATTGGGAGGCAAAACTCCATTGAGCACATGTTAGTAAAAAGACACAAAAATACACAATGTTGCAAATAATGAATACAACATACATTCTACCTATCCCCAGATAGCTTAGATCTGATCGCACATTATTACCGAATGGCGCTCAGATAACACACATACAGTTCAATCGCCATGGAGCCAAAGTCTTTCCCATAGTCTTTCGTTATACAAATAGGCTCCATGGCATGGCTATCTGGGGTAATGCTGTTCATACGGTTAAACTACCGAATGGACAGGCATTCGGTTAAATGACCGAATGCAGAAGCATGGAGGCTGACAGCTCAGCGGTGTTCACGCAAATAAGTGTCCGTTTCCAGTTCCATAGTTTGGGCGCTGAACACCGCTGGCCGTTCAGGACTTTAAAATGGCCGCCGCCACATGTTCGGCAAACGAACAAAGAGCACCCAGCCTTCGTCAATTAAGCTGCGGTTAACCGCAGCTTCTGGGAGGTCAATTGATGGCACACTCCAGCTCCCAGGTGGTCCAGTCATTCATGTGTTTGTTCAGTACATTGAATTTATCGAACACCCTGGCAGAAAGGCACGAACAAGCCTTTCTGCAGGGGAAAATACAAGGTTTACCATGGGGCCATAGTCCAGAGGCAACAGGCGGGCAACCAGGCTCCTCCAATGCAATGTGGTGAGATTGGTCTCGTCACACCACCTACAATAGTTTGCAAACCCAATGAGCTTCTGTATATGTTTTAATCCCTGAGGCGAAGGCCACTCAACAAAGCTGACAATTTCTTGGGATCCATTCTGAATCCAGAGGCTGCGATAACATAACCCAAGAAATGGACTTCAGCTTGATCAAACAAACACTTCTCCAGCTTACAATACAGACCATTTTCGAGAAGTGTTTGTAAAACCTTGGAATCATGTATGTGATGTGTACCCAGGTCAGGGGAATATATTTAAATATTGTCCAAGTACACTATCATAAACGAATGTATGAAATCCCTGAGGAAGTCATTGATGAAATCTTGGAAAAAACACACACTGCATTCACCATACACACACTTAAGCCACAACAGAAACACACACCATACACACACTAAAACCACAACACAAACACTCTGCATTCACTACACAAACACACACTTTATCTAAAACACACAAAACTACATCCATTATACAAATGTGCAATATGTATCCATTTTACACACCACACAGGGCATCCTTGTGGGCGGACTCAGAATGGGCCCCCGGGGGCAGACTCGAGGTTGGGCCCAGGGGGCCCACACTTTGAACTGTGTCAAGGGCCCCAAAATTTCTGATGGCAGCCCTGCTCATCCATTATAGTACTTTCTTGCAAGGACAAAGGATAAACTCTTCCTTTGGGTGGCATAGTACCAGGTAGGAGTTATTTGGCACAATTATAAGGCCTATGAGGTGGTAATCTGTCTGCTTCCCTCTTATCAAACACCGCCTTAAAGCAACACTGTCATGCCAAACGTACCTTTTCCCAATCGATTCATCTTTTCCCCCTCTTTCAGGATCTGTTCTTCATTTATTCCTGTCTGCTCTAGTTTTCTTTAAAACATAAGACAAGTTTAAAACATAAGACACGAGTAGGGGCATGTCTAGTAAACAGTGAGCAGCCCCCCACGGATAAAAAACAAACAAACATTAAACTGAAGGGGGGTCATAGAGCCCCCCCCCCAACCCCTGAGAAGCAGGTGCGAGGCCTAAATGTGGCCCTAAACAAGAATAAGGGGAGGGGGACCTACTGTCCTCCCCCCGGCCCCCACCCCTGCATGGCAGGTGGGGGCCCTAAATATCAATAATGGGGGGAACCTACTTTCCTCCCCCTGACCCCCACCCCCGAGCTGTGGGTGGGGGCCCTAAATAAGAATAAGTGGGGAAACCTATTGTCCTCCCCCCGGCCCCCACCCCTGAGCGGTGGGTGGGGGCCCTAAATAAGAATAAGTGGGGAGACCTACTGTCCTCCCCCCCGGCCCCCACCTATGAGCAACGGATGGGGGCCCTAAACAACAATAAGGTGGGGACTTACTCCCCCCCAGCCCCCACCCCTGAACAACGGGTGGGGGCCCTAAATGAAAATTACCCCCCCCCCCAATCAAAGTGACCAAGGGTCCCCAAGCCTAAAAAACCCGAGTGCCAAAAAACAAAAACAGATGAAAAAGAAAAAAAACTTACGCTAAAAAAATGAATTAATCTTCACCCATGGAGGGCACGGCGCAGACTGAGCTCCGCAGGGCGGGGTAAGGCTTATAAAGCCTTGCTCCGACCTACAATTAGGCTAAGAACACTCTAATTGGTTGGTTTCAATAGAACTTTCCCACGCTGTGTAAAATGACACAGAGCACACTGTAGACAGTGGTGGAGCAGTAGGTACATTAATGCTATGAACAGGTGTAACCTTTTTCATGCATCTCTCCTGACAAATATCTCTCCATGATATGATCTCCCCTTGCCTCCAGTAGATAGTGGGGTTATGCAGACATAACCATGGATAACCAAGTACTACTGAGGAAGAAGGAGAGGTTATCAGCTGTAACATATATTCTCCGTGTGTAACAGACTAGAACGCATAGTCAATCGTTCTGTTTCATGAGTGATTAACAGAGAATAGCGATGTCCTGAACGGTTCGCTGGCGAATAGTTCCCGGCGAACATAGCGTGTTCACGTTCACCGCGGACGACGAACATATGCGATGTTCAGTCCGCCCCCTATTCGTCATCATTGAGTAAACTTTGACCCTGTACCTCACAGTCAGCAGACACATTCCAGCCAATCAGCAGCAGACCCTCCCTCCCAGACCCTCCCACCTCCTAGACAGCATACAATTTAGATTAATTCTGAAGCTGCATTCATTTTTTATTTTTTTTCTATTATTATTTTTTTTTTGTGTTTGTGTTTATTATACATTATCCTCCATAGCCAGTAACCTGTGTTTATTATACATTATCCCCCATAGCCAGTAACCTGTGTTTATTATACATTATCCCCCATAGCCAGTAACCTGTGTTTATTATACATTATCCCCCCATAGCCAGTAACCTGTGTTTATTATACATTATCCTCCCATAGCCAGTAACCTGTGTTTATTATACATTATCCCCTCATAGCCAGTAACCTGTGCTTATTATACATTATCCTCCTATAGCCAGTAACCTGTGTTTATTATACATTATCCCTCCCATAGCCCGTAACCTGTGTTTATTATATCCCCCCATAGCCAGTAACCTGTGTCTATTATACATTATCCCCCATAGCCAGTATCCTGTGTTTGTTATACATTATCCCCCCATAGCCAGTAACCTGTGTTTATTATACATTATCCCTCCCATAGCCAATAACCTGTGTTTATTATACATTATCCCCCCATAGCCAGTAACCTGTGTTTATTATACATTATCCCCCATAGCCACTAACCTGTGTTTATTATACATTATCCTCCCATAGCCAGTAACCTGTGTTTATTATACATTATCCTCCCCATAGCCAGTAACCTGTGTTTATTATACATTATCCTCCCATAGCCAGTAACCTGTGTTTATTATACATTATCCTCCCATAGCCAGTAACCTGTGTTTATTATACATTATCCCCCCATAGCCAGTAACCTGTGTTTATTATACATTATCCCCCATAGTCATTTATCGTTGGACCTAGGCAGCATGATGTCTTAGGCCGGCCCAGAGAGTGAGTGAGTGAGTGAATAATATAATATATATGTTCAGAAACATATTAGTAATATATGTAAATCGGGTTCATGCAAAGAGGGTGAAAAGGTATTAAAGAAAAACACACTTATTGCATCAAATTAACAAAGCCAAACTTTTAAAAGCTTTCCGCATTTCTTTTTCGGGATGAGGAATATATCGGTTGTAGACTGAGGATTTCCATCTGCCCAATCTTTTAATAATATGCACTGGAGTGTCAGTGTTGAAGGAGACCGAATGAAAGACCCGAGACATGGATACAACCCAATCTTAGGAGTAGTGTTCTGATGTAGAAGATGAATTTAGCCGTAGTCAGAGGGATTCAGTGAGAGTAGTGGTGAAATGTGTGTGGCATGACTGACTGTGGGTAAGTAAGAGTCAAGTATTTTAACTGGGCACTAGTTCTAGGTGGGATTAAGTGGTATAGCGGATGGATGAGTAGTTTGGTTTGTTTTAGAGGTTTGTAGAGAAAGTATATAGTGATCATGATTTTTAGCGATATCCAATATTTTTAAGGTGGTCCCAGTGCCACCACTCATATCTAGTGTCACACTAGCTTGCATTTAAAAAAAAACAAAAAACTTTTTTGAATTTAATATAATAGCAGTCAGTTTCCTTCACACGTGTGCGTTTCAGGGCCTGCCAGGGCACAGTGTCACACCAGTGCAACTCATATTTGGTGTAACAGTAGTGTACATTTAAAAAAAAAAAAAACTAGAAATTTGACTGTGAAATAATAGCAGTCAGTTTCCTTCACACATGTGCGTTTCAGGGCCTGCCAGGGCACAGTGTCACACCAGTGCAACTCATATCTGGTGTAACAGTAGTGTACATTTAAAAAAAAAAAATACAGGGGGCTTGTTGTCACCTTTCGGGGACCCTTGGTGTTGTACATGTCTGGGTGGAGGAAGAGACCTTCAATGACATCAGTGAGGACAAGGAACGGGACATGGCTAGCTTGGTATCCAACCTTGTTCAAATGGGGACTGTTTGCGGTTGTTTGCGGTGCGTTAAACGGGGAGTTTGGTCTGTCACTGTGAAGCGGGCGTAACCCTTACACTACCTGATCGATACAACATCATACCTGATGTTTTAAAGCACGTTATTCCTAACAATTTAGGAATGTTAGGTGATTTATGCCCTTTATGGATTAAAACAAGACTCTGCATCAACTATGTAATTTTCCATGGGAGTTTTGCCATGGATCCCCTAGTCCCCTTGAAAAAACTTTCCCATCACTATTGTGGGCAGAAAGAGTCCCTGTGGGTTATAAAATGTGCCTGCCTATTGAAGTCTATGGCGGTTCGCCGGGTTCGCCCGTTCGCGAACATTTGCGGAAGTTCGCGTTCGCCGTTCGCGATGGAAAATTTTATGTTCACGACATCACTAACAGAGAATATAAAGGTCTACCATCTACGGACGTTCAAGTTTAATTAGTGGGGTAATAGCTGCTTGATCCAAGGAGACATATGACTGCTATTTTGGGGTCAAAAAGGAATTTTTTCCCAGTTTGTGGCAAAATTGGAAGCGCTTCAGATTAGGTTTTTTGCCTTCTTTTGGATCAACAGCAACAACATATGTGAGGAAGGCTGAACTTGATGGACGCAAGTCTCTTTTCAGCTATGTAACTATGTAACTATGTAATGAAGTGGGCAGCCATCCAGTTAGAAATACCAGAGAGGCAGTCAGATACACTAGTCAAGAGGGACGGGGAGAGATCAGGAGAGGACAGGTAGATTTGCGTGTGATTAGATGTCGATAAGGTCTTCTAGAAGGACTGGAAGATCTCTGGCTGCCACCTCATCCAAAATGTTATCATTAACCACTTCCATGAACGCAGAAATCAAACCACTATTGGTCCAATCCACCTCAGAGACAAGAGCAACTAATAGCATAATCCGCTAGGGATCTGATTCCCTGCTTAATCCTCATAAGAGATTTTTTTTTTATTCTTTATTTAGGTCGTGCATGAGGATAACATACAGATGTGCAATACCACAACGGTTGTCGCACACAGATCATAAAAAATTGGATTATAAACATGTGGTAGTAGATGCTAGGCACATTTTTTGATTTATAGAGAGAAGACTAGTAGATACATTCTGATCTAGGCATGCAGTATCATACAATATCATATAATTTCCTTGAGAGCGACATGCCTAAAGGCTTGTGGGGAACGTGTGGGGTTATATTCCTCGTATGGGTACGCTAACCTATGGGAGCATACCTATGCAAGTATTGTGTTCACTTGTATTGTTCCCCGGTGAGCTAACAATAAAAGAAACTAAGATAACATAAAAGAACATAATATAACGAAGTACAGAGGCCCTACTAGGGATAGTCATACAATTGAGTGTTTAATCCTGGTTGGTATCGCTGTCTTAGTGAGCGTTACTGGCGTTTAATCTCCGTTGTAGTGCCACCAGTGCTTTACTTGGAGGGCGAGTGATGCCTATATCTGGTGATAATTATGACACCCGGCTATGGCAGGGTTAAGCTCGAAGGGTATGTTAGACTAGTGTTGGGTGGGGGGGGGGAAGCAATGCTAAGGGAGTGTAAACAACAAACAAATAACTTTAGCAGCTGAATAGCTTTATCGTGGCTGCGTAACAGGTAAATTATTGAATCCGGTACATCACAGTTCAGTGTCCGGCATATTTCAGGTAGTCACAATTCCACTCAGTGCGGCCGTGGGTCCGCGTGGGACAAAGGGTGTCACTTTTTCGGGGTTCCACTTGTGTGCCGGTTTGGTTGTTCCCGGAGTTTCAGCTGCATTTAGAGAGAGATGGGGGAATCCCAGTGTAGGTAGTAGCGCTTTGGCTTCCTGGAGGTCATGCACTGCATGGTTGGTGTCTTCGTGTAGGATCATCAGTTTGCGGGCCTGGTGCCATTTATAACTTAGGCCACGTTTCTGCAGAAGTGTCGTGAATGGTCTGAGCGACCTTCTCCATGCCAACGTGCCCCCCGTGAGATCTGTGTAAAAGGATAGTTCCATTGTTTCGAATTTGTAGGGGGAGCAGTGTCTAGCCGCTGTCAGGACAGCGGTTTTGGCTGAGTATTGCTGGAACCGCACGATCAGGTCCCGTGGGGCAGGCGCTGGTGCCGAGGCCGGCTTTGGGGCCCGGAAGAAACCATCCACTGTGAGTGATTTTGCCTGCCGTGGTGATAGTAGGGCCACTAGTAGGCGCCTCAGGAGGTGCGGTATTTCGGCCTGTGGAGTGTTCTCCGGGATGCCCCGTACCTTGATGTTATTAGCCCGGCGTACTTCCTCCAGTGCCGTGAAACAGCGTTCGTATTCTTCGTTCTGTTTCTGCAGTCCCTGTACCTCTTGTTGTAGGGAGGTAAGTTGGTCTGAGCAGACGTTGGAGGCAGTCTCAAGTGCTCCCATTCGGCCTGTCAGGCCGTGAATGTCGTTGCGGAGTGAGGCTACGTCTGCATGTATATTCGCTTGCAGGTCTGCGAGGAGCGCCTTTAGTACCGCTGTAGTTACCGGTGAGGCCTCAGCCTTTTGGGCGGCCAGTGTTGGACCGTGCACGGGTGGTAAGTTCACCGTTTCATCCCCTGAGGAGAGGTCGTCTGATTAGGTTTCCGTCAGAGTAGGTTTCCGTAGGTTTCCGGGTAGGCGGCCATCTTGGGCCTAGCGGTCTCTCGTGTCTGCTGCAGAAGATCCGCAATATTAGGTCCCAGCCTCGGTTTATCGGGTTTTATTTTCTTGGTCTTGCGCCCCATCTTGAGGTATTATCTCCCTTGGACCTCGCAGGGAGCCCGAAGCTGCTTTAATTGTGTGTAAAAGATGAGTTTGGGCCTGAAAATGCCAGAGCTCTCTCGCCATGCGACTGTTCAGCTCGGCTGCTTGGCTCCGCCCCCCTCATAAGAGATTTAGCTGCACTCTTCTCTCTGTCAGGTGGATGAAACACTTTACGGAAGGCAATTACAAAGGTCTTGTAATCATAAACCAAGTCTTTTTTTGCCTCCTATAAAGAATTGGCCCATTCCAAAGCCTTGTCGGTTAGTTGATGCATAAATTAATCGACCTTGGACCTTTCAGTGGGAAAAGACCTGGGAGACTTTTCAAAATGAAACTCTGTCTGGTTTATGGACCCTCGACAGGTCTTAGAATCGCTGTTCTAACCAGAAGCTTCAATCACCACAGGCACAGGCTGGGTATGCATAGATGGAAGGTTCTCAGGAGAGAGGTGTCATGGGAGTCGTATCCCAACATGCAGGAAAGAGGGAATCCACAAAAGGTGGATCCAAAAGACATATTACTGAGCCTTAGAATGGCCTGACTTAACGTATTAAAACAACAAGAAACAGGGTCAAGATAAATCAAGGTTAGGATACAGAAATACTCAGAGTCAAGACAAAGCTGAGTCAGGATACTAGAAATCCCAAGTCAAATACGAAGCTGAGGTCAAATAAAGGGAATCACAAGGAGTCAGGGTTTCTCTGCTATTTTAAACAGCAACCCTTTCTTTCTAGGTGTCTGAGCTATTCAGCTGCTTGTTAATGATCAGCTCCTTCTTTACCGTTTCCACAGTTACTCACCTGGTTGTTAGCAGCCAACCCTGTTGCTAATCAGTGCCGCCTATTTAAGCAGCAAGTTACAGTACCTCCTTGCCCTGGCATGGTTTCCTGTTTCCCAGAAGACTTCCTGTTTCCTGTGTATTCCTTGTTCCTGACTTCTGGCTTTGTTCCTGACTCTGCTGCTCTCAGTTATCCTGATTCTGGCTCATCTGGCAACCCGCTTTGGTGCCTGACCCCTGCTTTCCTCCTGGACTTTGCTTTTGGTTTATTTAGTTCGTTACTATTTATTTAATAAAGGTGTTTTGCACGTTCTGTCTCTGTCTGGTTCCTGGTCCCTAACATTACGTAAGGACCATGAATACATATGGTACAGGCAATCCACCTACACCTATCCTATTTACTTGGTTGGACCAGCAGGACCACCGTTTGGACCAGTGTGCACATGCACTGCAGATCCTTCTGATTCATACTGCACATCTGGATCCAGTGATTGCGGCTGCCTCTGCCTCACTTCCTGTTGTAGCACCGGTTGTTGCCTCTGAACCTGTTGCGGCTAGAGGAATGACTGGGCCTGTCCCACTGCCTCAGCATTTTGGGGTTAACCCAGCTAAGTGCAGAGAATTTTTAAACCAGCTTAGAGGTTCCCCAGGCATTCCCTACAGACAGAAGCAAAGTTCGGTTCATGATTTATTTGCTCTCTGATAAAGCCCTAGCTTGGGCAAATCCTCTCTGGAAAGGCAGAGAGACCCATTATTTACAATTACCCTGAATTTGTGGCGTCCTTTAAAAGGGTATTTGATATTCCAGCTTGTGGCAAAACCACTGTTAATTTGTGTATTTTCCCCTTGTGTTATGTGTTTCTCCAGGAAGTTCATGTATTATGCCCTGTTTTCCGTTCGGGAACGCTCATATGAACTGAACTAATTTGTCTCCCGTACAGGTACCACACCGGTGCTCCATTAGAATGTGCACCCCAATTAATTAGAATGTTCACGTCTGCAACATAAGTGCGAATCCTCCAGGGAAGTAATTGAATGAGTGCTCCCCTGGGTGGCCGCAGTTTCTTAAAGACAAACGCCAACCAGGGGGAGCATTCGTATCCTGAAAGGAAACACTTCCCTTGCCCGGGGTTCGCACAGGAGCCTCACGAACAGAGAACAGTCAGGAAATGCACAGTGTGGGGGTTCTTGAGGTTGGCGGGAACACTTTTGGGCCACTGGTCAGTTTGGCGGGCTTTCTGTCCCTGGCAGGCAAAGAGACTAGGTCCCTTTTCCCACGCCTGGGCTCCCAGGCACAGAGGATCCTGGGATGAAGACCCCTGTCGTTTAATGTGGGAGACCCCCTGTATGTATGGCGGGCTTTCTGTACCTGGGAGACAAAGTCTCTTTTCCCGTGCCCTGGCTCCCAGGTACAGAGGACCCTGGAATCAAAACCTCTGTATGTTTGTGTGGAAGATCCCTTGCAGGGGGTTATGCATAAAAGCCATATGTGGCATAATAAAATTGTGTTGTACTCCCAGAGCTGTGTCTCGTGCAGTTACTGGGGGGAAATGGATGTCCGCCTGTTGTAAGGGTTCCTGAGCGGCTGAAGGAAGGGATTAGTGGAGGTAACGTATTAGTGTCTCGTCCAGAGTTACTGGGGGGAATGGATGTCCGCATGTTGTAAGGGTTCCTGAGCGGCTGAAGGAAGGGATTAGTGGAGGCAACCAGTCACGTTACCAGATGGTCCGCTACATATAGCTTGGTTGCTTCATTTTCAAGTGTTGCTTCTAAGTGTGTGTGGTATTCTGGAGAGTTTTACATAAGCTTCAACTGTCTAAGATTTGTGCTACTGTTACAGGTAAGATTCATCTGTAGGAAAAGGTTACTGATTGCACAAGGTTTGATTTCCTGTTGGTAATTATAAGGCATTTGATTTGATTAGTTATCTACTTGCTATTGATTGCTGTTTAAATTAGCTATTGTTTGCAAATAAGCAGAGGCCTAACCAGGTCTTAAACATTCCTAGTGGGTGGTGATTTTAGGAGTATATAAGGGTTGTTGCCATTAGCTTGGCTAATATAGCTTGGTTGCTTCTTCTAAGTGTTGCTTCTAAGTGTGTGTGGTTGGAGATATTCTGGAGAGTGCTGCTTCTAAGTGTGTGTGGTTGGAGATATTCTGGAGAGTGCTGCTTCTAAGTGTGTGTGGTTGGAGATATTCTGAAGATAAACTGGAGGTAATCTGAGGTATTCAGGAGGATAAATAAAAAGTGAAGATTTGTTTGATTTAAATTATTCACCTCATTGGAATGGCAGACTTAGTTCAGTGTAATAGTTGCTATGCATTTGTTTCACGTTCCACTTTTTGGAGGTTTGTTTGTTGTCTAATCTGTAGACAGTTTTCTATCTTGCGGCAGGAGATTGTATTTTTGAAGTCTGAGATTTGTAAATTTTCTGGTAAACAAACTCAGGCTGGAACTGCTGCAAAGCCACTGCCGCAGAGACATACTAGGAATGGCAGATGGATCACTGTAGGATCTGGTAGACTTAGAGTTGTGGATAAAAGGCATATTGCACAGTCTGTTGCTCTACATAATTCATTTTCTGCACTTTCAGAGTGTAATGGTGTTATGGAGACAGGCACTGAGGCTAGTGGTGTTGTGGAGAGAGGAACTGAGGCTAGTGGTGTTGTGGAGAGAGGAACTGAGGCTAGTGGTGTTGTGGAGAGAGGAACTAAGGCTTATAAAAAATTATAAGCTTAGAGTCATGTCTACAAATGCTCGCAGTTTAGGGAATAAGATCCATGAACTTGTGGCAATAATGGCAACTGATAGTGTAGATTTAGTCGCTGTTACTGAGACATGGTATAATGAGAAAAATGACTGGGACATAGCAATACCAGGGTACTCTTTATATAGAAAAGACAGGGAAGGTAGTAAAGGGGGAGGAGTAGGCCCTGTATGTGAAGGATAGCATAAAATCTAGCCTAATAAAAGTTAGTGAGGTGAACATAGAGTCCGTTTGGGTTACGTTAGAATTTGGTAATCACACAGTAATTCGTGTAGGTGTGATTTATAGGCCCCCAGGACAAATTGAAGAGTTAGATAATCTACTAGTTGAGGAAATAGCTAAAATGACAATGAAGGGGGAAGTTATCATCATGGGTGACTTTAATCTTCCTGATGTGAATTGGAAAACAAAAATAGCTGCTTGTGCCAGGAGCACACGTATTCTAAACTCCCTACTGGGATTGTCTCTAAAACAAGTCGTTGAGGAGCCAACTCGTAAATCGGCCATACTAGATTTAGTGTTAACAAATGGAGATTTGGTATCCGATATTACTGTAGGTGAAAGTTTAGGATCCAGTGATCATCAGTCAGTGTGGTTTAATATAAGAACAGTGACTGAGTCACACCACACAAAAACAAAAGTTTTAGACTTTAGAAAACAGACTTTTCTAAAATTAGAATATGTGTAAAGGAGTCATTATCAGACTGGAGCAATTTAAATGGTGTCCAAGAGAAATGGTATTATTTAAAAGTTGCACTACTGAAGGCAACAGAAAATTGCACTAGGCTTGTCAGTAAAAGCAAAAAATTCAAGAAACCACTGTGGTACTCCGCAGATGTGGCTAAAATAGTAAAAAACAAAAAGTTAGCATTCAGTAATTATAAAAAAAACCAGAGTGAGGAAGACAGAATGATCTATAAGATTAGGCAGAAAATGGCTAAGCAAGTTATAAGAGCTTCCAAATCACACACAGAAGAGAAAATAGCACAGTCAGTAAAAAAGGGGGACAAAACTTTTTTTAGATTCATAAATGAGAAAAGAAAAGTAAAACAAGGATTAGTTAGATTAAAAACAAAAGAAGGAAGGTATGTAGAAGAGGATAAAGGTCTAGCTGACTGCCTCAATGAATATTTTTGTTCGGTATTTACAGATGAAAATGAAGGAGAGGGACTTCAGTTAAGAAAAAGGATAAATGAGTTATTTATTACACGTGAGTTTACAGAGGAAGAGGTTCTATTTCAACTGTCAAAAAGTAAAGACAAATAAGTCAATGGGACCTGATGGAATACACCCAAAGCTATTAAAAGGTCGGGCTCATGAACCAAATACCAACCGATGTACTGCTGGGCAATGATCTTGGCAAGCTGACCTCCACATATGTGCCCACCAACAGTTCTGAGGAGGCATACCCGGTGATGACCCGACGGCAAGCCCGTACCACCCAGGAAGACCACACTCTGAGGCTTAGGTAGGCACCAATAACCTTCCCCTTGCCATGGGAAACCTCTGCCGACTTTGGGAAAGAAGTAGTCTCTGACTCTACCCTCCAGAAGTCCAGAAGTGGCCATTAGTCAGGCCGGGATGGAAGGAGAGCAGTTTATCTGGGAGATGGGGCTGTTATAGCGGAGGAGGTAGGTTCGGGTACAGCTCCTACTACCACCAAGCAGCAAATGGTACCCATGAAATACCACCATGAGCTACTGAAGATAGCTCACAACATTCCCCTGGCAGGGCATTTGGGAGTGAGTTGTACCGAGAATCGACTTACCAACAACTTCTTCTGGACAGGCATCTCCCAGGACCTGTGGCAGTACTGCCGGTCCTGTGATGTCTATCAGAAAGTGGGGAAGTGGGGCGAACAGCGCAAGGCCAAGCTCCAGCCCCTGCCCACATACCGTGGTGAAGCAAGTCCTGTCAGCTCGGTATGCCGTGACCCCGGAGACGTACCACAGGAAGTTCAGGGAAGGCCTGCACAAGGCAGATCCCATACAAGCTGCAGCAGACAACCGGGATCATCACCGGCAACTGGTCCAGTTAAACGGGTGCACCATCCAGGGTCTGAGTGACACAGGAGCCACACTGACCCCAGTGCAACACTAGCTGGTCACCAAAGAGTAACTGAGCGATAAGGAAAAGCAGTGGGAGCTGTCCACCGCCTACCCACTGCCCAAGTCCATCTCAACTGGGGCATCGGAAACAAGATGGTGGAGGTCGGGCTCATGAACCAACTACCAACCGATGTACTGCTGGGCAATGATCTTGGCAAACTGACCTCCACATATGTGCCCACCAACAGTTCTGAGGAGGCATACCCGGTGATGACCCGACGGCAAGACCGTACCACCCAGGAAGACCACACTCTGAGGCTCAGGTAGGCACCAATAACCTTCCCCTCGCCATGGGAAACCTCTGCCAACTTTGGAAAAGAAGTAGTCTCTGACCCTACCCTCCAGAAGTCCAGAAGTGGCCATTAGTCAGGCCGGGATGGAAGGAGAGCAGTTTATCTGGGAGATGGGGCTGTTATAGCGCATAGCGGAGGAGGTAGGTTCGTGTACAGCTCCTACTACCACCAAGCAGCAAATGGTACCCATGAAATACCACCATGAGCTACTGAAGATAGCTCACAACATTTCCCTGGCAGGGCATTTGGGAGTGAGTTGTACCGAGAATCGACTTACCAACAACTTCTTCTGGACAGGCATCTCCCAGGACCTGTGGCAGTACTGCCGGTCCTGTGATGTCTATCAGAAAGTGGGGAAGTGGGGCGACCAGCGCAAGGCCAAGCTCCAGCCCCTGCCCATTATTGAAGACCCCTTCGGCAGAGTAGCTGTCGACATTATAGGTCCCCTAGCTAAACCTAGCCCTTCTGGGAAGAAATATATTCTGACCAATGTGAACAATATTCAGGCAGAGACTGTAGTAGAAGCCCTTCTCCTAGATGGGTTTTCCCTGGGAGATAGTCTCTGATCAGGGCACCCAATTTACTGCCAAGATGTCTCACCAACTGTGGAAGTTATGGGGCATTAAACCGATCCTGAGCTCCCCATGCCACCCACAGACTAAGGGGTGGTCTGGGGAGCTCAGGGGTTGAAGCAGATGCTCTGTACCTTTGCAGCGAGTCGCAAGGATTGGGAAAGATTCCTGCTTCAGGGACACAAAACGAAACAGCGATAAGGAAAAGCCAATAGTCAAGGATACCAGAAGTCAAGAAAGTCAAAATGAAGCCAAAGTCAAAAACCAGAAAAACACGATCAGGAACACACTCTCGGATAACCATCTAAGGGAAACCACGGCAGGGCAATAAGCTTATGGAATAAGTGAGTTTAAATAACCCTCTTGCAGATCCAATTGACTGTACCTAGCCTTTGACTAAACGTGACTAAAACGTGGTTGTGCTTCTTTTGCATTACATCACCCGCACCTTGACGTTGTCTTTACCATGGACAGACGTGGACATCCAGACAAATCTGGTCTGTCCCTGGACAATTTTGGTGGCCTAGTCTCCGTTCGGATGTCCCCGCTTTTGTAGCTGCCTGTCCTGTATGTGGGTCTCCTGCAAACCATAACTAATGGTTAACAACCCTGGACTCAGTTCTCCATGGATTTTATTGTAGATCTTCTGGTCTCCCGTGGCAATACGGTCGTTCTTATGGTTGTTGACGATTCTCTAAGATGTTGCATTGCATTCCTTTGAAAAAACGACCAACTTCTCAAGAACTTGCATCAATTTTTGCTCGGGAGGTCTTTTGTTTCCATGGGTTACCCAAGGTAATAATCTCAGATAGGGGTAGCCAGTTTGTTTCCAGATTTTGGAGAGCTTTTGTACACAAATGGTAATCCAGCTTTCCTTCTCCTCGGCCTACCACCCGCAATCCAATGGTGTTGCTCAATGAGTTAACCAAGCCTTGGAACAGTTTTTGCGTGGCTATATTTCAGAACAACTTTTCTGATCTGCTACCCTCGGTGGAGTTTGCCCACTATAGTGCTATTAATGCCTCTTCCCAGCTATCTCCGTTCTTGGCAAACTATGGGTGTCAACCGTCCATGTTGCCTGATACGTTAATGCCACAAGGGATACCGGCATTGGAGGAAATCTCTGGGAACTCCGTTCCACTTGGGTGCAGGTTCAGAACTCTTTGCCACGTGCAATGCAGAACTGCAAACTCCAGGCCGACCGCAGGTCGGAGAGGAGGTCTGGCTTTCTTCCCGCAACCTACGGCTCTGTGTTCCCTCATAAAAACTGGCACCCTGCTTTGTTGGGCATATACTTCGAAGGGTTAACCCTGTAGCTTATGCACTTGACCTTCCTCCTAGCATGAGCATCTCTAAGGTATTTCATGTTTCCCTCTTGAAACCATTGGTGTGTAATCGCTTCACCACCTCGGTGCCGCATCCATGTCCTCTTTCTGGTTGATAACCATGAAGAATATGAAATACTCCGCATCATTGATTCATGACTGTTCAGAGGACAGATCCAATACTTGGTGCACTGGAGAGGGTATGGTCCTGAGGAACGCTCCTGGGTTCCAGCCTCTGATGTCCATTCCCATCCCTCCTTCATTCCTTTCATGCCCGCTTTCCCATGAAACCTGGTTCAACCAGTGGGGTTGGGGGAGGTTGTTGAGGGGGAGGTACTGTCAGGATTTCTCTGCTGTTTTAAACCGCAACCCTACCTTTCTCTGTGTCTGACCTATTAAGCTGCTAGCGATCAGCTCTTTCATTACCATTTCCACCTGGTTGTTAGTAGCCAGCCCTATTGCTAATCAGTGAAGCCTATTTAAGCAGCGAGTTCCAGTACCTCCTTCTCTTGTGTGGTTTCCTGTTTCCCAGAAGACTTCCCGTTTCCTGTGTTTCCTGTGTATTCCTGGTTCCTGACTTATGGCCTTGTTTCTGACTCCACTGCTCTCCGTTCTCCTGATTCTGGCTCGTCTGACAACTCGCTTTGGTGTCTGACCCCTGCTTGCATCCTGGACTATGACAAACTCCCCTTTTCAAGTGAGTTTGCCACGAGTTCTTGGAGGGGACTTGTTACGATTGCTTCCGGTCTAGCAGGAGGTTGGATCGCTTGGAGGTCCTGGTTCCCGAAGTCATAGACTCGAACGATGCTCCAGTCGGTATAAGAAATACATACGGGGGCGGGGCCTGGACGCAGAGCCGAGCGGGCACAGGTCAGAGCTGCTCCCGCTCCAAACGCCAAATCTTTCGGATAAAAAGCCTCAAAACGACTCCAAAACTCGGCAAATGGGCCACCGACAAAGAGCTGCTGACAAAGGCTACGCGTTGGTGCCAAACACCAGGTACCGACTGCAGAACACCCAGCAACGCAACCTGAGGCCTATAAGCATGGCCGGCGTGGAGGAGGCGGCCGCTCCCCCGCCGCCAGCGACGGCTTACAGGAAGAGACTGGGCCCACGTTCCCCCCCCTATGGACCGGCGGGGGTTATCCCGGTCCCAGCTACCCATTACCTGCTGCCAAGCGACGACGGGGCAACCCAAAAACGACTGACACTCTGTGCAGCCGTGGACAAGATGACGGACTCCACACGGACCCCCATCACACGGGACCTACTGGAGCCGCTAGAGGTCCGCCTTGACAGGCTATTCACAGCCTTCTGGAAGAGGCTCGAGCGAGGACCGCGAACCGCGAGACCGCCACCTGACCCACCTCACCCTCCCTGCTACGCACCAAGCTTGTTACACTCCGACGAGAGGCAGAGGAGACGGGTGAAACCCAGGGCACGCGGGCCACGCAAGCAAGGGAACAGGGGCTGCCACCAAGCACCCACCCGCAGACCTGGGGGCACTACCTACCACCCTCTAAAAGGAATCCGCTGGGCTACAACGGGACCACCGAAGCGAGACACCGTGACACAGGCACCTGAACAGAATGCTGGCAGGAGGAACGCCTCATCGCCGCATGGAAACAGGGTTCCTACACGCAACACCAGCCTCCTAGCTGCTCTCTCTGCCGACTACCTCGCCTGCCCTCACTCCCAGCACGCTTGTCCAGCCTCCAGGGAAGGGGTTGGGTGACCGAGACGGACTCTAGTTTCTGGCTGGCTCAGGGACTCTGATCTAGGAATGCGGACTCAGTGGCATAGAATATGGCGTACATGTTTTTACTCTAGGTTTGTTGCCCACTTACGCTACCTACCTCCTAAACGCCCTAACTAGCTGTCAACTAGTAAAGCTAAGGTATAGCCAATATACATAATGTATAGCCAATATCCATAATATGTTCCAAACAAACCTTTAAGCATAGAAATGTGCTGACACAGTGCATGCCACAAAACGTTTTAACTGCTCTTCCTTTCGCTTGTATCGGTTGTTGAGGTAGCACAAGCATGTTGTTTAATTATGCATTGCAAAATATTTGTCAATCTACTTTATGCTACTTTAGATGAATAATCACCTTAGTTAAGAATGTTTAGAATGTGCACCAGGTTAAACATAAAGTGTTAAACATGAACAACGGGCATAAATGTATAAGGATTAGCATGTATAAATTACGTTAGCATGTAGCCTATATGTTTAATGATTAGCATGCACAGCAAGTGTAAAAGTATACTGTTCAAGAAGTGCTACATAGCACTGTTCTCCTCTTCGTTTAACATTACAATCTCCAAAAAATTGTGCAAGTCCTAGCAGCATACCACCTCATATGTAAAGCTATGTCTTAAAAGTTTTGTGTCAACTGCTGTTGTGGCATGACATGAATGTTTGTACACCTCTGCACAACAAAAATAAAGAATTAAAAAAAAAAAAAAAAAAGAAATACATACAAGTGGTGGATCACACTTCTTATAGCTTCCTAAAATAAAACATAAACATATATAGTGTAATACAGTTGGTTATGTATAAAAAAGGAAGAAGGTAAAGCTCATGTACTCACAAGCCGGGAGCCAAATCAAATCATATGGCTCCCATGAGTGTAGCAGTGGGACACTTAGTAGGACGTCCCTGTCCTTTCTTGGGTCGTTCTGAAGATAACAGGAACAACGGATTATTTCTTGTAAATAAATTTATTGGTAAAAGAATATACACAGGACTGCTCTTAATAAAAAAAATTGAAAGAAGCAAAGTCCAATAGCCAGGAGGCTATCTGAGTACATAAAAAGCACTACAATGTAGAGTGCAAGTAAAGCAGGTATATACAAAATGCAAACAAACAAACACAATTAAAAGAAAAATCCTCTTTTTTTCCGAAACATATGATCTCTCATGCAATCACCACATTCTAAACCATGGTTATGAGAGATATTAAAAAAACTAAAAAACTAAATAGATTCCAACAAAACATGTCTTCTAAATAAAAAAAACACTCTAAAACAACTTAAAAAAAACGAAGAGATAATAATTAAGCCAATAATTAAGCTGACAAGGGGGGCAGAATCGTCATCCTGTCAAAAATACAATACACAGGGGAGTCAGAACGTATCCTTTCAGACCACACTACCTATCAAAAACTACATTCCAATCCCACAGAAGAAATAAAAAATAGATTCGAGCAGTACATTAAAAAAGGATTAGATAAAGAAATTCTAACTGAAAAAGAAAGTAAATATTTATATATCTCACATCCAAAAATTCTGTTTTTTTACTACCTCCCCAAAATCCATAAAAATCTTACCCACCCTCCAGGACGTTCCATCATATCAGGGATAGACTCGATATCTTCTAGAGTCTCAGAGTACATAGACACCTTATTGCAACCCCTGGTGATCCAAAACCCATCACATTTAAAAGATACTATTCATACTCTACAAGTACTTAACAACACACAATGGGACATTAATTCCCATCTGGTCACCAGCGATGTGACATCCCTATATACCATCATTCCCCATGAAATAGGGATCAAAGCAGTAGAACTTTTTTTTAAAAAGCCAACTTTCACGACGATCAAATTCAATTCATTCTGGAAGGCATTTATCTTATCCTCACCAACAACTTTTTTTGGTACAATAACACGTTCTACCTCCAAATCAGGGGCACAGCGATGGGCACCAAATTCGCACCCAGTTATGCGAACCTATTTATGGCATATTGGGAGGAAAACTTCATATTCTCAGAGCATCCCTGGGTGTCGAATTTGGTGTGCTATCGCCGTTATATTGACGACATACTCTTTGTTTGGAATGGCTCGGTCGCACTTCTTGACATGTTCATATCTTCCCTGAACGATAACAACTGGGGCATTGTATTAACCACCACACATAGCCAGACAGACATCCACTTTTTAGACCTTCACATTTTTATACAGAATAATTCGATCCATAAATTTTTTTATTTTTTTTAAACAGTGGACGCCAATGGATACATTGAAAAAAGCAGCTGCCATCACCAACCATGGCTACAAAACACACCAAAGGGTCAATTTTTAAGAATCAAACGGAATTGTACAAATAATGAAGACTATAGTCAACAGGCTACTAAAATAAAAGAACAATTCATTGAGAAAGGATACAAGGAGGAACAATTAATTCTAGAATAAGAAGAAGTCCATAAAAAAACCACAGTCAGAACTTCTGACGTATAAAAGAAAAAACCCACAAGATACACAGATCAACAAAATCCCTTTTATTTGTAATTTTAATGGCCAAAATGGAAAAATCTAAAAAAAATATTAATAAGTACTGGCACCTTTTACAGGACGACCTCATTTTAAACGGAATTTTACCAACCCGACCACAAATCGTATATAGAGGAGCGCCAAATTTAAAAAGATCTCTAGTAGCAAGCAGTAAAGGCCCCACAGTCACTAAACAAATCTTCACACAATGAAAAGGCTTCTATGGCTGTGGCACCTGCCTAGCATACAGGTCCACAAAAAAATAAAAAAAGACACATTACAGATATACAACAATACACAAATAAAGAATTCACTATCAAAGACCAACTCACCTGTTTTTCTGTTTTTTTTTTTTTGTAAATATGATTTTTATTTCAAAGATATAAGGTTCATTCCGAGACGTGCAAGTCTCCACATGCAGTTGTTAGCAATATTTAGAACACAATGTGTGTCCAACTATAGAGAAACAGTAGAGCACAAATATAAACTTGTGGGCGCGCAGGCCCCATGGAGCAGTGGACTCGCAGGTCCTCGTCAGTTATCAAAACTTCTGTGCTATACTTCACATAACCATATTATCAGAAGATAGTTGTCTCATGATAGATCGAATCAGGAGTCATACAATCACGTCTAAGACTCAGGACATGGCGTGTGTCCCTTTGGGAGAAAACAAAAGAACAATAACATAGTCTTGTGGGCGCGCAGGCCCTATGAAGCTCAGAGCTCACAGGTTTTCTTCAGAAGTCTACAAGCAACATTTTGTCTGGCTAGATCCGTAGCTATCATGAGTTAGGTCTGGTGGTATATAGGATTGTACTGGGCATTGCGAGTTCGGCTACCGACCAGGTCTTCAGGAGTGTAGGTCGGTTAGGCCGATGGGCATAGTTGTGTGCATTAGTCGTCAGTGCCCAATGCTCATGATCATGCAGCCTAATGCGTCTGCTTGCTCTTGGTTACGGGTTTCCGTCTCTCTAGTCGGTGCGAAGTAAGGGAGTCAGGGAAAAGGGGGGCAGGGTCCAGGTAGGGAAGGGGGGATAGGGTTAGTCTACTGTCTCTGCTTTTGTTGGTCCCGGGGTATCGGTCGTGTGGTCCGTTAGTATGGACTGGAATTCCGGTTTCGTTGTCGTCAGCATCCACTGCGTCCATATGTCTAGGTAAGTCTGCTGTTGTTTTTGCGGGCCAGCCGCGTACATGATAAGTTCCTCAACTGCTCTGAGGTCCTCCATTTGGGCGAACCACTGGGATAAGGGCGGGGCCGTTTTTTTCTTCCAAAACTGTGGGATTAATTGTTTTGCTACATTAATGATCCGGATCGTGAGTGTCTTTTTATATTTGGACGTGGGGGGGGGGTGTGGTGGAGCAGCATAGCTGCTGGTTCAACAGGTGGGGGGTTATCTGAGAAGCGGGCTATGGCTTGATGGATAGTGTGCCAGAACGGTTGGATCAGTTCACAGTTCCGCCAAATGTGTAAGAGTGTGCCTATCTCCTTCTCACACCTCCAGCATAGGCGGGAGTCTTGAGTGTTTATGTGGTGCGCAGTAGCTGGTGTGTGGTACCATCTCGTGAGTAGTTTATAAGCAGTCTCCTGACTCTTGCTAAATGTTGAGCAGTGGTGAACAGTGTTGCAGATCTTCTCCCATTCGGGGGCGCTAAACGTCTTATTTAGGGATTCCTCCCATTTCCCCATAAAGTTAGGTGTCTCTACTGGGGTTTGCATTTGGAGAACGGAGTAGAGGTGTGAAATTCCATGTGATAGTGGGTCAGGGGCTGAGCACAGTCTCTCAAAGGTTGTGAGATCTCTGCCCAAAGCCTGTCCCTGTGGGAGGAGTTTTATGTAGTTGCGTACCTGTGCCTAGCGAAAACGCGTCAGGAAGGGCTGAGGGGTCACCCCACGTAACTCTGTCAGGTCTTTCAGTCCCCGGTTGGAACAGACATGTCTTAGTCGAGGTAGGGGGTCGTCTACTAAAGTTTGCAAGGCTTTCGGGTCAAGGCCTGGTTGGAAGTCCGGATTATGGGTGAGAGGCAGTAAGGGGGAGGGGTACGTACTAAGAGCATGACGCCCTATACTCCTTCTCCATACCGTCAGAGTCGCTCTTGTGTAGGGTGTGTAACGGGCTTCCCTCCCTGAACCTCCCACTGGGAGCCACTGGAGTAAGGCGGCGGGGACACCCGCTGCGTGTCCCTCTAAGGACTTCCACAGCTTGTGTACCCCTAGTTTGGACCATTCCACTACTCGTTGTAGGTGACACGCTCTGTAGTATAGCAGAAAGTCTGGGAGGGCTAGTCCTCCTTTGTCTTTGGGCCGTGTGAGCAGTGAGTATTTCAGTCTGGGTCTCCTCCCGTTCCACACATAGGACCCCAGTGCTCCCCGGAGTGTCGTGAAGAAAGATGTTGGGATCAGGATAGGCAAGGCCTGGAAGAGGTAGAGCAGTCGTGGCAAAAAATTCATCTTCACCACTTGCACCCTACCCAACCAGGATATGTGGGGGAAGGCCCATTCCCTCATCTCCTTCCGAAATTGGGTCAGTAATGGGGTAAAGTTCGTCGCATACAGGTTGGTTGCGCTCACTGTCAGCCAGGTGCCCAGGTAGCGTATCTTGTCCGAGGCCCATTGGAATTTGTAGCTCCTGCGCAGTTGGTCTGCGCGAGGTGCGGGTACACTAATGTTTAGGACATATGATTTCGAGAAGTTAATTTTCAATCCCGAGAGGAGTCCGAATGTGTGGAAGGCCTGCACTAGGTTGAGCAGGGAGACCTCTGGATGTGTGAGGAAAAACAGTAGGTCATCCGCGTAAGCGGCAATTTTGTGGTGCGTGTCTCCTGTATGAATGCCGGTAATGTCGGGGTGATGTCTGATGGTGTTCAGGAATGGCTCCAACGCTAGGACGAAAAGTAGCGGGGAGAGGGGACATCCCTGACGCGTACCGTTATATATGGGGAACGGGTCTGTTAGGGCCCCGTTGACCAGTACGTGTGCTGACGGTTTGGAGTACAGGGCTTTGATCCAGCCCAGAAGGTGTGGTCCCATCCCCAGGTGTGTCAATGTCCGGAACATGTATTCCCAATTGACCCTATCAAAGGCCTTCTCCGCGTCTGTGGAGAGTAGGAGAAGGCCCGTGTTCGTCTCGGTGTTCCTATGCATTAGTGTCAGGGCCCTGATAGTATTGTCCCTAGCCTCCCGACCCAGCACAAACCCAACCTGGTCTGCGTGGACCAGGCCGGGAACGTGCGTCTGGAATCTAGTCGCCAGGACCTTTGCCAGGAGTTTAATGTCTGTATTGATGAGGGATATGGGTCGGTAGCCGCCACAGTGCTCCCGATCCTTCCCCTCCTTGGGGATGATAGTAATGTGCGCCATTAGTGCCTGTCCGGGGAGTTCGTGTCCTTCTCTGATCGCGTTGAACATGTCTGTCAATGGGGAGTAAAGTATGTCAGCGTATGTCCTGTAATATTTTAGTGGTAGCCTGTCAGGGCCCGGGCTCCTCCCTGATTTGGAGCTTTTAATCGCTAGCGCAAGTTCCTCCGAGGTGATGGGTTCTTCTAGTCGGTCTGATACGTCTGTCGCTAGGGCGGGGAGTGTATGGGCCGAGAGGTACTCATCTATAGAGTCGCGGAGTCTGAGGGTGTGCATGTCCGTGTGCGGTCGTGGTAGGGAGTATAAGTCTGCATAATATGATCGGATGATCTCCTGTATCTTGGTAGGGTGTCTGTGGAGGTTCCCGTCCTTGTCCCGAATGCGGTCTATGTATGTGTCCCGCCTTCTTTTGTTGAGCATGCGTGCTAGGAGCTTCCCACTCTTATTACCGTTAACATGAAAGAATGCCTTGTGTCGTAGGACTGCCCTATGGTGTTGGGACTGTATGAGTGTGGTCAGTTCCCTCCTCAGACCTAACAGCGTGGCTTGGTGTGTAGGGAGTTGGAGGCGTTTGTTGAGGGTATCTAGGCGGTGTATGTCTGCCAATAGTGTAGTCATGCGTGCCTCCCTCTGTCTTTTCAGGAGAGCGCCCTTTTGTATGAAATGCCCCCTGATAACACTTTTGTGTGCTTCCCATCGTATGGTGGGGGACGTCTGGTCGCCATTGTGTGTAAAGTAGTCCCGGAGTGTGGTGTCTATGTCTGCAGTCAGTTCTGGTATGGCAAGTAGGGCTTCGTTCAGCCTCCACTTAGAGACCTTAGGTCTGAATAGGGGAGACTCCAGGGTGACCGATACCGGTGCATGGTCCGACCACGTTGCGGTGCCTTGGTCAGCCCGGAGAGCCAGTGGTAGGTGGTATTGTGAAAGAAAAAGGTAGTCAATGCGAGTGTAGGAATTGTGTGGGTGAGAGTAGAAGGTATAGTCCCTTTCGTCAGGGTGTAGTGCTCTCCAGCAGTCCACTAGTCTCTCCCTCGTCAGTAAGGCCCTGATTGCCGCGATGTGTTGGGTAGGGACGGGTGAGCGTCCTGAGGAGGAGTCCCATTTGGGGTCTAGAGCCACGTTTAGGTCGCCCCCTAGGACCAGTACCCCTTCTGCGAAGTGCCGCAGTGAGCGAAGTGTCCGGGCCAGGAAACGGTATTGTCTGCGGTTTGGGGCATAGACGTTAGCGAAGGTGTAAAGCGTGCCCGCTATCTCCCCCTTTAAAAAAGTATATCGACCCTCTGGGTCGGTTTGTACGTCTTTTTCTGTGAACGGAATGCGTCTATGAATGAGGATCGCAGTTCCTCTGGACTTTCCCCCCTGAAAATCGCTAAAGTATCCTACGGGATAGTGGTGGTTAGTCAGTGTGGGACGTGACCCCTCCCTGAAGTGTGTTTCTTGTACAAATACTATCGATGCTTTACGGGAGAGAAATTCCCTCACCGCTCCCGACCATTTCTCGGGCTGATTAAGGCCTCTGGCGTTCAAGGATAGTATCGTGATGGGGGCCGGGGCAATGGACATGACCGGGGCTCTACTAGCAGTCGTGTATCAGCGTAGGCTTGTCCGTCCGGCTGGCAAGCTGGAGGGTGGGATAGGGAAAGGGGGGGGGGGGGTACAGAAAGGCTTGGGTCAGGCGGGGAGGGAAAAAGTCAGGAGTCAAGAGTCACAGTCGTTAAGTCTGTACAAAATCGCTATAACCAGCGGTATCGGAAAAGAGCGTAAGGGGGCTGGAACCCCCCCGTCCGTTAAAGGGCGGAAGGGGACCGCTCACCTGATTCTGGTTGCTCACTCCAGTAGGGCAGTCGAAGGAGTTCCGGGAATCCCAAGTGAGTAGGGTCCAGGGGGTCAAGTGCGCTCTCAAAAAGGTTGTCACAGACCACTGTGACCTCTCGGGGCACCACCCAGTTAGGATCTAACGCCTCCCCGACTTACGGCACAATCTATATAAAATTCAGCGTAAATGTCAACCTCACCATATAATTACAGTAAAAAAAACAGTAGCAATAGTATTAGCCATAACACAAAACATATCAACATTTCAATGTTACCCTCCCTCCCCCCCCCCCCCCCTGTGCGGCAGAACCTGGCAGGTCTACTGGCCTACTATGCCGCTTCCCTCCCCCCTCCCAAGTCCCCATCACCTTCCCCTCTCCCACTCCCAAAGCTAGACACCCCCTCCTTCCCCAGCCTAATGTACCAATCTCAACTAATATAGAGGGCCCTTAAGTGTTAGAGTGTGGGGGGCCTTGTAATGGGGCTGTGAGGTGCATTGCTCCTATTGTTTTACCTCTCGGGCCTAGGCCCTTCGTGGGTCCCCTTCCTCTCTGTGGCAGTGTGGGTATAGTACCCCTTCCACCCCCCAGGGCGATCTTAGCTAGGCCTAATTTTCCCCCCACGCCCAAAGTGGAGCTTCAGCTCCCATGATACTTGCTGTGACAAAATGATAGTCAAAGTTCACAATAGCGGTGAAGTGCCGAGGGTGGTCTGCTGTGGGTGGTACAGTTCACAGTCCGCTAGTGGAGTCAAAATGGCGGTTTCGGGGGGGGTAGCCTCCCAGGAATGGAGCGGGTTTCAGTTGGGAGTCCCCACTGGTCTGGTCGTTTGAGTACGGGGGGGACGAATTCTCTGAGGGCGAGGGCCCGTGTCCTGCGATCTGGGGGCAAAAGCGTAGAAATTGAGCGGGTTCGGCCATGTCAGAGTTTCCGGCGAAAGGTGCAGCTCTCTTTGCAGCGCCTGGGCGTCTTCTTCCCCTAGGATCGTGAAGGGGCCGTTGGGTGTTGCAACCTGTAAGCCTGTGGGAAAGCACCAGCGGTACCTTATTTGAGCTGCTTGTAGCTGCCTTGTAAGGGGTTTCAAAGCTCGTCTGAATGACAGCGTGGCTGGGGACAGGTCAGGAAACAGGTGGACGTCAGAGTTTTCCAGTATTATTTTATCCGCGCCCCTTGCTTTGCGGAGGATTTCCTCCTTCAGTGGAAAGTTTTCCAAACAGCAAATAATGTCACGGGGTGGTCCATCTGGGGGGCCCGGAGGCCTCAGGGCGCGGTGCGCTCGTACAAAGCTAATGGGGGTCTTGAGTGGTCGCATCAGCAATTTGTTAAATAAGTCCAGCAAGGTGTCTTGGATTGGGTTTTTCCTGTCCAGCGCCTCTGGCACCCCTCTGATTCTGATATTTTGTCTCCTACCCCTGTTGTCCAAGTCCTCAATGTGAAGCGCCATTTGTTGCAGTACCTTAGTATGGGATTGCAGTCTGTCTGTGGTTACTGCCTGAACCGCAGACATGTGGTCGCTGTCTGCTTCTAACTGAGTCACCTTTTGGCTGAGGCCTTGTATGTCCTCTCGCATGGCATGTAGCTCAGCAGTAATGGACGCACGGAGTTCTGCGTTTGCAGTCTTCAAATCCGCTTTCGTGGGTAGTTGTTGCAGTATAGACATTATTTCAGGTAGGGAGGCTTGGGAGGTCGGTAGTGGATGGTCACTCTGTGGGGATCGCGGGTGGGAAAGGCCGGAGGCCGTGGAGTCGTTTGAGGCCTGGTCTAGGTCCGCTGGTGCCACGAGGTACGGCTTCACGGAGGGGGTCAAGGTGCTTTTCGGGGTGTCCCCGGGTCTTTGGGCGCACGATGCGCGGTGTGTTTTCCCCATTTTCAGCTTTTGTTAGTGCGGTCGGTGAGGTTGAAAGTTAGGCCGGCGGGGAGCTCTCAGTTTATGCTGCCATCTTCGCGGACCTCCAAGCCACGCCCCAACTCACCTGTTTTTCAAAAGGCGTGATATACATCCTAAAATACATCCTAACCTCCTTTACATAGGCCGTACCATTAGATGCATTAATGTACAGATTTCAGAACACATCCGAAATATAAGAAAAGGGCTGGAAACTCACAGTGTTTCCAACCACTTCAAAAAATATCATGACCAGAACCCAGAAACCCTCTTTTTCTGCCCACTTAAGTTTGTCAAAAAAGACTGGAGAGGAGGAAACTATACTAGAAAAATAGGGTCAGAAGAAATGAAATTTATATTTGAATTTAATACTCTAATACCTAACGGCCTAAATTCGGATTTTGAATTGTATCACTTTTTTTTTTAAATTAACTTTTTTTAAAAATTTACTTTTTTAATAATCTTTTTACTCTTTGCACTTTAAAGCACTGTAATGGCACTTTAAAAGCAATATATTATGACACGTTAATTAAGTCTTTTTAATACTGCACAGATGTCTGGTGAACAAAAAATTCTATATTATTGCATGGATTTAAGGATACCTTACTCTGCTTTCAAATAAGGATTCCATAGGTAGATACAACCTGTGGAATATACTTTGAAACAAGATACAAATATTGGTCTCATATGAAGCATGGCATATGCTTAGAGACTAGATAATACACCTCAGAACAAGACATTATGGTAATGTACTAAATTTTCGCATAATGACTTTTATCTGTTCTGATAACCCTCCATTTAGATACATTTAAATGTTGAAAACACTTGTTCAGATGTTTACATCATCTACATAATTATTTCTGTTATTTTACATATGTGTATGAATGTGGAACGCACGTGCATTCCACCGCGCACTCCAGTGACGTCACGAAAGTGCCGAAATGTGAAACCGGAAGTGACGTTGCGGACGCATGGAACGCAACGTGCGTTCCAACTGCCGGCACCGGAACCCGGAAGTGGCCGCAGAAAGCGGCATAAAAGAACAGCAATCAACACACAAGCTATTACAGACTGAGGAAGCCCCACATTAGGGGCGAAACGCGTATCAGGACCTTGGAGGACATTTGTGCCTTTTTACTCAAGAACAGTAAGGACTTTTTATACCTGCGTTACTTGCACTCTACATTGTAGTGCTTTTTATGGACTCAGATAGCCTCCTGGCTATTGGACTTTGCTTCTTTCAATTTTTTTTATTAAGAGCAGTCCTGTGTATATTCTTTTACCAATAAATTTATTTACAAGAAATAATCCGTTGTTCCTGTTATCTTCAGAACGACCCAAGAAAGGACAGGGACGTCCTACTAAGTGTCCCACTGCTACACTCATGGGAGCCATATGATTTGATTTGGCTCCCGGCTTGTGAGTACATGAGCTTTACCTTCTTCCTTTTTTATACATAACCAACTGTATTACACTATATATGTTTATGTTTTATTTTAGGAAGCTATAAGAAGTGTGATCCACCACTTGTATGTATTTATTTTGCTATTGTTAGAGTGGTTTGAGGGGTCCCACTCAGGTGGTTACAACAATCTCGTTGTCACACGATATCACTTTTGCCACTGTATTTGTTTTACTTGTTATTTCCAGTCGGTATAAACCTGCAAATGTAGAGTCTCCCACTAACAATAGTAAAGCTAGGATTCCCGGATCCCTACAACACGAGTCGAGGCTGCCAGTTGAGGGTAAAATGAACTAACTTTACTGGCACACAAGCATGGCAATTTATGCAAGTCCCCAGGTCCAAGGACAGCCCCCTGTGGACCTGGTGGGATACAGGTACAATGCAACAAGTCAACCAATCACAAGACATTGTATCTTTCAAATTAGTACCCGCCCAGCTTGGAGATAATGAGGCCAACGGTTATACAATCTAATTATCTCCAAGCTCCCAAAAAGACTCCCAAGCTCTTTATTCTATCCCAGCAAACAGCATAAAAATATATAACTTATTCCATGAATTGTTCGGTAGCTCAGATGTTCTCTCGTTCGGACCGACAAACGAGGCTCTATAGTAGTTCGTATAATCCGTCCGTATGAACTGAATGCCCGAAAAATAGGCTTTACATGAAAAGAGGTGTAATATAACAGTACAGTCTTTGTAACAGGACTACTTGCCAGCCTTTTACCCTGTGACTATGGCCCCTGCAACAGAACTGGTTAATGTACTTTAAACTGTCTCTGTTCATGCAATTTGGACTATATGGTTCGTTTACCAAACAACCACACGAACAGAGACCACCCTGGAGCTTGTTAACACCTATTAACAACTTGGAACGTTTCTCACCGCAGTGTTCTAATTGTTCATCTGGGTGGCCGCGATTCCTATAAATAACCACGAGGTGCTGGCCATCTTGTTTGCATGAATGCAGACAGCGGTGTTTGGGCATGAATCTCATGGAACTGAAATCAGATACAGAAACTCCTGAACACCGCTGAACTTCCATCATCACCTGCGTTTGTTTCTATTCACCTTAGAAGGGCACTGTTCGGTGAGATCATTCGTCTGGATGAAGGGAACAAGCTCCAGGGTAAGACTATTGACTATTGTTTTTTTGTTTGTTCGTTTGCAAACTACTGAACTAGACTGGCTGCAAGCCCTGATTCTCTGGAACTGTTTTTGGCATGAAATCATGCGTGCGGTCGGTCAAAAGAGACTTCCAGGAATTTCCCGATCCCCTGCTCTGATCTGGGTGATTTTTGGATATGTTGTTCACCCAGATCAGGGCTATCAGGGGATTTTTGGGGATATGTTAGATTTTGGGGTACTTGTTGGACTTTATAAAAATATGTGTTTTTCTGTCTGGGGATAATTAGTTTATTGTACTGTCTACCTTAATTGTATCACAGGCAGAGGGGAGGGGTCGTGGGAGTGTTGTTCATTTTTACACTGTTTTTATTGGCTTGCATGTTTTGTGTCCTGTGCCCTACAAGGTCCACCTGGGCATACAACCTTGTTGGGAAACTTGTACAAAAGGCAGTGTGCCTCCATTAAACTCAGATTCCTGCTTACACTGCACAACTGTGTGTCGTCCAGTTATTGGAGGGAAAGAAGATTTGCTCCTGTGTCTGCTGTTCCAGCTTGCAGGAGACTCAATGGGGAAAGTCCTTGTAAGGACTAGAGCTAATTCCCCATTCAGTTCCAGAGCTCCCAGGACTGAGTGTCGACCAGTGTCTGAGGATGTCAGAGCTAATTTCCCCTTCGGCTCCAGGAAGGAGGTGGCGGTTCCAGGGCCCTAGTCAAGCTACGGCGACTGAGGGCAATAAGTGCTGCGGTTTGTCCCCTGTTCCAACTAGGAAGCAGTCCTTTGGCAGAGGTGCCCAGTCGGGGTGCAAGGTGATCTGTTACATGGAATCTGTTACTTTTTGTTTATTTTATTTGTTGCTATTTTGTGTGTTTTGCTTCTACGTTCTGTCTCTGTCTGGTTCCTGGTCCCTAACAGAAGGGAATCTCTAGGAGCACTAAACAAGGATCTCATAAAAAGATAAGGGTCGTCTAGAAGACGTGGTCCCCTTAAGGTAATGATGTCATGGCTTTATATTTTATTTCTAGAGGCTACAATTCATCCCGTGAACCAGCAGAGGGAGCCATTTGGGGGACCGAAGGTAAGCATTTCATTTGGGCCGCGCAGCCCGTAGTAAAGGTATGTTTGTGACAAGTAGCATTTCTACTTTTATCAGTGTGTTTCCTGTAAAAAACAGAAGTATGTGACAGCATGTGTTGCGCTCGTTCTCATGTTTTATTTAGGTTTTTAACATGCTTATCCACCTGATATGGAAATGTGGATGGAAGAACAAGTGGATTAAAGCCATAATTAGAAGATAAAAAGACTGTAACGAGTGGCATCGCGAACCACGTTATTATGTGCAAATTCAGCTCAGGGAACAACCATTTGTCCTGATGCTCAGATACAAAACGTCAAGTATTGTACCAACTCTTGCAGGATGATATGGAGTTCGGTTTATGTGATATACTGTGGGGGCTCCATAAAGGACTGAGCCCTGTAACCCTGGGCATTCAGGGGAGGGGGGATGAGGCACCCTAGTTGGGCCTAGGTCGTCGTCTCATCGTCACGGGCCGTATGGTCGGTGTCACCCAGTGAGTGTGGGTCAGCGGACCATGTTATGTGTGATTTAGTTCGTCATCAAAAGGGAAATCAAAACAGGGTGCGATAAACATTGAATAAATATGGCATAAAAACATAAGGACAGTAAATGAAAATAATAGTAATAGTCTGGCGGTGTGACCAATGCAGGTTTCAGGTTGCCGGTCCCGGCAGTGTTGTGGCTGGTGCCCTGGTGTTAATGGACAGTCCCAGAGTGGTCAGTAGAGCCGGTCCTTCTCCTAAATTGGAGATCTTGTAATGTTGGTCATCTTTAGTCACCCATAGTGTCCTGGGAGTAGCCCATTTGTACTTGAGGCCCGCTGCTTGCAGGGTGGTCGTGATGGGTTGCATGCTTTTGCGCCAAAGGAGAGTGTCTCTACTCAAGTCCTGGAAGAAGGTGATTCTGTGTGTTTCAAAGTCGTTCATTGTTTTCTCTTTGATGGCCATCATCAGGGCTATCTTGTCCGTCAGGGATTGACATCTTAGGATGATGTCGCGCGGGGCTGCCTTCGGTGCCTGCTGCGGTTTTGCGATGCGATATACTCCGTCAAACATGAAGTGTTTCGCTTGTCTGTTGGGGAGGAGTGCAGCTACTAAGTGTCTGATAAAGTGGGGCAGTTCGTCCAGTAGAACCACCTCTGATACACCCCTGATTTTAATGTTTTTTCTCCTGCCCCTATCATCTAGTATAGCCAATTGTTTGATGGTGTTTGCTTGTGTGGATTGTATTTGGGAGACTGTGTCTTTAAGGGTGGTGATGTCTTGGCGTATTTCTCTCACCTCTTGTTCTGCGGCCTGGGTTCTTGCCGTTACTGCCTGTACCTCTGTCGCCAGCCCTTTTAGGTCAGCTTGCCACATGTGCTAAAGGTTCTTTTGGAGACCGGCCAGCATGTCCTGTATGTCTCGCTTCGATGCCCGTGCCGTGTCATCCTGGGTGTGCGTACTTGCGCTTCCCATGCCTGCCTTAATCGCACTGTGAGTGGAGTCTTCGTCCTCTGACCCCTCGGGCGATGCCGCCTCCATGTCTTGGCTCTGTGCAGGCGGAGGGGATTGCAGCATGCTGCATATGTCCCTTTGTGGCTTGGGGGTGCTCGGGATCGCTTTGTGAGTTTTCCGCCCCATTTCTTCCGTGGTGTGGAAGTTGGCGTCGGTGAGTAGTGAGTTCCCGCCGAGCCACGAAGTCAGCTCCCGCCTCCCTGGTTAGGTGGTGTTCACTCGTGCGGTAGGCCCCGGGTCCCTTGGTTCGGCGTTTAGTGCCCGTTTTTTGAAAAAAAGGCATCTGCGAGATCCGCCGGGAGTTCTGAGAGTGACCCTGCGGTTCTTTCAGTCGATGGGCTGTTAGTGCCGAGTTTTGGACGGTTTTGCACGCTGGCTTGTCGGAGCCGTGGTAAATGGCGACCGCTGCAGTGTGCCGCTAGCTCCGCCCCCCCAACATTCCTCTTTTTTTAAATAACAATGCATACATAAATACATTTAAAGTCAAACACATATTAACAAATATAAAAAGACTAACATGGCATATCCTATCTTAGATACGAGATGTGAGACAGAGAGAGTATGCAAAAAGGTGTGCTCTTATATAGTGATCTTCCAAATTATTCATCCAGTCCCCATCAGAATTATTCTAGTGATGTCGCGAACACGAAATTTTCGCGAACCGTGCGAACCGCCATTGACTTCAATGGGCAGGCAAATTTCAAAACCCACAGGGACTCTTTCTGGCCACAAAAGTGATGGAAAAGTTGTTTTAAGGGGACTAACACCTTGACTGTGGCACGCCGGAGGGGGATCCATGGCAAAACTCCCATGGAAAATTACACAGTTGATGCAGAGTCTGGTTTTAATCCATAAAGGGCAGAAATCACCTAACATTCCTAAATCGCAATGGATATGGATTGACACCTTGACATATGGATTGACACCTTGACATATGGATTGAAACCTGTCCTCAGAGACCCTGATACACACTGACACAGAGCAGCATAGGGACTGTTCCCCTTACATAGGGTCACTTGGCAGGTATGGATTGACACCTGTCCTCAAAGCCCCTGATACACACTGACACAGAGCAGAATAGAGACTGTTCCCCCTACATAGGGTCACTTGGCAGGTATGGATTAACACCTGTCCTCAAAGCCCCTGATACACACTGACACAGAGCAGAATAGAGACTGTTCCCCCTACATAGGGTCACTTGGCAGGTATGGATTGACACCTGTCCTCAAAGCCCATGATACACACTGACACAGAGCAGAATAGAGACTGTTCCCCCTACATAGGGTCACTTGGCAGATATGGATTGACACCTGTCCTCAAAGCCCCTGATACACACTGACACAGAGAAGAATAGAGACTGTCCCCCGTCCTCAGAGACCATGATACACACTGACACAGAGCAGAATAGAGACTGTTACCCCTACAAAGGGTCACTTGGCAGATATGGCGTGGTCGTGGGAGGAGGAGAATGACTTTCACCTCTTCCCCTGTTAGATTCCCGTTGTGCTGTGACATCACTCTTATATGCTGTGTAAAGCATACTTTTTAATTTATTTTGCAAATGCTGCATCCTTTCCGACTTGTAATTCAGTAACATTTCCACCACTGACTGCTTATACCGGGGTCTAGTAGCGTGGACACCCAGCACAGGTCGTTCTCCTTCAGCCTTTTTATACGAGGGTCCCTCAACAGGCACGACAGCATGAAAGACCCCATTTGCACAAGGTTGGATGCCGAGCTACTCATTTCCCGTTCCTCCTCCTCACACAGAGCAGAATAGGGACTGTTCCCCTTACATAGGGTCACTTGGCAGGTATGGATTGACACCTGTCCTCAAAGCCCCTGATACACACTGACACAGAGCAGAATAGAGACTGTTCCCCCTACATAGGGTCACTTGGCAGGTATGGATTAACACCTGTCCTCAACGCCCCTGATACACACTGACACAGAGCAGAATAAAGACTGTTCCCCGTCCTCAGAGACCATGATCACACTGACACAGAGCAAAATAGAGACTGTTACCCCTACATAGGGTCACTTGGCAGATATGGATTGACACCTATGCTAAGGATCCCTGATACACACTGACACAGAGCAGAATAGGGACCAGGGCCGCCATCAGGGGGTGACAAGCTATCTGATCCATACGGTGGTCCTGCTCTACAAACCTAGCCTCATGAGAAGCCATTTGCTGAGATAAATCTGCGGGGTCCATGGCCCTATCGTAATGTAACGAAAATATACCCTAACTCGCAGGATTCAACTCAACAAAAGACAACACAGAGGAGAGATACGTCTACCGGACCTTAGAATGGCCGGGCTCGACGTATATGAGAGGAGACAGAGTCAGGAACGATCCGAGGTCAATGGCACAGAGAGACAGCGTAAACTAAGACTAGCCGGGGTCTGGTACACAGTAAACAGCAAGCCGGCAAACAGAACAGATAAGGATAAAGAGATAACGTAGTCAGAAACAAAGCCACGGTCAATAAGAAGGAACACAACTGAACACAACAAGCGCTAAAGGGAACTGCAACAGAAACCACGATAGGGCAAAGACTGAGGGAAAAGGGTGAGTACAAGTACCTTCTAAATTAATGTGATTGGCTCCTGTCATATCCACACCCCCAAAAGGTAAGTGTATGGGGAGTGTGGCATGACAGGGGCCAATGGTAGCATTTTGCCAATTTAGGCTCCCACTGTTTCTTTAAGAGCGCGCCCGAGACCCGCGGCGCGCTCTTAGATTCAGGCAGGACACGTGACCGCTTCTCGCGGTCACTGCCCGCCAGAGGCGGCTCTCTAATTAGGCGGTTTAGGCGGCCGCCTAAGGCCTCGCGCTGGCTGGGGCCTCGCGGCCGCCTAAACCGCCTGTGGGCAGAGTGTGTCAGGTCCTCGGTCAGTGACCGAGGACCTGACACCAGGAGGAGCCCCGGCGGCTTGCCCGGTATGCCGCCGGGTGCGAGGCCCCTCCTGGCTGCCCGGCCAGCCACCGCAGACACCGGTCTGCAGCTCCGCAGTGAGCAGAGCTGCAGACCATGTGTCTCGCGAGAACCGGCCAATCAGAGCGTTGCTGCGGGTTACCACGGCAACGCTCTGATTCACTCGCGAGACTACATGGTCTGCAGCTCAGCGGAGCTGCAGACCGGAAGCAGTGGCCACCGGACCACCAGGGAGCCCACTGGACCACCAGGGAAATTAAGGTAGGTTCAGCCTCACCCTTCCACCAGCCTCACTACCCCCCACACCACTTTCAGCCTCACCCCCACCACCCTCAGCCCCACTGCCCCCCACACCACCCTCAGCCTCACCCCCCACCTCCCTCAGCCTCACTACCCCCACACCACCCTCAGCCTCACCCCCACCACCCTCAGCCCCACTACCCCCACACCACCCTCAGCCTCACCCCCACCTCCCTCAGCCTCACTACCCCCCACACCACCCACAGCCTCACTACCCCCCCACACCACCCTCAGCCTCACTACCCCCCACACCACCCTCAGCTTCCCCCACACCACCCTCAGCCTCACTACCCCCCACACCACCCTCAGCCTCACCACCCTCAGCCTCACTACCCGCACACCACCGTCAGCCTCACCACCCTCAGCCTCACTACCCCCCACACCACCCTCAGCCTCACTACCCCCCACACCACCCTCAGCCTCACTACTCCCCACACCACCCACAGCCTCACTACCCCCCACACCACCCACAGCCTCACTACCCCCACACCACCCTCAGACTCACTACCCCCCACACCACCCTCAGCCTCACTACCCCCCACACCACCCACAGCCTCACTACCCCCACACCACCCTCAGCCTCACTACCCCCCACACCACCCACCGGGTGCGAGGCCCCTCCTGGCTGCCCGGCCAGCCACCGCAGACACCGGTCTGCTGCTCCGCAGTGAGCAGAGCTGCAGACCATGTGTCTCGCGAGAACCGGCCAATCAGAGCGTTGCCGCGGGTTACCACGGCAACGCTCTGATTCACTCGCGAGAATACATGGTCTGCAGCTCAGCGGAGCTGCAGACCGGAAGCAGTGGCCACCGGACCACCAGGGAGCCCACTGGACCACCAGGGAAATTAAGGTAGGTTCAGCCTCACCCTTCCACCAGCCTCACTACCCCCCACACCACTTTCAGCCTCACCCCCCACCACCCTCAGCCCCACTGCCCCCCACACCACCTTCAGCCTCACCCCCACCTCCCTCAGCCTCACTACCCCCACACCACCCTCAGCCTCACCCCCACCACCCTCAGCCCCACTACCCCCACACCACCCTCAGCCTCACCCCCACCTCCCTCAGCCTCACTACCCCCCACACCACCCACAGCCTCACTACCCCCCCACACCACCCTCAGCCTCACTACCCCCCACACCACCCTCAGCCTCCCCCACACCACCCTCAGCCTCACTACCCCCCACACCACCCTCAGCCTCACCACCCTCAGCCTCACTACCCCCACACCACCCTCAGCCTCACCACCCTCAGCCTCACTACCCCCCACACCACCCTCAGCCTCACTACCCCCCACACCACCCTCAGCCTCACTACCCCCCACACCACCCACAGCCTCACTACCCAGCACACCACCCACAGCCTCACTACCCCCACACCACCCTCAGACTCACTACCCCCCACACCACCCTCAGCCTCACTACCCCCACACCACCCACAGCCTCACTACCCCCCACACCACCCACAGCCTCACTACCCAGCACACCACCCACAGCCTCACTACCCCCACACCACCCTCAGACTCACTACCCCCCACACCACCCTCAGCCTCACTACCCCCACACCACCCACAGCCTCACTACCCCCACACCACCCTCAGCCTCACTACCCCCCACACCACCCACATCCTCACTACCCTCACACCACCCTCAGCCTCACTACCCCCACACCACCCTCAGCCTCACCCCCCACTACCCTCAGCCTCAATACCCCCACACGACCCTAAGCCTCACTACCCCCACACCACCCTCAGCCTCACTACCCCCACACCACCCTCAGCCTCACTACCCCCACACCACCCTCAGCCTCACTACCCCCCACCACCCTCAGCCTCACTACCCCCCACCACCCTCAGCCTCACTACCCCAACCACCCTCAGCCTCACCCCCACTACCCTCAGCCTCACTACCCCCCACCACGCTCAGCCTCACTAACCCCACACCACCCTCAGCCTTACCACCCCCCACCACCCACAGCCTCAATACCCCCCACACCACCCTCAGCCTCAATACCCCCCACACCACCCTCAGCCTCAATACCCCCACACCACCCTCAGCCTCACTACCCCCACCACCCTCAGCCTCACTACCCCCCACACCACCCTCAGCCTCATTTCCCCCCACACCACCCTCAGCCTCACTACCCCCACCACCCTCAGCCTCACTACCCCCACCACCCTCAGCCTCACTACCCCCCCCACCACCCTCAGCCTCACTACCCCCCACACCACCCTCAGCCTCACTACCCCCACACCACCCTCAGCATCACTACCCCCCACACCACCCTCAGCCTCACTACCCCCCACACCACCCTCAGCCTCACTACCCCCCACACCACCCTCAGCATCACCACCTCACACCACCCTCAGCATCACCACCCCCAACCCTTAGCCTCACCCCCATCACCCTCAACATCACCCCCACCATCCTCTGCCTCACCACCACCCTCAGCCTCACCACCCCCCACCCTCAACATCACCCCCACCACCCTCAGCCTCACCACCCCCACACCACCCTCAGCCTCAATACCCCCACCACCCTCAACCTCAATACCACCACCACCCTCAGCCTCACTACCCCCCCACCACCCTCAGCCTCACTACCCCCCACACCACCCTCAGCATCACCACCCCCAACCACCCTCAGCCTCACTACCCCCCACACCACCCTCAGCCTCACTACCCCCCACACCACCCTCAGCCTCACCACCCCCCACCACCCTCAGCCTCACCACCCCCACCCTTAGCCTCACCGCCCCCCCACCCTCAACATCACCCCCACCCCCTCAGCCTCACCACCACCCTCAGCCTCACCACCCCACCACCCTCAGCATCACCCCCACCACTCTCAGCACCACCCCCAGCATCACCCCCATCACCCTCAGCATCACCACCACCCCCAGCATCACCCTCAACATCACCCCCCCACCACCCTCAACATCACCCCCAACACCCTCAGCCTCACCACCCTCCTCAGCCTCACCCCCACCACCCTCATCCTCACCCTTACCACCACCCCCACCACCCTCAGCCTCACCACCCCACCACCCCACCACCCTCAGCCTCACCACCCCACCACCCTCAGCCTCACCACCCCACCACCCTCTGCCTCACCATCCCCCACCACCCTCTGCCTCACCATCCCCCACCACCCTCAGCCTCACCACCCTCAGCCTCACCACCCCCACCAGCCTCAACATCAACCCCCCCTCAGCATCAACCCCCCTCACCATCTACCCCCTCACCATCAACTCCCCCTCCTTCTCACATCACCCCCTTCTCACATCACCCCCCTTCTCACATCACCCCCTTCTCACATTACCCCCCCTTCTCACATTACCATCACCCCTCTCACATAACCCCCACACCATCACCTCCCTGTCACCCTCACCCCCTTTTACCATCACCCGCCTCTCCTTCTCACCATCACCATCACCCCCCCATACACACAACACACTTCAAGCAGCTACCCCATACACATAGAGTCTCAGACAAAAACATACATTCACACACAAGGATACTCTGTCAGACACACTCTCAGGCACATACACAGGTAAACTGTGCATCAATGTGTATATGTGACACTTTTTTGTTAGTGGGGCCTCATGTTTGAGTTTTGCCTAAGGCCTCATAAAGTCTAGAGCCGCCTCTGCTGCCCGCCTTCCTGTTGCAGCCGTCGGATGAGCCGTGCGCGGCTCGTGCAGCAGCAGGACCGCGCGCGGCTCGAAGAGAGGACCGCGGCCGGCCCCTGGATAAGGTAAGTAACGCTACAGATCTACTGTTTACCCTTATGTTTTAACTGTGTATACTACGCTAGAGGAATGCCTTTGGGGTACCTCTTAAGCATTTGTTACCATCATACGCACTACAAAAATAAAGAATTAAACAATAGACCTCACAAGATGGGCTCAGTGGTACATGAGGATCCCCCAGTCAGCATTCCTTTCGCAATTCTTAAACAAAGATCCGAACAAGAAAATCCTAATTTCCTGCAAGGTAAAGAAAGAGCAAGCTTGGCAGCTAGAAGATCAAAATCTCTTCATCGGTTTCCCTCTGGGTCGCACTCCTTGGATAACAATTACAACAGATGCCTGTCAGACCGGTTGGGGTGCACACCTGGATTCTCTTCACATCCAGTGCCTTTGGAGCAAAAGTCAGCCTCATATCCCCTCCAATGTCCTGGAAATTAAAGCAGTGTTCCAAGCCCTTCTCTGAATCACCAGTGGGTCAAGGTCAGGATAGACAACACTTTAGTGGTGGCTTATCTCAATCATTGGGGGGGAACAATAAGCAAACAGTTGATGATGATTATTTCTCCTCTGATGGCCTGGGCAGAAAGGAACCTGGAAGGCTTAAAGGCTGTTTATATCGCATGGGAAAATGAATCAAATTGCAGACCTGAGTAGAGTAACCCTGGATCTGATGGAATGGTCCCTCTTTTCTCAGGTTTTCCAGAGCATTTTTCAACATTGGGGACTTCCTCAAGAAGACCTCATGCCGACTCACCTGAACAACAAGGTAGCCAGGTTCTTCGATCATTTGGCAGAAGACATGGATGCCCTGTCCTGCGAGTGGAGGTTCAGCTAGGGATATGTATTTCCGCCAACATCTCAAATTTTTCACCTTTTAAAGAGAATTCAACCAGAACCAGTAATTATTGTGGTCATTCCCCATTGGCCCAAACATCCATGGTTTCCCCTTCTGAAGAAGCTATCCCAGAAACCTTCTTTGGATCTGTTGAGTCATCCTCGGCTGCTTCATCAAAGTCCAGTATTCCATCCCATACCCTAATTGTTGAGATTGATGGCATGAAAATTGAGGCAAAGTCTCAAAGGGTTTTCTTGCTTTACTTAAAGCAAGAAAAAAGTCTACTTCGTCAGCTATCGGATATGGGGTATATTCTGTGACTGGTTTGCTTGTCACGAAGTTCCTCTTCAAGCATTAAACATAAGCAACATTCTGCAGTTCATATAGGATGGATTTGATAAAGGGCTAAGTGTGAGTTCTTTAAGAGTTCAGATCTCCGCTCTCTCCATTCTTTTGGACAAGAAACTGGCCTTCGATCCTGATATTGGCAGGTTTTTTTAAGCAATTTTGAAAATCCGTCCTCCGTTTAAATCCTCTGCACCTCCTTGGGATCTGCCCCTGGTTCTTCAGGCTTTATCAATTCTTCCCTTTGAACCTCTGGAAGAAATGTATTAGGCTACGTTGACTTTAAAGACGGTTCTTTTGGAGGCCTTTACTTCAGGATGAAGAATATCAGAACTTCAAGCTTACTCTTGTGAAACTCCTTTCCTGATTTTACAAGAAGACAGAGACATTCTAAAGACTATTCTAGCTTTTTGACCTAAAGTTGTTTCTTCCTTCCACGTCAACCAGGACATTGTTCTTCCACCCTTTTTTCCCAATCCTTCATCGGAGATAGAGGAAAGATGGCATTTTCTGGATTTAGTGTATTTATCTACTTACCTACAACGTACTTTCGTTTATCTCTTTGATTTATCAAATTTTATCAAAATACATATTTTCTCTTTCATAGAATATATTAAATATAAAACATACTATTACATATGGATACTGTAACAGACCGTTTTGCACATAAGTTCCTGAGAAGGTGACGGTCAGCGGTATTCGTGCAAATGTGTAACCGATTTTAGTTCCTTAGATTCAGTGGTACGCACCGCTGACCGCGTTCGACTAAATTAAAATGGCCGCCGCCACGTGTTCGGTTTTCGAATGGCGGCCACTTCGACTACTTCGGCACTTCGACGGCAATTTAAAAGTACAAATCCTTTCTCTGGGAGTTAAAGGGCCAACAGCAGCACAACAAAAATCCATTATGCCCAAATCTGGTATTTCAAGGGCCAAGCCTCCCAGGGACCATAATCACATGGTAAGAGGCTGGCAAGCAATCGTCTCCAGGCACAAGTGGCGGGGCTGGTTCCGCCACAGATACACTTATCATACATAACTTTTTTCTATAAGAATCTTGGTTAGCATATATGTTTATTGCTTTCCTATCCTTTATTTGCCTCTTATATCCTCCCACTTTCATATTTATAGAGGACTTATACTGAGACATGTTTTGGCTTCTTTCTATTTCTTACTGACATCAATCTTCTGTTGTTTACTTCGAACATGCTGTGTCATTTACTCTGGATAATTTTACTAATATGTTTGTAGGATTTATTTATTTATTTATTTTTGACAAAATGTAGTAATTATTTATATTTATACCAATTACATTTTACATTGATATAGCACGTTGGACTTAACGTTGTTCCATTCTGGGATCTTACTACTTCTCCAGTTTCTTACTAGTACCAGTTTTGAGGCCATCAGAATGTGTATTATCATCATCCTATTCTCTTTGGGCAATTTAGGCCAATCTAAATGTAGTAAGAAACTCTCTGGTGTAAAAGGTAATAACACGGTAGTATATATATATATATATATATATATATATATATATATATATGATTTCCAATATCTCTCCATGCCTTTTTGATTAGCCCACATTCCCACCAGATTGAGTGTGCCTTTTGCTCTGCCACATCGCCAACAGCAGTCCTGTCGGTCAACTGGCAGATCCAGGGGTGGGGAGGGCAATTGCACCCTCCCCGGTCCGCAGACACCGTGCTGGCAGGGGAGGGAGGGAGGGAGAGAGGACCCGGGAGCTCAGTCTGCCACTCCTCCTGGTCCTTTTCTCGCGAGCACAGAGCGTTGCCGGTTACCACGGCAATGCTCCAGATCTCGCGAGAGTGATCTCTAGCCCTGGAGCTATAGGTTAAAGTTCACTCTGACCACTGGGACCACCAGGGATTCCCCACCGGACTACCAGGGATGGAGAAATGTCCCCCCTCCTCCGAGTAAAGGTAAGAAGGGAGGGGGGACATAAATATATTCACTTTATTAAATAAAAAAATAAAAACATTATTAAAAAGCCTCCCTACCCTCCTCCCCCCATACACATACAGCCCCACAAACATACACTGCCCCCATAAACACATTGCCCCATAAACATACACTTCCCCCCATACACACACTGCCCCACAAACATACATTGCCCCAATACACACACTGCCCCCATACACACATTGCCCCACAAACATACACTGCCCCCATACACACATTGCCCCACAAATATACACTGCCCATACACACATTGCCCCACAAACATGCACTGCCCCATACACATATTGCTCCACAAACATTCACTGCCCCCATACACACATTGCCCCACAAACATACACTGCCCCCACACACACACTGCCCCCTATACACACATTGCCCCACAAACATACACTGCCCCCATACACACACTGCCCCACAAACATACACTGCCCCCATACACACACTGCCCCACAAACATACACTGCCCCCATACACACATTGCCCCACAAACATACACTGCCCCCCCACACACATTGCCCCACAAACATACACTGCCCCCCCACACACACTGCCCCACAAACATACACTGCCCCATACAAACACTGTCCCACAAACATACACTGCCCCACAAACATACACTGCCACCCCATAGACACACTGCCCCATACACACACTGCCCCACAAACACACACTGCCCCCCATACACACACTGCCCCACACACACACACTGCCAACCATACACACATTCACTGCCCCCAAACACACATACACTGCAACTCTCATACACACTGCCCTACACATACACTGCCCGCCTCACACACTTTATTAAATAAAAAAAGAAAAACATTATTAAAAAGCCTCCCTACCCTCCTCCCCCCATACACATACAGCCCCACAAACATACACTGCCCCCATAAACACATTGCCCCATAAACATACACTTCCCCCCATACACACACTGCCCCACAAACATACATTGCCCCAATACACACACTGCCCCCATACACACATTGCCCCACAAACATACACTGCCCCCATACACACATTGCCCCACAAATATACACTGCCCATACACACATTGCCCCACAAACATGCACTGCCCCATACACATATTGCTCCACAAACATTCACTGCCCCCATACACACATTGCCCCACAAACATACACTGCCCCACACACACACTGCCCCCTATACACACATTGCCCCACAAACATACACTGCCCCCCATACACACACTGCCCCACAAACATACACTGCCCCCATACACACACTGCCCCACAAACATACACTGCCCCCCATACACACATTGCCCCACAAACATACACTGCCCCCACACACATTGCCCCACAAACATACACTGCCCACACACACACACTGCCCCACAAACATACACTGCCCCCATACAAACACTGTCCCACAAACATACACTGCCCCACAAACATACACTGCCCCCCATAGACACACTGCCCCATACACACACTGCCCCACAAACACACACTGCCCCCATACACACACTGCCCCACAAACATACACTGCCCCATACACACATTAACTGCCCCCCCCCACACACACACACTGCCAACCATACACACATTCACTGCCCCCCAAACACACATACACTGCAACTCTCATACACACTGCCCTACACATACACTGCCCGCCTCACACACACACACTGCACCGCTCACACACACACACTCACACATACACACTGCCCCACACATACACTGCCCCCTCACACACACTCTGCAGCTCTCTCACACACTTCCCCACACATACACTGCCCCCTAACACACACACTGCACCCCTGACATACACTGCTGCCCTCATGCACTCACACACACCTCACCGCTCACACACTACACCCCCCCCACACACACACACTGCACCTTTCACACACACACTGCACCCCTCACACATACCACTGCTCATATGCCCTATATCCCAGCAGACCCCAGGTAAGTTGTCAAATTGTTCTTAAACGGTTTGACAACTTACTCTGCGATGGGGTCCTGGCACTACTGGCACCATAACCACTATACTGAGCTGTAGTGGTTATTGCTCCTGGATTATTTATTTAAATAATCTACAAGTGCCCCTCCCGAGATCAGGCTCTGGATCCGCCCCTGTGTCGGTCTCTATACATTTTAGTTAATTTTGCAGGGACAATATACCACCAATGTATTAATTTATAAAAGTTCTCCACAATATTTAGACAGTATAATGTTGCATTGACATTATTAATAGACTTTAGCCAATCTTCCTCTGTTATCTCTCTGTTCAGACCTTTTTCCAATGCACTTTTTGCATTAAAATTATTTTCTGTTTTTCTTTCTTTTATCATTTCTAAGCAGCAAGAGATCAGACCCCTTTTGTTCTGGCTTTTAAGAATAGTTCTAAGTCTTTTATTTTCTTCTTTTCTGTTAGGCAATAAGTAATTTTCCCAAAAAATTTAATTCTTAAATATGTAACAATTTCTCTATTTGGAAGTCTGTGCTCCTCTTGCATTTGGCTGAAAGTTTTAATTTCCATTCCCGTTACCTAGTCCCCTAGCATCCTAATTCCTGTCTCCTTCCAGCTTCTTACACCCTGTTCCAAATTATTATGCAAATTCTGTTTAAGTGTCACAAAGATTAAATATTTTGTTTTTCAGTTTTACTCATGGATGGCATTGTGTCTCAGGGCTCTTTTGATCACTGAAAACAATCTCGGACACCTGTGATAATTAGATTGCCAGGTGAGCTCAATTTAACGAAAAACTACTAAAGGAGGGTGTTCAACATTATTAAGCAGAGCACCATTTTCATGCAATATGGGGAAGAAAAAGGATCTCTCTGCTACCGAAAAGAGTGCGTTCAATGCCTTGGACAAGGTATGAAAATATTAGATATTTCACGAAAACCTAAGCGTGATCATCGCACTATTAAGAGATTTGTAGCTGATTCAGAGCACAGACGGGTTCGTGCAGATAAAGGCACATTGAGGACGATTTCTGCCAGATCCATGCATCGGATCAAGAGAGCAGCTGCTAAATACCATTACATAGCAGCAAACAGATATTTGAAGCTGCTGGTGCCTCTTGAGTCCCACGGACATCAAGGTGTAGAGTCCTCCAGAGTCTTGCAACTGTGCATAAATCTTCTATTCAGCCACCACTAATCAATGCTCACAAGCAGAAACGGCTGCATTGGGCATAAAAATACATGAAGACTAATTTTCAAACAGTCCTGTTCACTAATGAGTGCCGGGCAACCATGGATGGTCCAGATGGATGGAGTAGTGGATGGTTGGTGGACGGCCACCCTGTTCCAACAAGGTGTCATGCCCCAACTACCGGTAATTCCTTGTCTCTTCCGGGTTGACGGAGTTTAGCCACACCCCTTCTCTGACGCGGTCTCCCCACGCTACATAATGCGACCGCGCCAGATACAAGACACTGGATTATTGAACAGCGTTACCGCGAAATCAACACGGCTAAAAGATTCTCTGCGACCTCTACTTGTGTACCGAACCGGACTGGAAATCTACTTACCCTCCTTCTCCTCTCCTCGACCACGGCGAGTATCTGGACTTTCCTCATCCTGTCTGAGAAACAACCCTCCCCGGAGGAGAACTCCGGGAACCTGATTTTTCACCCTTTGGAAGCTAAGTCAATTGTTATATCTGTGATAAGAGCTTACCTTCTCTCAAGCCCGCTAAGCATTCCTGCTATAGTCTGCTCTCAAGTTCGCCAAGCATTTCTGCTACAGCCTGCTCTCAAGTCCGCTAAGCATTCAGGCTACAGCTGCTCCCAGGCCTGCTATCTCTAACTCCAAAACGAATCACTCCTGTTACAACTTCATTTCTAACTTCCTCCATTTCCTTAAAACTTGCAAACACCAATGTGCTAGATTGCATGTATATCGGAAGCTGCTTACTCCAATTAAACCAACAGCGAAGTCATTAAAGATACAGTACCTGTATTTTCCATTATTGAATACACAGTTCCTATTCTATTCTCTAAGTATCCTAATCAACAATCTAAGTCCTAAGAAATCTGCAGTTGTGCTCCATATCAACCTATGTAAGCGTTACACAAGGCTGCGACGTCAGCAAGGTGGTGGTGAAGTCATGTTTTGGGTCGGAATCATGGGAAGAGAGCTGGTCGGCCTCTTTAGGGGTCCCGAAGGTGTAAAGATGACCTTTGCAAAGTATGTGGAGTTTCTGACTGACCACTTTCTTCCCTGGTACAGAAGGAAGAACTATGCTTTCCGTAATAAAATCATCTCCATGTATGACAATGCACCATCTCATGCTGGAAAGAATACCTCTGCATCAATGGCTGCTGTGTGGATAAAAGGAGAGAAAGTCATGGTGTGGCCTCTATCCTCCCCTGACCTCAATCCTATTGAGAACATTTGGAGCATCCTCAAGCAAAAGATCTATGAGGATGGGAGGCAGTTTACATCAAAACAGCAGCTCTGGGAGGCAATTCTGACATCTTGCAAACAAATTCAAGCAGAAACGTTCCAAAAACTCACAAGTTTAACGGATGCAAGACTTGTGAAGCTGCTATCAAATAAGGGGTCATATAATAAAATGTAACGTGACCTGTTAAAATGTTTAAAAAAGTTAAAATGTTGTTATAAGTTGGGTTGAAATGGCTTTTGATTTCAGTAAATATGCTGCAAACACAACAAACAATTTTCAGTTCTTTACAACCTATAAAGTGTTTTGAAACTTACTGTGGGTAATAATGTGGAACAGTGCATTGTAGGTTTTTTATGTTTAACCCCTTAAGGACACATGGCATGTGTGACATGTCATGATTCCCTTTTATTCCAGAAGTTTGGTCCTTAAGGGGTTTAAAAAAATACTGCTATTGTGAAGAAATCTCTCTTTTATGTGCAATATTTCTTCCCTATTCATTCAGTAAATATAACTACAGAACAGAGACCACCCCCCTGGCTCGTTAAACTTCAAAGAATGCCTCAATTGAACCCTCTATATGTGCAGCCGGCGTTCGGTAGTACGTGGCTGAGAAAACGACGGCCATCTTTTTTCATGCGAACAAAGGCAGCGGAACTTGGTCGTCGAGTGTCTGGAACTAAAATCTGACACTCGACTTCCCGAACAGCGGTCTCAACAAGCGAACGCTGGATCTTTATTTTCCAAACAGCTAGAAGAGCGCTGTTCGGTACTTTTGTGCATTCGAATGAGGGGAACAATCGCTGCTAAGAGCTAGGGGAATCCATTCGTGGTATTCGGTTTTTGCCACTTAACTAAATAGACTGGCAAAACTACCCAAACTCCTGGAACTATTTTGGGCAACCACCTCGCAGTTAGCCGGTCACAAAAGACTTCCATACTTTTTGACAACCCCTGAACCGATCTGGGTGAAATTTGAATATGTTGGTCACCCAGATCGGGGCTATCAGGGGACATATGGTTTGTGGGGATACCCCATGCCTAAAGGGGTGTTCTGAATATTGGGGAAAATTTATTTTTTTCTGCCTGGAGATAATCAAGTTATTACTTTATCAGACTTGATTATCTCCAGGACTAGGGGAGGGAATTGTATGTTTGTGCTGGATGTGTTTTACGGTTTTCCTGTAACTGATTGGTTGTACTGTGTCCCACCCTGTGGGATGTCCCCTTGCATGGGGACTTGCATAAAAGCCAGTGTGTGGTCATTAAAAGCCAGTTCTGTTGTACCCTTCTTCTTGACTTCGGCTGATGTTTGGGGATTCGTATGCTTAATTAAAGGAATCATCTTGTAAAGCTATTGTGTTCGTATGGATTTCGTTATTTTCACCTACCGAACGGAGAACTATAATCACTGATGCTCTGGCGTTTCGGGAGGAAACTACCGAATGAGCATTGGATATACTAGGTTTCCTTACAGTTAACATTAGGAGGTTTGTTCAATAAAATCTGAATTGTACTCTTAATAGTTGATAACATGAGAATTATGCTGACTGTTATTTACATCAATTATTTAGGTAAATGAGAAAAATATCATTTGCATAATAATTTGCCAAAGGAGCTAATAGATCTGTTAACCTGTCCATGTGGACTTGCATATGTAGGACGAACCACAAGGAGCCTACATATTAGAATCCAAGAGCACATTAGGAATATTAGGAAAGGCTTCAATAAGCATTTTAAAAATAAGCATAATACTGACCCCACTCATCTTGAGTTCTATGCAATACAGAGTATATTACCCAATTGAAGGGGGGGGGGGGGATTTTATTAAGAAAATTGGTCAGAGGGAGATGCAATGGATTTTTAATTTGAACACTATGCAACCAAATGATCTTAATGATGATTTTGAGCTATGTCATTTTTTTAATTTAGATTTATTTCTATTTTAAGGTTTTAAAATAGTAAGAGATAAATCTCCTACTTTTTACATTATTTATTTTTTAAAATAGGACTTATTTTCTTTTGCTCGTAAATCATTATTTACCCCTTAAGGACGCTGGACGGAAATGTTCCATCATTGCAGCACTCCCCTTAAGGACGCTTGACGGAAAATTTCCGTCCAAAATGAAAATTAACCCCTGATTGCCACAATCGTGGGGTTAATCTTCCTGTAGTGTGTCTCCATATCGGAGGCACACTACCATGGGCAGTTTCACTGAATCAGCCCATGTGATCGCTCTGACCGGGAGTCAGAGCGATCACACATGCTGCAGTGAAACCCGATCTGTTTCCCTGCAGCTCTGTGTGAGCTGTGAACAGCAGAGAGACAGATCAGTGCTGATCTGTCTCTGGCTGTAAGAAAAAAAGTTAGTTACAAAATGCCACCCCCCCTCACCTCTTTCAAATAACATTTAACCCCTTCCCTGCCCTTTGATCACTGCCTGCAGTGATCAAAATACAGATCACAGTATTTCACTGTGATCTGATTTTTTTTTTTTTTTTAAACCCCTGAGGGTTAACTTTTATTTTTTTTAATCCTCAGGGGTTAAATGTATTTAATTAATTCTTTTAAATATTTTAAAATACTTATTTATTTAGCTAAGGTGGGTAGCAGTTAGTGGGGAAATTGGGGGATTTACGATTAGGCTAGTTAGGGGTTAAAAGTTAAAAAAAACAATAAAAAAGTGAAAAAAACTTTTGAAAAGTTTCAACATAGTTTTAAAATAGTAAAATAAGTTGTTAAAAGCTAAATAAAACTTTGTAAAAGTTAAAAAAACTTTTAAAAAGTTACAAAACATTTTTAAAAAGGGGGAAAATGCGTATTACCACTACACTTGGTACAGGCTAGCGAAAAAATGATACCACGGTAAGGTTTCAAATATGCCTTTTGAAACACCCTGGGGTGTCTTCTTTGGGAAATGGTATGCCTTTGTGAAGTAAATGGAAAGCACAACCTATTAAAAAAATTCCAAAGTGGGGCATGGACCCAGCGTAAAAATTCTACCTTGAATGGCTGTGTCTCAAATGTGCCCCTTCAACGTTGTCATATTCCTGGTAAAGGTACATACGGGGGTATTGCTGTACTCAGATGACATAGCGGAGCAACATATGATGTATTATACTGCTGTAACACATATAAGGTTTGCAAAATATATTTTACAAACTCATTGAGTATGTCAAAAAGGCATATAAAATGTCCGCATATACCTGGCAAAGGTACATATGGGGGTATTGCTGTGCTCAGACGACATAACTGAGCAAGATAGGAAGTATTATACAGCCGTAGCACCCATAAGGTTTGCAAAATATACAGTACAAACTCATTGTGTGTGTAAAAAAGGCATTAAAAAATGCTTATTACCACTACACGAAAAATTATTTCACGCTAAGGTTCAAAATACATTTTTTGAAATACCCTAGGGTGTCTTCTTTAAGAAATGGTATGCCTTTATGGGTAGGTGGAATAATTAACCTACAAACAAACCTCCAAAGTGGGGTATGGATACAGCGTAAAAAATGTAAAGTTTGAAAAAACTTAAATGGCTGTGTCTCAAATGTGCCCCTTCAATGTCCGCATATACCTGGCAAAGGTACATATGGGGGCATTGCTGTGCTCAGACGACACAGCTGAGCAAGATAGGAAGTATTATATAGCTGTAGCACACATAAGGTTTGCAAAATACACAGTACAAACTCACGGTGTGTGTCAAAAAAGCAGAAAAAATGCTTATTACCACTACACTTGGTACAAGCTAGCGGAAAAATGATCCCCCACTAAGTTTCAAAATATGCCTTTTGAAATACCCTGGGATGTCTTCTTTAAGAAATAGTATGCTTTGGGGGCGGGGCCTGACCGGGGAGCTGAGCAGACACGCTTTCTGTGAGCTGAGCAGACACGCTCCCGAGTCTGGGCCCGGTTTTCAGCGGCAAACGGAGGAAAACTCACCCGAATCGGTCCATCAACCCACCGCAACTGCTACTGTAAAAACAGGGGTACAGAAGGACACCTCGCAAGCATGCAAACCCGCTTGGAATCCGGACCGGGAACTCGGGGCCTACGCCGCATGGTGGATGGGAGAGGCGGCCGCTCTCCCGACCCTCCAACACAGGCGGCACCCGAAGCATCGGGCCTACCAAACCCCCCCCCTAGGACCAGGGGGGTTATCCTGGTCCACACAAGCGTGTACCTTAAGCCTACACTGAACGCAATGGTTGAAGACAGCCAACAGCGTGGAACAAAGATGGCGGACGTGCTCCCTGAACAGGGGCGCGAAGTGCATAAAATGGCGGATGATCGGCCGAGCTCGGCAGAAGGCATGCTACAACGCCTTGACAAATTGTTCGAACAGTTCTGGCAGAAGATTGAGGATCGGGAGCGGCACTCACATCCCCACCAACAGAAGAGGAGGCGAAGCGAGGGGAACCGCAAAACGCCTGGGTCTCCCACGGGTAAGGCACCCCCCAAAGCGCCCCCCAAAGCACCAGGGCACTATCAGCCTAACTTACCGAGACGAAAAACCGCTCCGGTAACAATCGCAAAGCACACCCAACGGCGACAGGGTCGCAACACTCGTGTCCAGAAGCGGACCACTCCGGGCCCCCACAGCATTTCAGCAGAAAGGGACATGACGCATCCCATAGCCAGGCTCCACGGATTCCGAACATGGCCCCCCCAACAGACATGGAGGGAGAGAGGAAACAAACCGGCACACCTATCCCAAACATCGGCACCCAAAGACTCCCCCAGAACTCTGAGCCGAGGCATTGGCTGACTTTAACATACCACCCTGGGAGCGGTACCTGTAAAACTTGGGACATATCTCCTGGTGCTGTATCTCCATACCAGCGCTGATGATGCCATTAAACTGGTTTACTGTCTTGTTATGTTAAAACCGATGTTTTCTTTACATGCCTTTATGTGTATGCATTCCATGACACTTTGGGATAGCCCAAGGGGTTGCTTGACTGGTATCAGTGTAGTAGCCTTGAAAACGATCCTTATAATATGTTTTTATATACCTGTGATACACTATTTTGATTCAACTGTGTCATACATTTGCCCATACTGATGAACAGCCATGCAGGAAACCATTTAAAAGCTTGTAACCAGCTAGGATAACATAAGCTACTAACGTGTAATATTATCTTGTATCATACATATATTAAGGAATTTCATTAGCTACCATAAGCCTGTTCATACCGCTATAGAAAAACTATCTTATAATCTACAGTATGCCTATAGCATGATGTAAGCTCGTTTATAATTATAAAATTAGTGCATTGTACTACAATACCCTAATGCTTTCTATGTCACTCACTTTCTGTTTTGAATGTGCATGCGGATTGCCTTTGGGGTACCACGTGCCTGATTGTTATCACCATATGCACTGCAAAAATAAAGAATTTAAAAAAAGAAAAAAAAAGAAATAGTATGCTTTTATGGGATAGTTGGAATATATAGCCTGCTAAAAAACTTCAAAGTGGGGTAACAACACAGCGTAAAAATTCAAAGTTTGACACAACCTGCAATGGCTGTGTCTGAAATGTGCCCCTTCAAAGTCCCCATATAACTGGCAAAGATACATAAGGGGGTATTGCTGTACTCAGACAACATAGCTGAGAAACATATAAAGTATTATAAAGCCGTAGCACACATAAGGTTTGCAAAATATACAGTACATACTCGCTGTGTGTCAAAAAGGCAGAAAAAAATGCTTTTTACCACTGTACTTGATACAAGCTAACGGAAAAATTATCCCACACTAAGGTTCAAAATTTGCCATTTGAAATACCCTTGGGCGTCTTCTTTAAGAAATAGTATGCCTTTTTGGGGTAGTTGGAAAAAGCAGCCTGCTAACATATTTAAAAATAGAATACGGACCCATTAAAACTCTCCATGTAAATTCACACTTAAAAACCTGAACTTATCACATCTCTTTCACAGCACTGTAACTTCACAAAATAGTGTCTGGGTCATACATTGGGCATATTGATTTACTCAGAAGAGGTAACTGAGCATACTTAGGGGGAATTTCTGACAGTGGCACTTATCAAATGTAAGAAATACCCAGCGAAAATGCAACATGTATGTAAAAAAATGTAATTTTTTTTTCTCACCACAAAATTTTAAATAAATTGGTGAAAACATGGTGGCAAGTTAGGGTATAATATATGCCTAATAACATACCCTGGAGTGTCTGCTTTCTCAAATGGAAGGCCTTTATGGGGTTATTTGAACAGTCAAATGGCTATAATGCCACAAATTCAGACATATGACCATCTATGAAAATTCCAACTATAGAAACTGAAATAGCATGGTCTCCTATATGGCACTGTAGCTTCACAGAATAGGGGCAAAGGTATACAATGGGGGTATCGTTGTACTCAACAGATGTAGCTGAACACAACATGGGGTTCTGTACAGGGATAGCACACACTAGGTTTACGAAATACACATTACAAAACCCTTGTTATATGTGAATATGCCAAAATAGAGAAAAAACACAATTTTACTCCAATATTTAACAGAGATTGGCGGTGAAATGGCTACGCAAAAAGTGTCAAACTAACCTTAGGTAAATAGCCTGTGATGTCTACTTTATATAAATATATACTTTTGTGTGGAAATTGTGTTTCCTGTAATGGGTATTAAACTTCCAAGACAAACATACCAACTTCTAAAATTGTTTCACATTGAAATTTTATTTTAGACCTTGTAGTTTGTGACCTGTAACTTTCAAAATAAACTGAAATCCTACACATATTATGTACTTTGTAAATCAAGACACATAAATGAATTGATTTTGAATTACTTTTCCTAAGCTGGACATATTATGCACACATTATTATTGCCAAAATGTGGGGGGAAAAGCGTTTATTTTTGTTTTTTCCACATTATTTTGCATTTTTTTTTGTAATAAATGAGAATTTATACATGTATAGGTCACATCAAATTAAAGCCTTTTTTTGTTGTCTAAAAAACGGTATATAATATGTGTTGGTACAATAAATGAGAGATGCAAATTGCAGTTGAACACAAACAGCAAAAAATACAAAAAAAGCTTGTGTCCTTAAGGGTATGTCCAGCTTCTGAAGCTGTGTCCTTAAGGGGTTCAATTTGGTTTGCATTTGCACTGATTACCTGTTTGTAATTATTACACTTTTCCCTGGTGTATTCTTATCTGTACTTATTTACAATAAATGCACTTGCACTTAAATTGCCAGATATGAGGATTTGCAATGTAACAATTCTGAATTGCACATTACAAGAATGTATAATACAATACAAGTAAATTTGTTTATAATGAAGAATTATTAATACATTTCTCTCTTTTCTCCCCTTGATTCCTGTTTATATGTGCTCTCATTGAGTCTCTGCACTTTAAAATACAATAGGCAATTAGATATCTCGTAATGGAAGGGCATTTGCCCTATATCGACATGGACGCGACGGGACTAGCAATGTCTAGCCGAACACACGCCCATCCGTGACGTCACGCTCATGTGGGACGTCATGTGATCGGACCAGTAATCACAATAACTGATTCAGCTAGGAGAGACACGCCCGGTGTTCTATCGCGGCCGCGTCACTTCCGGTATACCAATCTGACAAGGTATAGTAATCTGATAGAACACCTGAATATGAGAGCCAATTGGGAGGATGATGAAACCGGACACCCATACAGGAAAAAGAGAGGGATATTTAAACCACCATCAGCAGCAAGGAAATCACCGATTGAAAAAGTTGTCACAGCACAGTGAAAGGTTTCGGCAAGAAGATTGGAGATTAAATGTATATACATTTTGTCTATCTTTTTATTTGTAATTTTTTTAAACTTATGTTCAATAAATTTAGTTTTATAATCTATTACCATCTTCTACCTTGCTGCTAAAAGAAAGGTTGTAGCCCCCTTAAAGGACCACTATAGTCACCTAAATTACTTTAGCTAAATAAAGCAGTTTTAGTGTATAGATCATTCCCCTGCAATTTCACTGCTCAATTCACTGTCATTTAGGAGTTAAATCACTTTGTTTCTGTTTATGCAGCCGTAGCCACACCTCCCCTGGCTATGATTGACAGAGCCTGTGTTCTATCAAAAAACCCTACCCAGTGAAAATTCCCTACCCTCGTCACTTCCGGTGACGCGGCTGCACCGGAAGTGACGTTCATCCAATGGAGGAGAAGGTGTGCCGCATCGCACAGGTCCACAACCTTCAGGTGGGGAATTTTCACAGTAAGCGCTGGGGAGAAGGAGGTACCTATTGCGCATGCGCCATACCTGCAAGCTGGCCACCGGACGACACTGCGCATGCGCAGGGAGCCTCACCAGGGGATACAGGGTAGGGGGAAAATAACGGCACAGTGCGCATGTGCGGCACAGTACTCCCGTCGGAGGTACAGCGTGCGTGTGCACTATTGGGTAGGGAGCGCTTTGCGTCTCTCCCTACACCGTGCATGCGCAGTATAGGGGTAGGGAAATTTGATGGCCATTTGTCCTGTGTAATCTCCCTACCCCTATACTGCGCACGTGTGGACTCAGATCATCGGATTAAAGCCTGTCTGGAAACAGGTCAGTCTCTCCCTGAGAACTTGCTGTATTTTGGTGACATTAGTCCCTCTGAGTCCCGATCGGTGATCCAATAAAGAATCTCTTCCTTCCTGAAGAAACCTGTGTCCATCTCTCTGTGCTTGGCTTCCGTCAGTTTCTCCGGTATCATTTGGTGCATTGGCCGGGAAGCTCATCGTTCAACGGTAGCTGAGAGGCAGAGGCGTGAGACGGTCTATCTTTGCCCACGTTCTCTACGGCTGCACCCCTGAACTTCTGCGTGGACCTCCCTTTGTCTCGGCGCCACTGGTCTGTTGTCCAGGAGATCATCGGCCTCTACGGAAGAAGTGCTGGGGTGTCCCCGTCGATGAGTGTGAACTCAGGTTCAGGAACGAGGAGGTAAGACAACTGCTATTTTAGACGGCAGACCCACTAGGGGTATACCGATTGTGCGGTAGGCCCAAAAGGGGTTTAAATCTGTGTATGGAGGGGGGCGGAGCTTAACCAGCGACCAGAGAAGACGTGCACTGCACGAGCTCTGGCAGAACAAACACAAAAACGGTGGTTAAATCGAGCAAAAATGCCACTAACCTCCTGCAAGGGGGCCCATCGGTCAGGGAAGACCGTCCCGAACCGAGTGATAACGAACCCGACACCCGGGATTACCGGACGCAGCAATCTCAGCATGGGGCCTACCGCGGGAGGCGGCGGAGTAAAGCGGCCACGTCTCAGTAAGTCGCACACAGTCACCTATGAACATAGAACACTCCCTCCCCCCCCTATGGACCGGTGGGGGACATCCCGGTCCCTGCCAACAGTGGAACCCTACACCCGACACCCTCTGACTTTACCCGCGACCAATCCAAGCAAGGCGGGCGGTGGGGCCTCCAAAATGGCGGTAGCATATGGCGCAGCACCACAAGACTCAAATAAGCATGCTAAGCAAACGACCCCAACTGCCCAGCCAGCAGAGGCACGAGCCTGCCGGGGTGCATCCAGTACAAAAGCACCAAAGAGAGGGAAAACTGGCAACCATAAACAATCACACTCCCTGGAAGCCCTAGACCTACTCTGCTCGAGCTTCCACACGACACTCTGTGACAGGGGAGTGTCCTACCTCCAAGCGGCCCGAATGGTGGCATCGTGGCTCAGGCCGGTGACCCGCCAACGCCTTTACGCATTCCCACTGCAGACCCTCAGGGCGGTAATCCGACAACGCAAGCAGCGACGACCGCAATGGCGGGAAACCCCGGGCGCCTGCACCCACGCTTCCGCACACCAGAGCGGGACCCGCCAATCAGTACAACCTGCTCCACACACAGCGGCCCCAACAACATCTGACCAGCAAAGTGTAACTCGGCAGAGGAGAACTGGGGATGCCTGCCGCGACGACCACCGAGACGCAGCTAAGATGGCTACCAAAGAGCAAAAAAACAGGGGCCAGCGCGGCATACCTCCAACCTCTATGGTCGCGGCAGCAACATGTGCCACAACGCGGAGGTCTACCCCACTGCGTAGTGCTGGAGCTACACCCCAGCCACGGAACGCCAAGGCAGAAGCACGACTCAAAGCTCGGACAGAGAGCTGGAAGGTGAGGCTGGAGAAGCTTGGACCAAACGACCGGGAGGCCAAGGCCCGTGAGAAAGCCCCCATCGGAATAAGCAGTGGTACATGGAGCTGCCCTTCTATGGGCATCGGCTGAAAGACTTATGAACTTTACTTGCTGTACCACAGAGTCCACGGAGCAAGTAGCATAATGTGCCATCCACTTTATCTCCATGGTTCCTAACTTGTTGTCCCTACATTGTCGCCCCACAATTCTTATGATTTTTGTTTTTGTTTTTATTTCAGTTTAGCCCTAACGCTTAACTCTTAGCACTGCAGTAACTGATTGCAAACACTCAATATGTTACTAACACGTTTGTTCACTTAACTATGCATCACGTAGTCCTCACGACATACCTGTCTAGGCTCATGCACACAGCGACCTCCCTATTAATGTTGATGCTTTACCTAGCTTAAAACTAAACCATTTCATTGTATATCCAGCGTACAGTTTGAACGTGAATAACCTCAATATACTTACTTTAAAAAAAAAAAAAGGTGCACGGATTTATACTAACCCCAATGTCAAAATGTTAATATTCAGCGTGCGGAATGCTGTTGGGGCACCACACGTCTGCTGTTATGGTTTTTATATGCACTGCAAAAATAAAGAATTTAAATCTGTGTATGGAATCTGCCCCCTCTGTCGGAGGGAAGGAGCGAAGGCGCACCGCTCAATCGAACGCTCTTTAGTCAGACCGTTTGATTTGGTTAGTCAGGCGGGGTCCTGTGTAAATAGCCCTAGCCGGACACCGGTGTCTTGTCTAGACTAGCGTTCTAGGGTGTATATTACGTTCGCTAGGTCGGAGGGACCGGGAGACTAAGCGGCGCCTGTGTAAATTCGGTTCGCTAGCTCTCAACCTATCTTGGCTAAGTGGGAAGGCGTGTAAATTTGGAACCCACTAGATTTTTGATAGTAATCGACTAAGAGGCGCCTGTGTAAATTCGGTCCTCTAGCTCGCTATATGTGGTGCTTGGGCAGTGTGGCTAACCAAAACGGGTGTACATAGTTTTAGGTAGTCCATCAAGGTACTGGCCAATAGTTTAGTTGGGAATTGTAAATGTGATAAAGATTGTTTAGTAAAGTGTATATCTTGTTAGATAGCGCGAGCTCAGCCGTCTAGCGAGAGTGTTAATAGTGTGTTGCTGTATTATAGTGCACGGTACCATAACCCTGTATATTTACTGACACTGTATATAAGTACTAATAATTGTCGTCCATTGCATGTTTAACACCATAACCACTAATAATTGTATTGTGACCTTAACTTGTGCTTTGACCTATGCTAACCGTACTGTAACCGCTATTTGTAAAAGACGATGTTACTGGGGTGTGTTATAGACGGGTAATTCGTATATAGAGAATTATAGCGTGGGTGACTGTATAGTTTCGCCAAAGGGCATAATATTGATTATTTAGTGACTGGTGTAACAGCTGTGTGTGTACGGGAATTCCCTGAGTGTTTATTGTGTTATTGTGTACGTTTCACTTGGTAACCGTACCACGTGGTGCTGTTGCCAGAGGAAACGGGTGTGACTGTTGAATAGAACGCGTGCATAGTATTCGTTGTCAACGACGTTCCATTGATAAGTATGGGCGCGTCGGAGTCAACGATTTTGGATCCCTTAGGTTGTATGGTAAAGCATTTTAAAAAGGGATTCAAAACATGTGATTTTGGGGTTAAAATGTCTCCTGTACGTTTGGTCACTTTGTGCACTAGGGAGTGGCCTACTTTGGTTGCGGCATGGCCGCCACGTGGTAGTTTGGATCCAACCCTGATACAGCGTGTACACGTGGCTGTGTCAGGTAGGCCTGAACTTTACGGACAGTTTCCATATATTGATTGTTGGAGACAGGCCGTACACGACTCGCCAAGATGGATTCAGATATGCCACGAGGAGCAATGTCGCCTCATGGTGGCCAGGACTTGTTTGTCCACTAGGACTGTGGTTAGGCCCATTTTGGACACGCCCCCTGAGTCCGAGATCCCTTTGCCGCCCCCTTACTTCCCTTTAAGAGGAAATGACGCGAATGCAGGAAGTTCTATACCCCTCCCCTCATTGCCCTCATCCACTTCCGCTTCCTCCTCTAGTACAGAATCCACCCCCCCTCGTATTAAACCTCCCCTTCCGGAACCAGAACCAACCCCCGTTAGATCTAAATATCCTGATTTGGCGCCACTTCAAACTTCCGGTCAAGCTTCTTCTAGCTCGGCTGGGAGTATTCTATTTACCAACTTTTCCCAAAATCAAGCTCCCACATCCTCATGCCTTATTTCCCCCCGACTGGAACCCATAACTGATGCCCCTCCACGTAGCCCTATACTAACCCGACAACTGACCGGTACCCAACAACTTAGACATTATCAGATGCCTCTTCGTCTGAATCCCGATGCCGCAGGTCAATGGCACATGCTGACCCAGTCTTCGTATATGTCCCGTTCACTACTACCGATCTCTTGAATTGGAAGACCCACAATTCCTCGTACACTGAGAAACCACAAGCTATGACCGATCTGTTCACCTCGATAGTTCAGACACATAATCCGACATGGGCTGATTGCCAGCAGTTATTAATGACATTGTTTAATAATGAGGAAAGGACAAGGATTAACCAAGCGGCCATTAAAGCGCTAGAGGATAGAGCCCGTGCTTTAAATCAAGCCAATCCGGCAGCATGGGCCGCAACACATTATCCTAACACCGATCCCGACTGGAATGTTAATGGCGCAGATATGGTCCAACTTAAAGCCTATAGAGATGCTATAATTGCTGGCATGAAAGCCGGAGGGAAGAATTAATATGTCGAAGACAGTTGAGGTGATTCAGAAAAGTGATGAAGCGCCCAGTGTCTTTTATGACCGATTATTGGAGGCATACCGCTTGTATACCCCCTTTAATCCGGAAGACGCAGATAATTCCCGAATGGTAAACTCCGCCTTTGTCAGCCAAGCTTACGGAGATATTAAGCGCAAGCTACAAAAGTTAGAAGGGTTTGCAGGAATGTCTATCACCCAACTAATGGAGGTAGCAAATAAAGTATATATGAACAGGGAAACAGAGACTAAGAAAGAGGAAGAGCGCAAGATGCGTAGGAAGGCAGATATGCTAGCGGTAGCGATCGCAGGCGTAGATAGACGGGGCCCAGATAGAGGCGATAGTAATTGGAATGAGGAACCTCTGAGCAGAAATCAGTGCGCATACTGTAGGGAAGAAGGGCATTGGAGAAGTGAGTGTCCGCGAAGAGAACAGTATGAGAGAGACAGACCTAGGACAGGTTACGGAAACTTTAGAGGCAGAGCGAGAGGTAGAGGAGGCCCCGGAGGGAGCAATGGTAATAGAGGGAGTAATGGGAACAGAGGAAGTGTAAGGGAAGATAGGTACTATCCAGCAGCGCAAAGGTCCCGCGATAGAGAAGGTAGGGACTTTGTAGGATTGGCTGACACGGTCATGGAGGACTATTGATACCGACCGGGCTCCATCCCCCTTGGTCGAGCGGAGCCTATGGTCGATGTATCAATAGGGGGAAAAAGGAGTGCGTTCATGATCGACACTGGTGCTGAACATTCGGTGGTGACTGACCTAGTTGCTCCTCCATCTGAAAGAACTATTACTGTAATAGGAGCAACTGGAAGAAGTGCTGCAAAACCGGTTCTTAAAAGCGACTCTGTACATTGGGAGGCCACGTAGTAAAACATCAATTCCTTTATATGCCTGAATGTCCAGTCCAATTGCTGGGACGTGATATGCTATCTAAATTACAAGCGCAGATTACGTTCCTACCAAATGGAACAACATCCTTAAAGTTTAATGGACCTTCAGGTATTATGACATTATCCGTACCAAAGGAAGAAGAGTGGCGACTTTATACAGCGTTGACTAGCCAAAACCCTAGCAGTGATGAATCCTTATTCAACATACCAGGAGTTTGGGCAGAGAACAACCCACCAGGACTGGCCCGCAATATTCCACCTATTATTAAAGAGTGGAATAATGTACCGTTAGGGCCCAAGTGGAGAGGTCCTTATGTTGTTCTTTTGTCTACCCCTACAGCAATAAAAGTAGCCGAAGTGACTCCGTGGATACATCACTCCAGGGTTAAACCAGCAGCAGTCGATTCTTGGCAAGTTACAGCAGATCCAGAGAATCCCTGCAAGATCCGGTTAAAGCGCACGATTCCGTCGGAGTGACGAGGAACTTTGTGGATTACAAATTTTATTGTTTCAGAGATTTGGTAAGTGAGTGAGAAGGCCATAATAAAGCCTGTCCGCTCACCGACGTATAGTGTATAAGCCAGGAAAAGTCCCGAAGGGACCCCTGTGAAGACGAGCAGAACTCCATTCCCTGCAGCCCTTACATCCTGGAAGCTGAGGTGCCTTCGCACGGACGAAGACTGAGGATGACGGCGAAAGATGTGTTGATGATAATGTTTATTTATGTGTATTTTTATATTCAGGAAGGTAGAGGTACCGACACTCCTAGCTGTGAGGTATGCATTAAGACTACAAGAACAGGTAACCATATTTCCCAAACCCTAATTTGGCATTCACAATACGAGTGTAAAGGAGATGTATCGAGATGTAGATACCTAAATATAGACTATAGTGTGTGCCATTTAGGAGTAGGAGAACCTAAGTGCTTCAGTCCAGAGTATCAACCCCGTACAATTTGGTTGACTCTCAGGAATGGAGATCCTCAGGGGACCCTAATTAATAAGACGGTGTTAGAATCCGTACATTCTTCGGGTGTTCTGCTATTTGATGCGTGTAAAGCGATATCAAGTGGTAGAAAGCCGTGGAATGTATGTGGGGATCTTAGATGGGAGAGGACGTATGGGTCTAATGATAAATATATTTGTCCCAGTAGTAAAAATAAATATGTGAGTCCTAGATGCCCAAATAGAGACTATAACTTTTGCCCATATTGGTCTTGTGTGGGGTGGGCAACTTGGGGACAGACAGTAGACAAAGACATGATAGTGACTAAGTTGCCTACCAGCCCATATTGTAAGTCTATGGAATGTAATCCAGTCCATATACTCATAAATAACCCCGACAAGTTCTTAGATAAATATGGTAATTTATTTGGGTTTCAAATATATGGGACGGGTTTAGATCCTGGGACAGTATTGTTTATAGGGATAGAGACTGATACGGTAACCTCCCAAACTCATCAAGTATACCATTCCTTTTATGAAGAGATGAGTATAGATAATAAGATCCCCCATAATGCTAAAAACCTGTTTATTGATTTAGCCGAAAGTATTGCCGGTAGTCTTAATGTTACCAACTGCTATGTGTGTGGAGGTACTAACATGGGAGACCAATGGCCTTGGGAAGCAAAGGAGGTAATGTCCGGTTCTGAGGCAGTTGACCAATTAATATCTACACAAGCCGATTATCATATGAGTGTTAGAGGTAAATCTGAGTGGAGATTAAAGACCTCCATCATAGGTTATGTTTGCATAGCGAGGAAAGGAATGATGTATAATACTTCTGTAGGAGAATTAACTTGTCCAGGGCAAAAAGCTTATGATGATGATACAAAGAATACAACTTGGTGGTCGGCTTCAAATGTCTCAGAACCATCTAACCCGTTTGCAAGATACGCCAATTTAAAGGATGTGTGGTTTGACCTATCCATCACATCTACCTGGAGAGCCCCAGCAAATTTGTACTGGATCTGTGGTAAGAAAGCCTATTCGGAGTTGCCACAGGACTGGGAAGGGGCATGTGTGTTGGGTATGCTCAAACCATCCTTCTTCTTGTTACCTATTGAAACAGGTGAGACTTTAGGTGTTAAAGTGTATGATGTGAATCATAGGAAGAAAAGGGGACCCATAGAGATAGGCGCCTGGGAAGATAATGAATGGCCTCCCCAGCGTATTATAGATTACTATGGACCAGCCACGTGGGCAGAGGATGGTACCTTTGGTTATAGAACCCCAATTTATATGCTCAACCGTATTATAAGATTACAGGCGGTGGTTGAGATCATTACTAACGAGACATCACAAGCGCTCAATCTTCTAGCGAAGCATAATACCAGGATGAGGACAGCAGTATACCAAAATAGATTAGCCTTGGATTACCTTTTGGCAGTAGAGGGAGGTGTATGTGGGAAGTTTAACCTGAGCAATTGCTGTCTTCAAATAGATGACGAAGGGCAAGCAATAGCTGAGCTTACTAGCCATATGGTTAAACTAGCGCATGTGCCTACTCAGGTATGGAAAGGGTATAATCCAAGTAGTTGGTTTGGTAGCTGGTATGAGTGGTTTGGAGGGCTTAAGGCAGTGGTAGGTGGAGTCCTACTGATTTTAATGTTGTGTCTACTCCTGTCGTGTCTTATACCCTTAGTAGTTAGGTCTGTGCAAAGCCTGATAGAAAATATAGCAGAGAGGAAGGCTGCTGCACAGATAATGGCAATTTATAAATATGAGGCTCTAGATCAGGGAGAACCAATGCAGGAAGATGAGTGTTGAAGATTCACATCATAAGTTAAGTCTGGTCTGGTTCAGGGTAACTTGCGGTGTATGCAAACTAAGGTTAAGTGATGCCTCAAGTAATTGTGAAATATCAAGAGGCATCAAAGGGGGGAATGTGGTGGAATCTCGGTAAAAATAAATTTAGTAGGCCGAGATTACCACGTGGCATGTGTACGTGCATATGCTGACGTATCGATCAGTTGGTTGCACGAGGCAAGATACGATCAGTAGTGTACGGAGCATGTGCAAGAATACAGGATATAGTATTCCCCTCCTCCATTGTGCTGGACAGGCCATGCGGTCAAGCAGGAAGTTAATTCTTATTTGTATTGATTGGTCAAGAGAATGTGCGGGTGGAGCTTAATATGGGAGGAGTTATGTGCCTATATAAGGAGCCTGCACTATTGTCCGGGGCTCAGAACTTGCTGTATTTTGGTGACATTAGTCCCTCTGAGTCCCGATCGGTGATCCAATAAAGAATCTCTTCCTTCCTGAAGAAACCTGTGTCCATCTCTCTGTGCTTGGCTTCCGTCAGTTTCTCCGGTATCAGAATGAAGAAGCCCATGTTTGATGCTCGTCTCCAGGGTGGAGTATTTAATTTATAAGTACTGAAGTGGCATCTGGCACGTGACAAGCTGCTCCTGTTTGCACAGCGACTTCAACATTGTGTACTGTGATCACGGCCTAGTTCAGAGGTAGGTAACCTAGGTAGGTGACATGGGCACTGTCGTTATTCGGCAGGTGTTAGTTTAAAATTACCTTAATAAGACTCGGACACAGGTTATTCTGTTGGAGTATAACGTCCACAGCTTTATTAAATCTCAACAAATTAACAAATTTAGGGTCATTGTCATTTCTGACATTTTGTTACTATCCCCCCATACAATACCCCTGACAATGACCCTAGCACTTAAACAATAAATAACATTTCAATAACATTTAACTTATAACACACGGCCTACCAAAGAGGCCCCAACCAAACGTAACTGTAGGGGTGTACCAAGACACCCCTACCCCCTAGGTTCGTAGCCACCGAAGAGCTTGAACCTACCAACACTCTTATCCACCTGGCCTACTCCGGCCTAGGCCTTGGCCTATCCACTTCCAATTCCAGCCAACTTCCGACTTTACCATGCCCTGTTCCGCCATAGCACATGCCTTGACCCCTTAAGGACATGCGCGACCCCCACTACACAAAAACAGGGCCCTATCAATACCCTCCTGAAAACCCAGGTTCAGCAAGTCAGTCCCTACATCTGACAAATGAACCCCGTCTCTCCTGAAATAACCGGGCAACATGCCCTCCAACTCCCTGTGTCGGACAACTACTCCCCCCAAACGTCTAATAAATGCTGACATTGCCCTATTCACCTTGCCCCTGCAACGGGCTACCGCATCCAAGTCCCTAGCGTGCCTCCACGCAAATCGGGGGACCATCTCCGACCATACCACTACAACGCCAGGGACCAGCCTTACCAGCCGGTCCATGTCCCTCTTCATCCATCTCACTAACTCCCTCTGAGGGACAAGACCCAAATCATTCCCCCCGCCATGCAACACTACCACATCAGGCTTCGCCCCCCCATACACTTTCCTGAACAAAACACTGCTCAAACCTTGCCAGCCAAAACCCCTAAAACCAAACCATGAGATCGCCACCCGCTCCCGAGGAAAGCCCAGCTGTGTTCCGCTCCTTCTAGCTGCAGCTCTCTTCTGTGCCCAATACACGAACGAATGGCCGATCACCCACACCGTCCAACCTGAAATGAAATAAAAGTTAGTACTTCGTCATCCAAACCACCGTCCCGTCACCAACACCACCACTCAAAATACTTAACTTTCAAAATGCGATTTTTTTTTTTTTTTGAACTTACACCAGCCTGTCTGGCCTCACATACGATCGGAAACGCAAGGATTCCCACCTACCAATCCTTTTTATCCTCTCGTCACCCAGACCTAACCTCGCCGCCTCTGTCGCGGCCCCTATACGGAATGAATGAGTACCAAACTGCATGGGCTCCAGGCCCATCTTCCCCAGTCCCATCCGGAAGACCCTGGTAAACTGGAAACGTGACAACGCTGACCCGTTAGCGTGTACGAAAAAACAGCCCTTACCCTCCGGCCGGAGCGCTAAATAACTAGCACCCCGCAACACCGGGCACACCTTGGACCCCGGAAACCCGTACAATACCACCGTGCAGCCTTTTCCAAAAACATCCGTTTTTGACCTGCACAATCTGATACTCACCCTGTCAGCGCTGACTACCACGTCTTCCTGCTGCAGACCCCCAACCCCCGCCTTGTTCACACCCACCAGCTCGCCGACTCGAAACGCCCCAAAAAAGGCCCACACAAATGCACCTGCAAATAATTCAACCTCGAAAGGCGAGCGGCATATCGAGGGTAGCAGCTCCACCAACTGTTGAAGCATCCCGAAAGACACCGGCCGCCTCGAGTCAGCCGTTTTCTTCCCTCTCCTGAAGCCCTTGATAGCCTGCCGAACCAAGAAATGTTTAGTAACATCTTCCCACCCGTTGAACTTAAATAAAAAAAGCCAGAGCCGACATATGTCTGTCGACCATGGCCGGCGAGGCCTGCTTAACAAACAATTGGCAAAGAATCCACAACAAAACATCCAGCCTCCGCTCTGCTGAAAGCTCCCCCCCTACCTGAAGCACCGTCTCCTCCCATACTTTCCAGACCTTAACATACGCTGACCAGGTGCTTGGCGCCAGCGACTTCCTTATGCACTCCCCAAGCAGGCCATCCCGAGTTGCCACATTTCGACTGGGCACACCTGCCCCACCTTCGCTGCACCAGGAGCCGCTTCCCAAAAACGTTCCCACTGTAAACGAGATAGAGCATCAGCCACCACATTCTTACACCCCGGAATGTGCCTAGCCTTAAACACAATGTTAGATGACATACAGAGCAAAACCAACCGCCGCAACAATCGCACCACCGGAGGCGAGCTAGCAGACAGGCTATTAATCGCCTGCACTACTGCCATGTTGTCTGAATGAAATGTGACCCTCTTGTTGGCAAGCTCCTTGCCCCAGAGTGACACCGCGACCACCACGGGAAACAGTTCCAGAAACGCCAGGTTTCTGATAAGCGGGGATGACAACCACGTGTCCGGCCACCCCTCCGCGCACCATTCTCCCGCCAAATAAGCACCAAAACCAATACTGCCCGACGCGTCCGTAAACAACCCTATAGCCTCAGACGACACAGACAGCTCCCTAAAAAACACAGTTCCATTAAAATTGGTCAGAAAATGATCCCACACCTCTAGATCTTCTCTCATGTCAGCGGACACTCTAATATAGTGAGACGGCCGCCGCGCCCCGCTGGTTGCCTGAGCCAACCTCCTACAGAATATCCTCCCCATAGGAATGACCCTGCATGCAAAATTAAGGCTCCCTAGAAGAGATTGCAAGACCCTTAACGTAACCTCCCTTGCCCTTTTTGCCGCGCCTACCACCTGTCGTAAAAACTGCAGCTTATCTACTGGCAACCTGCACTCACCGGCACACGAGTTAATCTCCAGACCCAAGAAACAAATGCACGTAGTGGGGCCCACTGTCTTATCCGCAGCTAAAGGCACCCCGAATGCATGCGACACCCACTGCAGAGTCCCCAGCAGCTGACCGCACCTACCCGAATCACGAGGGCCGACACATAGGAAATCATCGAGATAGTGCACCACCGATCCCCCCGCCGACGCTTTGCGCACCACCCATTCCAAGAACGTGCTAAACTTCTCGAAATAGGCGCATGACACTGAGCAACCCATAGGTAGGCACAGATCTACAAAGAACCCTTCCTCGAAATGACAACCCAAGAGGTGATGACAATCCGGATGGATGGGGAGCAGCCGAAACGCTGCCTCCACATCCACCTTCGCCATTAACGCCCCCCGCCCCGCTCTCCGTACCAGCTCGACGGCTTTGTCGAATGATGTATAGGAGACCGAGCACAAGGCCGCGTCAATGTCATCATTCACCGAACCCCCTTTCGGGTGCGACAAATGATGAATCATACGGAATTTACCCGGCTCCTTCTTGGGAACCACACCCAAAGGGGATATCCGCAGATCCTCCAATGGCGGGGCCGCAACGGACCCGCCATCCTACCCAAGGAAACTTCTTTCAACAACTTCTCCCCAACCACCCCCGGATGTTCCATTACAGACTTAAGGTTTGCGCTAACCCCACTCGGACCTTTTACCTTGAAGGGGATCCGGAAGCCTTCCGTGAAACCCTTCCATAAAAACTCTGCATCTTGCTGACTATCGTATTGCCTTAGCCAAGGCAACATCACGCCGACCTTCACCGGGGACCGCCCCAGCGGTAGTCGCTGTAGCAGCCGTGCGACCCGCGAAGGACACGTGCACGTTTTGCCGTGCGGCCTCCGAGATGTCCCCAAAACCTGCCTCCTGCTCAGACGCCCCTTCAGTCGATTCCACCAGCGGAAGCGCGGCATTCGCGTCCCCACTGGCAACCCCCCCCGATAACGAACCTCTACTAGTAACTACCTTACCTTGGTCCCCGTCTGTGGCCCATACTCTACCAAACTGCTGTGACTCCCTACCTTCCTCCCAGGAGTCCAATAAAGATTTCAAACAGCCTATGAGTGTTCCTGGATGTAATGCAGAGCTCGACTCACCAATGTTGCCCCCGGCCGCCTCAGGCCCAGGGGATGCCGTCCTTCCACCAGCCCTGACAGGCCCCGGAGCTTCAGTAAATCGCCGACTCCTGCTCTCCTGGTCTCTCCTCGGAACCGCTGGCGTGTGACTCCGCGACCTGTAAGGAGACGATAACCTGGGCAGTCTGTTCGATCGGTCCCCTGCCCGCCCGTGCTCCCTACGCTCTTCCCTTCCGTCCCAGTCCCGGCTCTTCCTTGCCGCCCTGCGGTCCCTGCTGACAGACCTCAGCCTCCGATCCCGGCCACTCCTATCCGAAGAACCTGGATGCACTCAGCATACTATTCCCCCTCCAATTCCTAGAAACGGACCTTCCCTGCCTAACTCCGCAACTGTGCCTGGAGTCGCTACGCCTGTCCCGCGACGGGCTCCTGTCCACACTCATCCGACCTCTGTCCGTGCACCTACTTCTGCTGTGCCTGGCGCTAGCGCTGCGCCGCTCTACGCTCCTTCCCCTCCAAACACTAGGCCTCTTATTCAGACCCCCCTGGGAGCTGCCTGCCAGGCCCTCCCGCACGTCTCTGCCTCGCCTGCCTCCACCAGCTGTCATGGGCCCCGGCCCCTCCCAACCCGGCTGGCCGCTACTCGTCGTCTCCTGTCCTCCGCTGACCACTACCGCCTGACTACCAGAAGCATCCCTGGCTGTTGCCGCTCTCTTCACATTGTGGCTGAGCTCGCAGCGCCCCCTCTCTCCTCCCTCTGTCCTGCTCCCCGACCTGGCTCTCGATAAGGCCGCCCTCTGTCCACTGCTGACCTGATCCCCTTGCTCCTGAGTCGGGACCGCTAGTGAAGAGCCTGCAGCAACACTCTCGCCCTGACTCTCCAAACCCCCCCTGGTGTTCGACTCACCGCTTCCCGACAATCTGGCCTCCCTGGCCTCCTGGCCGCTTCCCGACCCACTCTTCTCGACAGCTGTCCTGGAAACCAGCTCCGTTCCCGCCTTCCTGCCAACCGCAGATGCGCGGGGCGCCATCTTCCCCCGCGCTCCCTTCGCCGTGGCCATCCTCGCCTGGCTAGCCGTCCCAGTGACCGGCGCCGCCTGTTTCGACAAACCGCTGCCGGAACCAGCCGCTATTTCCCTATCCTCTACCGACGGGCTCCTCCGACGACGAGGTGCGGGTGCCACACCCGGGCTGAGACGCTGTGGCGGCCTCGTCCTCCGTGTAGGCCTCCGCTCCGGCTCCCGGGAAGTTGCAGCAGCGCCGAGCTGCTGATGTAGCCACTCCACGCCCCGGTCCCTGACAGCCGCTCGGACTCCCTCCAGGATTTCTTCTAACGACGCCATACCTGCAGAAACGAGAAAACAGAGGAAACCCACAGACCTGACAAAGAACAGGTGAGTGAATTTCTGTTAAATGGCTCCTCTCTAAGATGGCCGCTATTTAACTCGCTCTTAGACCACCCCCACGCTGCATTACCCTAAGCCCACCCCAAATTCTTTACCCAGCCCACTCTCTGGCCCTGTCAAGGCCCACTCCCCCTCTGCGTTGTTCCGTGGGCTTCAGTCTAGATGCTGTGAATTACACCTCCCATAATGCTGGCAAAGCATTATGGAAGGTGTAGTCCAAAACATCTGGAATATCGAATGCGTATGAATGAAAAGTATGGTGTGTGTGTGTGAATGGTCAGTAACAAGGGTTGAAGCCTTGAAGTGGCGTTACTGCTGACATGTGTATCCATGTGCCAATTCAACCAATGTGAGTGACTGTAATACTTATGAGGTAACCATAAATACCGTGACTATGGAGAATTAAACGCCAGTATAAGCAGTGTTTAGGTGATCCTAAACACTGCTTATACTGTGACCGTATCTCCTAAACACTGCTTATACTGTTACTGTATATCCTAAACACTGCCTATACTGTGACTGTATCTCCTAAACATGGTTTACACTGTGACCGTACCATCTAAACACTGCTTACACTGTGACCATATCTCCAAAACACTGCTTACACTGTGACCGTATCTCCAAAACACTGCTTACACTGTGACCGTACCATCTAAACACTGCTTATACTGTGACCATATCTCTGAAACACTGCTTACACTGTGACTGTATCATAAAAACTGCTTATACTTATCGGGATCCATCAAAGGTGAAATATAGGGTTATATACTCCATGCCACTTTAATCAGGGGGGGGTAATAAAGTGTTCCAGATATAGTGCACCAGTTTGGTCAGGTTTAAATCATTATATGTGATACTGTTTTCTCAATTACAGATCAAGTTTCAGTTTGATGAGGGAGGCAGTTTAAAGCATTATACACTAAGTGCATTTTCTGTTTTTTAGATATGGTGTCCCAGTATGGGATGGAGACCATCGTTCTGTTTAACAAGAGGATAGTTGTGCATCATCTATGAGTGGCTGCTCAGTAGGAATTCAACAGGTTCATGAAATGGAACCCTCTGTTGCATTAGACCCAATTCTGAGATTATGACCGAACCCTAAAGCACTTAATATTTTTATGATATTTTATTTATGTATTTTGAATGTTGTGCAAAGACCCCAGATGGTCACTATTCCACTTGTATTCCAGTGGCCATGAAGGGCAGGTGAAGGTAGTTTTTACTTGCCTTAAAATGTCCTTTGTATGCATCTTCTTTCTCAAGCTCCTCTTCAGCTCCTGGAGCGTTAATCTGCCAGGAGCCAACGGAAGCGCTCTACTCAAGTGTATGCATTAGCTCTGTCTTTTGTCAAAAGTAGAAAAAAAACTTAATATAAAGTTGTTCCTGTTTGCTCTTAATTTGTGGGCATCGTAGGGATGCTTTAAGTCAAAATTGAAAGCACTCTATCATTCTTTCTATTCTACGCCTCTAATCCTCAACATGGAAATTGTAGTTTGTCATAATAGAAAATATGTAGATTGTAATAGGCTTTCTGGTTACGTTCTGGTGAGTTTTAACTTAATTTTTTATTTTTACAGCTCCCGAGGGAAGGAGCAAACCGCCTTGAGGAGTCCCTGCATAAGAGACTATTGGATACAGAAGGCTGTACTAAAGGAAGATCTCATCACAGCATCATCCAAGCCCTAGTCAGGAGTATATGAGGCCTCTTAAGAGTAAAGAGCGGCTAACAATATCTGATAATAGGCCACATGTGCAATTATTATGTATGTAATTAATGTACAACATACTTTTTCACTTTTTTGTTACATTAGAAATTAACAAATATTGTTAGACTTTTTGTTTGCTGCTGCCTTAAAAAAAAATATTGGGGGCGTGGCCAACTGCCGAACGGAGCGGCCGCATGGAGTGAATGCTCCGTGAACCACTGTGCCGAAAGCTAACAATAAGCTGTCTGGAGAGCGCAAAAAAAACATCCCCCGGGAGCGGACGCTGTTGGAGACCCACATGGCACCCTCGAAACAAACTGCGGCAAATCGGGAAAGTGCGGCAAACCGGGAAAGGCCGTGTGCGGCAAATCCAAGATGCCACACTCACCTGGATCCGAAGGTTTCACTGACCTAGAAGACTGCTCTCTCTCACAAGCAGACGCCCCAGTGACAAATAAAAGCCTACACTCCATGATGCAGGACCTTAAAGGGTCCCTCAGAGCAGACCTCTGCCAAATCGCTGCAGATCTGCGCAATGATATCCAGGAGCTGCGGGGACGCACAAATCAACTGGAGGCTAAGACAGATGAACTCTGCATAGCGCACAATGATATTGTGGATAAACTACAAAAGGTAGAAGAAGAACAGTCCACTATGCGCCTAAAAATCGCCAACATGGAGGATAGAGCAAGGCGGAACAACCTACGCTTCAGGGGCATAGCAGATACCGTAACCCAAGAGGCCCTGCCGCAATACCTGAGGGCCATGTGCAAAGCTCTAGTTCCCCACCTGGAAGATGAGGCCTGGATGCTAGACAGGGTACACCGCCTCCCTTGGCCCGCCAGGTTCACTGCCGACACTCCCAAAGATACTATTGCACGTTTCCACTACTACGGCTCCAAAGAGGAGCTCCTCAAAGCAACAAGGAAAACCGCAACACTACCAGTGCCCTATCAGGGGATTAGTATCTATGCTGACCTCTCGGCAGCCACCATGGCACGTAGGAGAGAATTTGTCGATGTCACCAAAACACTACGCAACCACAACATACCCTACAGCTACCCGACGAAACTGCTTATCTGGTACAGGGGGAAATCGGTGGCAGTCCTGGAACCTGAGTTGGGACTGGCTAAACGTAAAGAATGGGGCCTACACCACGCAATGGGTCACTCCTCTCCGCAACGGCCTCCGCCGAAAAAGATGAGACCAGAATGGACACTAGCAGGCTCTCCAACGAAACCGAACACCACAGTCGCTGAATGATCCTCGACCTGGGTCAATCCAAGTCTTCACAGAACACTTGAGTTTCACAAATAGTTTATCGATGTTTTCTTGTTAACCGTTAATACCTTGAATAATGTATATCGGAGCTATATGTCTTTAATGACTTACTAACTGATAGTAGTGATGTATTAGGCTTAGGGGAATATTGGGCCTGAAGCAGCGGGGGGACCTCTGAGACCAACAGGGGGCGTACATCCAGGGCCTGACAATCATAGTCAGGGGCACGACCATCTACTATCGGGCGCCTGCACACAGAACGCCCCTACAACCAAAACGGTCATGCAGACCGCCATCTTGGGTGACACGCCCCACTGCTCTTATAAGACTGGTTGAACCCGGCGACTGTAGATATAACAAATTACCAAGATATATAGAATACAGAATAAGTTGATTACATATATCATTGGTATAAGTCAGCTGACATGAGGGCTCACATCCAGACCCCTTGAGCTGGTTATCTTCAGCGCTTACAGATAGGGTACCTCCTAGGTCACGTGGACTACGGAACCGGGTGCCAAGTAGAATAGTATGACTTGGCCCCAGGTCGCCAAGGCTACCTGACGTCAACCACTCTAATGCAATTCAGCAAGGGAATACGATATTATGCCTAATATATTTAAGATTCATGTTTGAATCTCTGTTTATAAGGTTAAACATCATGCACGTTTAAAGTCCGGACAATCCAAATGGACACTAAGGGCTGCATAACGGTGGGACAACCGCCACCCCTCCTTGACCATATCATGTGTAGTGTATCTCGACCAGAGGCGGCTCTCTAATTAGGCGGTTTAGGCGGCCGCCTAAGGCCTCGCGCTGGCGGGGGCCTCGCGGCCGCCTAAACCACCTGTTGGCAGAGTGTGTCAGGTCCTCGGTCACTGACCGAGGACCTGACACCAGGAGGGGGCCCGGCGGCTTGACCGGTATGCCGCCGGGTGCGAGGCCCCTCCTGGCTGCCCGGCCACCATCGCAGACACTGGTCTGCAGCTCCGCAGTGTGCAGAGCTGCAGACCATGTGACTCGCAAGAATTGGCCAATCAGAGCGTTGCCGCGGGTTACCACGGCAACGCTCTGAAATCTCGCGAGACTACTCGGTCTGCAGCTCTGCAGAGCTGCAGACCGAGAGCAGTGGCCACCGGACCACCAGGGAGCCCACTGGACCACCAGGGAAATCAAGGTAGGCTCTCCCTCCCCATCACCCCCCAACACACTCAGCCTCACTCCCCCAGTCTCACCATCCCCCCACCACCACCCTCAGCCTCATCACCCCCACCACCCTCAGCCTCACCACCCCTAGCCCCCACCACCCTCACCATCACCCCCCACCACCACCCCCACCACCCTCAGCATCACCCCCCTCAGTCTCACCCCCAGCCCCCCTCAGCCTCACCCCCCACCACCCTCAGCCTCACCACCCCTAGCCCCCACCACCCTCACCATCACCCCCCACCACCCTCACCACTACCCCCACCACCCTCAGCCTCACCCCAGCCCCCCTCAGCCTCACCCCCCACCACCCTCAGCCTCACCACCCCTAGCCCCCACCACCCTCACCATCACCCCCCACCACCCCTAGCCCCCACCACCCTCACCACTACCCCCACCACCCTCAGCATCACCCCCTCAGTCTCACCCCCAGCCCCCCTCAGTCTCACCCCCAGCCCCCCTCAGCCTCACCCCCCACCACCCTCAGCCTCACCTCCCACCATCCTCAGCCTCACTACCCCTAGCCACCACCACCCTCAGCCTCACCCCCCCACCACCCTCACCATCACCCCCACCACCCCCAGCCTCACCACCACCCTCATCATCACCCCCCACCACCCCTAGCCCCCACCACCCTCACCACCACCCCACCACCCTCAGCATCACCCCACTAAGCCTCACCCCCACCACCTTCAGCATCACCCCCCTCACCACTACCCCCACCACCCTCAGCATCACCCCCCTCAGTCTCACCCCCAGCCCCCCTCAGCCTCACCTCCCACCACCCTCAGCCTCACTACCTCTAGCCCCCACCACCCTCACCATCACCCCCACCACCCCCAGCCTCACCACCACCCTCACCATCACCCCCCACCACCCCTTGCCCCCACCACCCTCACCACCACCCCCACCACCCTCAGCATCACCCCACTCAGCCTCACCCCCACCACCTTCAGCATCACCCCCCTCACCATCACCCCCCACCACCCTCAGCCTCACTACCCCTAGCCCCCACCACCCTCAGCCTCACCCCCCCACCACCCTCACCATCACCCCCCACCACCCTCAGCCTCACCACCCCTAGCCCCCACCACCCTCACCACTACCCTCAGCATCACCCCCCTCAGTCTCACCCCCAGCCACCCTCAGTCTCACCCCCAGCCCCCCTCAGCATCATCCCCCTCAGCCTCACCCCCACCACCCTCAGCCTCACCCCCACCACCCTCAGCCTCACCCCCACCACCCTCAGCCTCACTATCACCCCACCACCCTCACCACCCTCAGCATCACCCCCCACCACCCTCAGCATCACCCCCCACCACCTTCAGTATCACCCCTCACCACCCTCAGCATCACCCCCCCCCCACCCTCAGCATCACCCCCCCACCACCCTCAGCATCACCTCCCCCCACCAGCCTCACCCCCACCACCCTCAGCCTCACCACCCCCCACCACCCTCACCATCACCCCCACCACCCTCAGCCTCACCACCCACCACCCTCAGCCTCACCCCCCACCACCCTCAGAATCACACCCCTCACCACCCTCAGCATCACACCCCTCACCACCCTCAGCATCACACCCCTCACCACCCTCAGCATCACACCCCCACCACCCTCAGCCTCACCACCCCCCCACCACCCTCAGCATCACCACCCCACCACCCTCAGCATCACCCCCACCACCACCCTCAGCATCACCCCCCACCACCACCCTCAGCATCACCCCCCACCACCACCCTCAGCATCACCCCCTCTCACTCTCACATTATCCCCCCTCTCACTCTCACATTATCCCCCCTCTCACTCACATTATCCTCACTATCACATTATCCCCCCTCTCACTCTCACATTACCCCCCTCTCACTCTCACATTACCATTACCCTCCCTCTCACCATCAACCCCCCGCTCCCTCTCACCATCAACCCCCCGCTCCCTCTCACCATCAACCCCCCGCTCCCTCTCACCATCAACCCCCTCTCACCATCACCCCCCCTCTCCCTCTCACCATCACCCGCCTCTCCACACCCCCATACACACAACACACTTCAAGCAGCTACCCCATACACATAGGGTCTCAGACAAAAACGCAAACATGTTCAGAGACATACATTCACACACACAAGGATACTCTTTGTCAGACACACTCTCAGGCACATACACAGGTAGACAGTGCATCAATGTGTATATGTGACACTTTTTTTTGTTAGTGGGGCCTCATGTTTGCGTTTCGCATAAGGCCTCATAAAGTCTAGAGCCGCCTCTGATCTCGACACTCACAACCTGGTCCCTTTCTTTGCGACAATCGCAAAGGAGTCTTGTATATATCTTATTATTTGTGTAGTTTATTATAGTTCCATTTTAATTTTGTACTAAATCGTTCTGAGAACCGAAAAACAGGCAGGAGTCACACACTTAAGTATATGAAGAAATATCGCAAACATCACAGGCAGGTGCCGTTCAGTCACGCACAGACCCGCCCCACTTATGTTTACAGACAGAAGGAACAAAGACCTACGGAGGGAATAGTAAGCAGCATAAATTTACACACCCAGGTATTAGGGGCCTAGACACTCCAGCCGGGGTTCAGAAAATTGCACTATTTGCGGACGATGTCCTGCTCTACCTAACTCACCCGCACACCTCCATTCCAAATCTGATGAAACTCCTGTCACAATATGGGGGGGGTCTCGTACTACAAAAATAACCTCAAAAAAAATAGGCATTACCCATCGGCCTACCCCCTCTTGCGGTACAATCCCTAAAAGACTCTCATCCCTTTGATTGGAGGTCAACCTCCCTTTAATACCTTGGCATTAAGCTGGCAAAATCAGACACACAATTGATGCAGGAGAACCACAGGACTTTAATCCACAAACTACAGACCCAATTAGATACATGGCAGGGTTTGTAGGTGTCATGGCTAGGAAGGATACACACCACGAAAATGATGGCGCTACCCCACGTATTATACCTTTTTCGAACTATACCTATAGAGCTACCAGACAAAACCCTGAAGAGGTTTCAATCTATCTTTAACGCATATATCTGGAAAAAAAAAAACAAGGATAGCTAGACGCCTAACCTGGCAAACACCATTGAAAGGGGGCTTGGGTATTCCGGACGTGAAGTGCTATTATAAGGCAGCGACATTAGCACAGGGACTGGAGGTCCTGTCAACTGCCAAACCTCCGATTTGGTTGCACCTAGAGGATGCGTGCTTACACCCAAACAAACTAGAACACATACTGAGGTCATATAAAAAATGGGACACTAAAAAGCACAGCCCTCTGCCGAGTACGCGTTTCTTGATACGCAGCTGGCTGAGATGGGCCCGCACACTCACGGGAGTGGACAATCTCATATATTTTGCTCCCACAAATATCCTTTCGGCACTATCGCATAACATACCCATAACATCCTGGATACAAAAAGGAGTTAAATATATACGCCACCTATTCACGCCACAGGGCCTTAAGCCCTTCCCAGAACTGCAAAAAGAATTTGATCTACCAGCTAGAGATATCTTTACCTACATTAGACTAAAACATATAACACATTCACACAACATACATCACTACGAAGAGTCCCAACTCACTCTCTTTGGACGTCACTGTATAAGCAAGGGTGCGAAAAATAAACCATTATCCCTGTGCAATACCGCCATAAACGACGTAGAGCCAATGGCCAAACACACATACATGGAACAGTAGGATAAAGAACTTGATACCTCTATCCCCACCCCACTCTGGCTTCAAGCCATCCAAACCACCAAGGCATCCTCACATAGTTTGTCCCATTGGGAAGCATATTGCAAACTCCTAATGAGGTGGTACTTGGTCCCAACTCGGCTGGCACACATGTACCATAGTGTTTCTCACAAGTGTTGGCGTTGCGGTCTACACGCAGGTACTCTCAAACACATCTTTTGGGAATGCCCCATATTGGGATCATATTGGCAACAATTAGGGGAGGCCCTCACACGGATTATGCCGATACCAATTCCATTTACACCGGAATGCTACCTCCACCACCTCTCCCCGACTATCTTCTCACAACCACAAAAGGTAGTTGCCATACATATACTAACGGCTGCAAAAACCAGCATAGCGAGCCACTGGAAAGGAACTAATGCTCCCTCATTCGCAGAAGTGTGGAACAGAGTAGATGCCACATGCGAATATGAACTTATGGCATATAGGCTCAGTGGCAAAGAGGAGATGCACACACTAAAATGGGCCAGTTGGACTGATAACAGATTGACCCTAAAACCCGCAGTCCATAGACCACAGACGATAGACATGAAACCAGGGCTCGAGTCCTGCAGGAACGCGTGGGAACGGCGTTCCTGCACTTTTTCCACAGCAGGAACGCCGTTCCCATTACTAGTCCTGCAGGATCCAGGGCTGGCACAAGCGGCTGCGAGAGCAGGGGGAGCACAAATCCGAATCCCCTGCCTCTGACTGGGGACTCGGATTTCTAAACTCACCTCTCCCCCTGCAGTCAGTGGAGTCGTCCAGCCTCTCCTGATGATGTCAGTAGGAGGGGGCGTGACTTTCTCTGCTCTTCTCACAGGACCGCTGGGGAGCAGAGGAAGCCACGCCCCCTCCTCCTGACATCATCAGGAGAGGCCGGCTTACTCCACTGACTGCAGGCTGCAGGTTCCAGATCCTGTCCCACCCCTCCTGGCCCAAGGTAAGCCTCAGGGAGGGGGGAAGGCACTTTAGTTTTTTTTTTTTTTTTATCCCTTTCCTCAGTCCCTGTCCCCCTCCCCAGTCCCTGTCCCCCTAGTTAAGGCTCTGCCCCCCCTCCTCAGTCCCTGTCCCCCTATTTAAGGCCCTGTCCCCCCTCCTCAGTCCCTGTCCCCCTATTTAAGGCCCTGTCCCCCCTCCTCAGTTCCTGCCCCCCTCCTCAGTCCCTGTCCCCCTATTTAAGGCCCTGTCCCCCCTCCTCAGTCCCTGTCCCCCTATTTAAGGCCCTGTCCCCCCTCCTTAGTCCCTGTCTCCCTCCTTAGTCCTTTTCTCCAGTCCATGCCCCCCTCCTCAAGCCCTATCCCCTTACTCAGTCCCTGTCCCCCTCCCCAGTCACTGTCCCCCTATTTAAGGCCCTGTCCCCCCTCCTCAGTCCCTGTCCCCCTATTTAAGGCCCTGTCCCCCCTCCTCAGTTCCTGCCCCCCTCCTCAGTTCCTGCCCCCCTCCTCAGTCCCTGTCCCCCTATTTAAGGCCCTGTCCCCCTCCTCAGTTCCTGCCCCCCTCCTCAGTCCCTGTCCCCCTATTTAAGGCCCTGTCCCCCCTCCTCAGTCCCTGTCCCCCTATTTAAGGCCATGTCCCCCCTCCTCAGTTCCTGCCCCCCTCCTCAGTCCCTGTCCCCCTGTTTAAGGCCCTGTCCCCCTCCTCAGTCCCTGTCCCCCTATTTAAGGCCCTGTCCCCCCTCCTCAGTTCCTGCCCCCCTCCTTAGTCCCTTTCCCCAGTCCCTGTCCCCCTCCTCAAGCCCTATCCCCTTACTCAGTCCCTATTTAAGGCCCTGTCCCCAGTCCTCAGTTCCTGCCCCCCTCCTCAGTCCCTGCCCTTCTATTTAAGGCCCTGTCCCCCCTCCTCAGTCCCTGTCCCCCTATTTGAGGCCCTGCCCCCCCCCTCAGTCCCTGTCTCCCTCCTTAGTCCTTTTCCCCAGTCCATGCCCCCCTCCTCAAGCCCTATCCCCTTACTCAGTCCCTGTCCCCCTCCTCAGGCCTGTCCCATTCCTGAGTCCCTGTCCCCCTATTTAAGGCCCTGTCCCCCCTCCTCAGTTCCTGCCCCCCTCCTCGGTCCCTGTCCCCCTATTTAAGGCCCTGTCCCCCCTCCTCAGTTCCTGCCCCCTCCTCAGTCCCTGTCCCCCTATTTAAGGCCCTGTCCCCCCTCCTCAGTCCCTGTCCCCCTATTTAAGGCCCTGTCCCCCCTCCTCAGTTCCTGCCCCCCTCCTCAGTCCCTATCCCCCTGTTTAAGGCCCTGTCCCCCTCCTCAGTCCCTGTCCCCCTATTTAAGGCCCTGTCCCCCCTCCTCAGTTCCTGCCCCCCTACTTAGTCCCTGTCCCCCTCCTCAAGCCCTATCCCCTTACTCAGTCCCTGTCCCCCTCCTCAGGCCTGTCCCTTTCCTGAGTCCCTGTCCCCCTATTTAAGGTCCTGTCCCCCCTCCTCAGTCCCTGTCCCCCTATTTAAGGCCCTGTCCCCAGTCCTCAGTTCCTGCCCCCCTCCTCCGTCCCTGCCTTTCTATTTAAGGCCCTGTCCCCCCTCCTCAGTCCTTGTCCCCCTATTTAAGGCCCTGTCCCCCCTCCTCAGTCCCTGTCTCCCTCCTTAGTCCTTTTCCCCAGTCCATGCCCCCCTCCTCAAGCCCTATCCCCTTACTCAGTCCCTGTCCCCCTCCTCAGTCCCTGCCCCCATCCTCAGGCCTGTCCCTTTCCTGAGGCCCTGTTCCCCTTCCCCTTCCTCAGTTCCTGCCCCCCTTCCTCAGTTCCTGCCCCCCTTCCTCAGGCCCTGTCTCCCTCCTCAGGCCCTGTCTCCCTCCTCAGGCTCTGTCTCCCTCCTCAGGCCCTGTCCCCCTTCGTCAGGCCCTGTCCCCCTTCGTCAGGCCCTGTCCCCCTTCGTCAGGCCCTGTCCCCCTTCGTCAGGCCCTGTCCCCCTTCCTCAGGCCCTGTCCCCCTTCCTCAGGCCCTGTCCCCCTTCCTCAGTCCCTGTCCCCCTTCCTCAGTCCCTGTCCCCCTTCCTCAGTCCCTGTCCCTTTCCTGAGTCCCTGTCCCTTTCCTGAGTCCCTGTCCCTTTCCTGAGTCCCTGTCCCTTTCCTCAGTCCCTGTCCCTTTCCTCAGTCCCTGTCCCCCTCCTCAGTCCCTGTCTCCCTCCTCAGTCCCTGTCTCCCTCCTCAGTCCCTGTCTCCCTCCTCAGTCCCTGTCTCCCTCCTCAGTCCCTGTCTCCCTCCTCAGTCCCTGTCCCCCTCCTCAGTCCCTGTCCCCCTCCTCAGTCCCTGTCCCCCTCCTAAGTCCCTTTCCCGAGTCCCTGTCCCCCTATTTAAGGCCCTGTCCCGTTACTCAGTCCCTGTCTCCCTCCTCAGTCCCTGTCCCTTTCCTCAGCCCCTGCCCCCCTCCTCAAGCCCTGTCCCCTTACTCAGTCCCTGCCCCCCTCCTCAGTCCCTGCCCCCCTCCTCAGTCATTGCCCCCCTCCTCAAGCCCTGTCCCTTTCCTCAGTCTCTGTCCCCCTCCTCAAGCCCTGTCCCCTTACTCAGTCCCTGTCTCCCTCCTCAGTCCCTGTCTTCTTACTCAGGCCCTGTCCCCCTCCTCAGCCCCTGCTCCCTTCATCAGCCCCTGCCCCCCTCCTCAGCCTCTGTCCCCCTCCTCAGCCGATGGCCCCTTCCTCAGCCCATGCCCCCCCTCCTCCTAAGCTCCTGTCCCTCTTCCTCAGCCCTGCCACCTTACTCAGCCCATGGCCCCTTCCTCAACCCATGCCCCCCCCCCCCTCCTCCTAAGCTCCTGTCCCTTTTCCACAGCACTGTCACCTTACTTAGCCCCTGTCCCCCTCCTCAGCCCCTGTCCCCCTCCTCAGCCCCTGTCCACCTTACTCAGACCCTGTCCACCTTACTCAGCCCCTGCATACGAGCATCAGCCCCTGTCCCCCTCCTCAGTCCCTGCCCCTCTTCTTCAACCCTGCCCCTCTTCTTCAACCCTGCCCCTCTTCCTCAGCCCTGCCCCTCTTCCTCAGCCCCTGTCCCTCTTCCTCAGCCCCTGTCCCTTTCCTCAGCCCCTGTCCCTTTCCTCAGCCCCTCAGTTCCTGTCCCTTTCCTCAGCCCCTCAGTTCCTGTCCCTTTCCTCAGCCCCTATCCCTTACCTCAGCCCATGTCCCCTTCCTCAGCCCATGCCCCCCTCCCCCCCCCCCACCCTCCTAAGCTCCTGTCCCTCTTCCTCAGCTCCTGCCCCCCTCCTCAGCCCCGTGCCCTTACTCAGCCCCTGCATACAAGCGTATAATTTTTTGGGGGGGAGGGGGGGGAGGGGGCGGGGAGTGGATCTGGGGTGAGTTCCTGCACTTTTTTACCCAGGACTTGACCCCTGCATGAAACTCAGACCCACATAGCCCTCCTACAACAATTGTGACCAAACATACCCTGCCCGCAACACACTCTCTCAGGTGACACCTGCCAACATGTGTGAACATTGTGTACACATCAGGTATTAACGCGCAAAGTTCGATTTGTGTTGTTTTTCTTTTTTCTTTTCTTTTTCCTTTTTCCCCACCCCTTATAGTTACATTGTATCTATTATTCAGAAGCATATGCACAGTTTCTGTAGGCGGGAGATACGAAGGGTGGACATCCCAAAGCGACGCATGAATGCGCTCTCGCCTAACCACTCGTAGGGAGGCCCAGTCATGAGTCCCTCTCCCAACCGACATAAGTTACTCAGACATAGATAGGCAGAAACATGATCAGAGAGCAGACGGCACCTGGTAGATAAAAGAAGTACACCAAAAGTGAGCAACATACAAAAGCCAATATACAAAAGCCAATATACGAACTATAAGGTAGCAACACCATAAGCACCAGGATACAGAGATAGCCCGAGTCCATTACAACACGACAAGGACTAAATGAGGAAATAAGTATGTTGTAATACAATGTAAAACTGGCACTACACAACAGGTGGAAAGGAATCTACACTAGGTCTTCGATCACACACCTCGACACCTGAGAGTGTTGCAGACACCGTCAGTAATGACCATATGCAAATTGATGTAAATAGCATGACGATTGGGCAGCTTCTTGATCTGAAATGTCGAAGATGTAACATTCTATGTAACAATGTGTAAACTGTGTATTGTGCAAAGTATGTTATTTTCTTTTCCCCTCTTTTTTTCTGTATCCCAATTGCATATCACGTATGTGCAAAAAAACAAAATCTTAATAAAAAACAGATATTGGAGAAAAAAAATTATAATATTAAAACTCCAACCAATTTTGAAATGTGCAGTGAAATGTGTATCTGTAATCAATGTTAACCTGCTAATTATTGTAGGACAATGGAGAGCAACTCCAAACTGGTACTCTATCAAACAATCCAGGACTGTTAGGAAATATGTCTTTGTATCAAACTATGATAATTTATGGTGCACATAGGTCCTCTTGTCACTGTGCCTATGGAAAGTTTTGCTTATAACTGTGATGACTTTCAAAAGATAGCAATAAGCAGAGTAAGAATTTGCTCTTTAAAGGGACACTATAGGCACCAAGACCACTTTATCTCGCTGAAGTGGTTTGGGTGCAGTGCCTATGTCCCCTTAACCCTGCAATGTAAAATGTTGCAGTTTCTGGGGGGGCGTGTCCTGACCGCGCATGTGAGCAGACGTGCAGAGACAGAGCTCTCCCGGTTAGCGGCACCAAAACGACCTCCACAGCGAAAATAACCCTCCAAACGAGCGGTAAAACCGACATCCCGGCAGGTAAACGCCACGGCTTCTGATGGCATCTAAAAAATTCAAACAAAAGACCCTAAATCCGCACTTAGAACGACCGCAAACCGCGGAGCCAAAAATCCAAGATGGCGCCGACGGACAGCACTCGCCTGCACATGGCACTGACACAGGAGACTGTATGTCGGAGCTCAGCAGCCCAGCGACAAACGCCTCTATCAGGCTCATAATGCAAGAACTCAAAACCTAATTTAAAGCTGATATTCAACAAATGACAGCGGATATCAGGGCAGATATACACAGCATGGGGGAGCGCACTACCCGCCTAGAGGATAAGACTGAAGAGCTGGTGGAAGCACATAACTCTATAGCAGAGGCCTACACAGACCTGGAGCGCAAACTAAAATCTCTAGAAGAAAAAGTGGCAGACCAGGAAGACAGGAGCAGGTGGAAAGGGGCATACCAGAGACCATTTAACAGCAAGATCTACCTAGGTATGTCAAGGATTTATTTAAAGTCCTGATCCCTTCCCTGTCTGAATTTGATCTAATCCTGGACAGGACCCACAGGCTACCCAAGCCCAAACACCTTCCGCCTGACACGGCGAGAGACACGATCACTAGAGTTCATCATTTTACTGTCAAGGACAGAATCATGCAGACGTCAAGAAACAGGGACAACTGGCCGGAACGACACAAAGACATCAAGCTCTTCACGGACCTCTCCTCAGCGACCATGCTCAAGCGCCGCACTCTGGCACCAATTACAGAGGCGCTGAGAAACGCAAATATCTTCTACAAATGGGGCTTCCCCACAAAACTACTAATTAAAAGAAACGGTGTGGACAGATCCATCACGACCCCAGAAGAGGGCCAAAAGGCGCTTCAAGAATGGAACGTACCCCTCCTGACTACCAGCCCGCGGAAAAAGCAAGCAACAGCCCAAGCACCAAAAACTATTTCCAAAGACTGGTCGCGAGTCCATAGGGCCTCCCAAGCACACGCGGACCGGGACCAATCACCGACCTGAAGGCCCAGACCCGCCGTCGCTTCGCTTCCTCCTATGGACTTAACATACAGGTTCCACATGTTTATGTTTATGTTACCATTGCAGTTTACCCCCGATGCCTACTAAGGGTTTAACAGTAGGCCACAGCCTAGCCGCACCGGGCGAGCGATGCTCTGCACTCGACCCACGTTAATACTGATCTCCTTTATACAGAGATCCAAGTACCACACTTCGTGTGATACACCCCCACGGCTCTTGTAGCCCACTTTCTCCGTTGCTCTAGGCAACTTATGCCACCAGTTGGTGACTTACGGAATGTTGTATATAGTTTGCCCCCCTGTTTCCCCCCCCCTCCACACTACCCCCCCTCAGAGAGTATTATGCAAGTTCAGAGTAATGGTTATACCAAATTTCATGATTCTCGGGCCACCTAGGCTCACAATTCCGATGAACAAGCCCTTGATACAGCACCCCCCAAGACGGCCAGATGGGGATTAAGCTAATGTCCCTAAATGTTAAGGGGCTTAACTCCCCTAATAAGCTGAGACTAGCCCTCCAAGAAGCGAAGAAATGCGGGGCCCAGATAGCATTTTTTCAAGAGACCCACTTTCAGTGGAAGGTTCGGCCCAAATTTAACTCTAGATGGTATCCTCATGATTTCCACACATGTTATTCGGCTAAGAAAAGAGGGGTATCCACATTAATTAGCAAAGAAGTGGCATTCTCCTTAATCAGGAAAATTAGCGATAAAAAAGGTCGATATTTGATTTTACAATGTATGTTGAATAATGCACCGTATACTTTAATCAATATGTACAGCCCTAATGACAATCAAAATGAGTTTTTACAGATGATTTTAGCCTTAACTGATATGTACAAGCATGGGGAGGTGATCATTGGAGGCGACATGAATTGTCTACTAGACAGTAAACTGGACTCTTCTTCTACCGCCCAACTCAAGAGCAGCACACTCAGGCACAAAAACACACTAACCACAAAAATATGCTCCACGCTACAATCAGCTCACATAGTAGACCCGTGGCGCATCTTACACCCAACTGACATAGACCATACATGCTACACAGCGGCCCACAACAGTTATTCTAGGATAGATCGATTCCTTATCCCTGCCACATCAATGACCCAGATAGAAGGAGCAACGATTGGGGTAATGACGTGGTCGGACCACGCTCCCATCACGCTCAGCGTTAAAGAAGCGTTTACTAATAAGAGATCCGGCTCCTGGAGACTTAACGAGTCCCTTCTAACAGACCCGTCCATAATATCCAAGATAACGGAAGATCTCCAAAACTATATTAAGGAAAACATGACCGCTGATTCCACTATTGAACAGATTTGGTTAGCCCACAAAGCGGTTATAAGGGGCAGTTTCATAAAACATGCGAGCTATGCTAAAAAACGAAGATTAGCTGAATATACTAACCTATTAGAAGAAATACGCACCCTGACTCACGCCAACAAACGAGACCCGCACCCAAACACAAAATCAAAACTCCTAGTTCTCCAAAGCAAACTACACAACATCGAGCTAGCCAAAACCACATACCAACTTAGGAAACTCAAACACAACTTTTTCATGAATGGTAATAAAGCAGGTGCAATTCTAGCATCACAACTTAAAAAAAGAAATGTCGCCTCCAGGATCGCCTTCCTTAATGTTTCTAAAGGTAAAAAGGTGACGAACCCCCAAGACATTGTGGACCAATTCGCCCATTACTACGGCGAACTATATAATCTCAAACAAGATCCCAAGGTGACTGCACCAACCCCAGACAAAATAGACAAATTTCTAAAAGACTTAGACCTACCCCAACTGACAGAAGAAGACCTGGCGCCCCTGACAAAACCCTTCTCTTTGGATGAACTAACAAACGCAATCTCCCAACTCCCAGCGCACAAGTCACCAGGTCCTGATGGTTTATCCAACGAATATTACAAAACTTTCTCGCCTACCATAGCACCACTGTTCCTTCAATTAGTTAATAAATGCGCTGAAACAGGCGCACTCCCGAAGGAAATGCTGTTAGCTCATATCTCTACCCTTCCCAAACCTGGTAAACCCCCCACGTACTGTAAAAATTTTCGGCCTATATCCCTTCTGAATGGAGACGCCAAGCTCTATGCGAAGCTACTCAGTAATCGGATAGCACCCCTCCTTCATAAGAATCTGGGTTAGTCAGGGGACGCCAGGGCTCGGACAACACCAGGAAAATCTTAAATATGATCTCCACACTGGAGTCCAAAAGAGCAACTGGCCTCCTACTCGCCCTAGACGCGGAGAAGGCCTTTGATCGCTTACACTGGGCTTACATGGCTAAAGTCTTGGAACGATTCAATTTCCCAATACCCATCATAAATAGCATAATGGCTCTGTACAATCACCCGGCAGCAAAAGTGTCACATGGAGGGTTCCTCTCAACTACTTTCTCCATCACCAATGGCACCCGTCAAGGATGCCCCCTTTCGCCCCTCTTATACATACTCGCCTTAGAACCCCTGGCCCAAAAGATCAGAACACACCCCGAGATACCAGGAGTCAATATCCACAACAAAATATACAGCCTAGCGCTGTTTGCTGATGATATCTTTATAGCCCTATCGGACCCCAAACGATCTCTCGCGCCCCTGCTAAATCTACTGAAGGAATTTGGCGATGTCTCTTATTACCGTCTAAACCAAGACAAAACCCAAGCCCTACCAATAAACATGCCAAAGCCACTATTAGACGCACTCCAGACCTCCTACCTGTTCGACTGGAAACAGCACTCTCTAACGTATCTAGGAATAAAAATAGCACCCACGATCTCTGCCATTTCCCAACTAAACTACAAACCCCTACTAACACTATGTAAAGTGGAAATGAATAAATGGAAGCACACAAAAATCTCATGGTTAGGCAGAATCAACTCCTACAAAATGATGATTCTCCCACGGATACTTTACATTTTTAGGATGATACCATTAGGGATCACACCCCAATTTTGTAAAGCCTTACAAAAAATATGTGGCACCTACATCTGGCAGGGGAAAAGACCCCGAGTATCCCTAGCACTCCTCCAGACCGCCCAACGACTCGGAGGAGTGGGCCTCCCAAATCTGAAGCAATACCATAGGGCAGCGATTCTATCCACAGGCATACTCCTACATGCCCCCCCAGGCACACTTCAATGGGTAGACATGGAGAGAATACAATTTCCAACCACATCTCTAACAGACTACTTATGGACACCGAGGAAGTTTAGAACTAAACGCACAGACCTATTCCCAACCACACAACTCACAATTTCCATATGGGACACCTTTATGGACACATTAGGACACAAAGACACATTACACATCAAATCTCCACTCTCTGTTTTAAAAACGATAGTACCCGACATCCCCCTCAGAGACTGGACCACGGCAGGAGTGACAAAAATCTCGCAACTCCTAGACACCAAGGGAGTAATACCGTTCCCGACTTTACAGGAGCAGTGGACACTTCCCAGTAGGGCTACTTTTTCTTACCTACAAATAAAAAGTGCGTTGCAGGTACATGCACCTACACCACCTCCAACACCTGACGTAACCAGACTCACCTCTCACCTGCTCCTAAACAGATGCTGGACAACACCCACAAAACCCAAATCACTTGCTATTTGCTACAAAGCATGGCAGGAACTCTCAACCAATACAGTGCATCCCCACAAACACCATTGGGAGACAGACTGCGGGACGGTGCTGGCAGAAAGTGACTGGCTAAGCGCACTTAATAACCTCTCCAAGTGGACAAAGTGCTATACGCACATTGAGGCCCATAAAAAACTCCTCTACCGCTGGTACATGACCCCACAGAGACTGCACCGCATATACCCCAACACTCCCGACACCTGCTGGAGATGTGGAGCGTCTGTAGGCACGCTGGAGCATCTGTGGTGGTCGTGCGCCGGCATCCGACCACTCTGGACTGCCGTATCCCAGACACTAGACCAACTCCACATCCCTACATTCCGACTATCGAGGTCGTCATGTCTCCTTCTCCTACTCCCACCGCACCTCACTCTAGCACAGAAACAAATGGCAGCACTCACTATCTTGGCAGCAAGAAACCTACTAACGCTGCATTGGAAATTGCAGATATGCCCATCCCTAGCCCAACTCCAAACTAAACTCACCCAATACAAAGTCTACGAAAGGATGGCAATAACCTCTCCACAAAATAAACTAACATTTGACCTAGGTTGCGGGGACTGGGAAGGAGATGACACAGGAGAAACACAAGGATAAACTCCAAAACAGATGGTACGGCAACAAACTAGACAAACCCCACCTCTAACTGACGCGACCCATATACTATTACTACTCCATGCTCTGATGGTACTCTCACACCCCACCCCCCCCTCCCTTGTCCACCCTGGACTACCTACCATCCTCCTCATCCCCTCGCCAAGTTCCTACCCCCCTAAGGTAGTTCCCACCTACACACCAGCTTACCCATTAGTTAAGGAATGTTCTAGCAATCCTCAATACACAGCTTGAACCCAAGCTGACGCAACACAACGAAACACCGAGAACCTCACAGCTCATAAGGATACTCAACCGACTATTTCGACCAAATACACCCACAGCCAGAGCTAAGGTCGATCCCCTGTACAGCACATACAGAAGAGTAATCAGCACTAAACCAACCTATGGTTGCAAACCGATTCAATATGATGCTATATATGATGTATGCTGTACTACTTCACCCTGTATGATCTCAGCTGTTGTAAATAATAAATGGATGTGAAGATTGAATACAATGTTGAAACAATGTGTCCCCCAATAACATTCCCTTTTTTACTTCTGTACCCCTTCATGTTTTCAAAAACAATAAAATACAAATTTGAAAAAAAAAAATGTTTGCAGTTTCTGAGGAACTGCAATAATTACCTTGCAAGGTTATCTCATCCTCTGTTGGCTGTCTACCAGGCAGGCACTAGAGGCGCTTCAGGTACTTAGCGGAGACCAACTATGTGAAATGACATTGGACATCCTCACGCTTTGCATGAGGACAACCAGTGTCTTTAAAAACGCTATAGAAAAGGCTTGAGTTAATGCTTTCCGATGTGGAAGCCCAAATGTGTGCGCAGGAGGGACCTGATGTTGGCGGAGCCTGACCTAACAATCAGGTAACTGACAAAAAGGGCTAAGAGGGTGTTAGAAATACAGTTTGATATTCCTAGCACCATAGTTTTCCTTTAAAACAAAGAGTTGTTACCCCATTTCTACATTTATATAGGTTCCCAAAACATCTATAATGCCAAAAAGGCACTCCAATCTGTGTTCAACAATAGAACCTGAGTTTTTTTTGTGTTTTCTCCTCTGAAATGCACCATCTCATCACCCTGCTGTAGAATTGCAGTGATGTCATACAATGTGACACAGCAAGTGCTGTTATTATTTATAGCTAAGTAACACAAATAGCATGTTAAGGTGTCAGCAATATACTTTATTTCTTCAAAGTTAATATGCAGTTTACACTTTATATGTATAGTGAAAAAAATATAAAAGTCAATGCGGAAACTGGCAAAAAAAAAAGCAGAGTGTCGTATCCAACATGGAGAAAGTTCAATCACCTGTACAGAAAGGCTGCATGGCATTAGGAAGGCAGTATCTTTATAATAGAATAGTCTCTCTCTATCTGGGCCGTCCAGGATTATTAATCACTGGAAGATGAAGGTTACTTCATGTCTGCAGCATGTGTTGCGAAGCAGTCATATGGAAGTTTTCTGTAGAAGAAGGTAATCTCTTCTGTTTCAGCAGGTCTAGGTTAATGGTGGTGTTTTTTTTTCTCTGGCACTGGAACCATCAGTAAAGGAGAGTAAAATTGAGAGGATCACCTTGTTTTTCCCACAAATCTAAGAAAACTAAGACAGAAGATTGAGGATAGTGGTTAACAACTTAATGAAACTGCAAACACTAAAACTAACTTGAAAAAAATAACAACATTCAGGGGCGGACTGAGAACCCTCAGGGCTCCCGGGCAAAAAAAATCAAGGGCCCCCTTACAGGCCCCACCCATACTCCGCAGCAAGCGCCACCCATGTCCCGCCTCCATGCACCGCCTCCAGCCACACCCTACACAATCTTTAGACACAAGGAACAAAAGTGCAATAATCCCTTCGAGGCCCCAGTAGAGACTACAATTGAGGGCTAATGGGCCATGGAGGGGGGTCTTTCTAGCAGAGGCTATCTCAGTGTCCTTTAGAGAGTGTGTTAGAAAGAATCCCCTCCAGGCCCTATTAGAGACTACAATGGAGTCTAATAGGCTTGGAAGGGGGTCTTTCTAACAGAGGCCATCTCAGTGTCCCTGCTGGAAACAGTCGCCTCCAGGCCCCAGTAGAGACTACAATTGAGGGCTAATGGGCCATGGAGGGGGGGAGTATTCTAGCAGAGGCTATCTCAGTGTCCTTTAGAGAGTGTGTTAGAAAGAATTTCCTCCAGGTCCCATTAGAGACTACAATGGAGTCTAATGGGGCCTGGAGGGGGGTCTCTCCAACACTCTGGTTCCTATTCACAATATAGCAACACAACATAGCTCGCTGATACCTAGGCCAAGTTGGCTCCTCTTACCTTAATTACTGTTGTTGGCTGGCAGTCTGTGGGCTTGCTGGAAGGCTGTGGGCTTACTGGCTGCGCCCGGCAGGCTGTGGGCTTGCTGGCAGGCTGTGGGCTTGCTGGCTACTGCCGGCAGGCTGTGGGCTTGCTGGCTGCGGCTAACAGGCTGTTGGCTTGCTGGCTGTGGCTTGCTGGCTGGCAGGCTGTGGCTTGCTGGCTGCGGTTGGCAGGCTGTGGGCTTGCTGGCTGTAAGCCTAACTGGTGGCCTGTGGGCTGGCTGGCTGGCTACTGGCCCGCGGCCAGCCTGTGGGCTGGCTGGCTGGCCGGCCTGTGGGCTGGCTGGCCTGTGGGCTGGCTGGCTTGCTGGCTACTGGGGCACTTGGAGATTATTTAAAGAAATAATCCATGCACAATAACCACTACTGCTCTGTGTAGTCGTTATGGTGCAAGGAGGGCCGGGCCCCCCTCCCAGAGTAAGTAGTCAAACCGTTTAAGAACAGTTTGACAACTTACCTGGGGTCTGCTGGGATATGAGGCTGTTGTAGGTTATAGGAGCAGTGGTGCAATGTGTAAGGGGTTTAGTGTGTGTGAAAGGTTCAGTGTGTGTGAGGGGGTGTAGTGTGTGTGAGGGGGTGTAGTGTGTGAATGTGTAGTGTGTGTGGGGCAATGTGTGTATGAGGGGGCTGTGTATGTGTGTGGCAATGTTAGTATGGGGGGCTGTGTGTGTATGGGTGGGCAGTGTATGTGTGTGTGTGTGAGGCAATGTGTGTAAATGTGTATGGTGTGTATGGGGGCAGTGTGTGAATGTGTATGGTGTGTGGGGGTAGTGTGTTTATGGGGCTAGAGTTCACTCTCACCACTGCAACCACCAGGAATCCCTGGTGGTCACAGTGTTGAGAGTGAACTCTAGCCCGTAGCTCCAGGGCTAGAGATTACTTTCGCCAGAGTCATAACGTTGCCGTTAGCTGCAGGCTGAGCTCCCGGGTCCTCTCTTCCTCCCTCCCCTGCTGGCTGCCCGCACGGTGCCTGCGGACAGGGGAGGGGGCAATTGCCCTCCTCTTACTCCCCCCTACCCTTCTTCTTACCCCCCTCCCCCTCTTCTTACTCCCACCTCTTCTTACTCCTCCCTCTTCTTACTCCCCCCTCTTCTTACTCCCCCCTCCCCTCTTCTTACCCCCTTCTTACTCCCGCCCCCCTCTTCTTACCCCCCTCCCCCCTCTTCTTACTCTTCCCTCCCCCTTCTTACTCTTCCCTCCCCCCTCTTCTTACTCCCCCCTCCCCCTCTTCTTACCCCCTTCTTACTCCCCTTCTTACTCCCCCTCTTCTTACCCCTTTCTTACTCCCTCTCTCTTCTTACTCCCCCCTCCTCTCTTATTACCCCCCTTTCTCTCTTCTTAGCCCCCTCCCTCTCCTCACCCCCCTCTTCTTACCCCCCCTCTCTCTTCTTACCCCCTCTCTCTTCTTACCCCCCCTTTCTTTTTACCCCCCCTCCCTTTTTCTCCCCCCCTCCCCTCCCTTTCTCTTTTTGCCCCCCTCCCCTCCCTTTTTTATTTTTGCCCCCCCTCCCCTCCTTTTCTCTTTTTGCCCCCCCTCCCATCCTTTTCTCTTTTTGCCCCCCCTCCCCTCCCTTTCTCTTTTTGCCCCCCCCTCCCCTCCCTTTCTCTTTTTGCCCCCCCTCCCCTCCCTTTCTCTTTTTGCCCCCCCTCCCCTCCCTTTCTCTTTTTGCCACCCCCTCCCCTCCCTTTCTCTTTTTGCCCCCCTCCCCTTCTCTTTTTGCCCCCCCTCCCCTCCCCTTTTTGCCCCCCTCCCCTCCCCTTTTTGCCCCCCTCCCCTCCCTTTCTCTTTTTGCCCCCCCTCCCCTCCCTTTCTCTTTTTGTCCCCCCTCCCCTCCCCTCCTTTTCGCCCCCCTCCCCTCCTTTTCGCCCCCCTCCCCTCCCTTTCTCCCCCCTCCCCCGCCCTTTCTCTTTTTGCCCCCCTCCCCTCCCTTTCTCTTTTTGCCCCCCTCCTTTCTCTTTTTGCCCCCCTCCCCTCCCTTTCTCTTCCCCCCCCCCCCCCCACCTGTAGCGTGACCGAGCTGCACTCCAGTCCGCGGTGCCCGGCCGGAGTAATAGGAAGGTGCACACTGAGCACCTTCCTATCACTCCGGCCGGGCACCGCAGACCGCACAGCTACAGGGGAGGGGAGGTGAGAAGCTGCAGCTGCCTGAGGCTCTTAAGAGAGCGCTCAGGCGGCTGCAGCATTTAAAGGGGCGACCGGGCCCCCTGATGGCGGGCCCCCCTCCCGGCCGGGCCCTCGGACCATGTCCGAAGAGCCCGACCGGTCAGTCCGCCCCTGACAACATTCACAGTGTAAGCAGTGTGTAGGTGGCACGGTCACAGTGTAAGCAATGTTTAGGTGATACGGTCACAGTGTAAGCAGTGTGTAGGTGGCACGGTCACAGTGTAAGCAGTGTATAGGCGATACGGTCACAGTATAAGGCAATGTTTATGTGACACGGTCACAGTGTAAGCAGTATGTAGGCGGCACGGTCACAGTATAAGCAATGTTTAGGAGATACGGTCACAGTGTAAGCAGTGTGTAGGTGGTACGGTCACAGTATAAGCAGTGTGTAGGCGGCACAAGCACAGTATGAGCAATGTTTAGGAGATACGGTCACAGTGTAAGCAGTGTGTAGGCGGCACGGTCACAGTGGAAGCAGTGTGTAGGCGGCACGGTCACTGTGTAGGCGATACGGTCACAGTATAAGGCAATGTTTATGTGATACGGTCACAGTATAAGCAGTGTTTATGAGATAGGGTCACAGTATAAGCAGTATTTTGGAGATACGGTCACAGTGTGAGCAGTGTTTAGGAGATACGGTCACAGTGTGAGCAGTGTTTAGGTGATACGGTCACAGTATAAGCAGTGTTTAGGAGATACAGTCAAAGTATGAGCAGTGTTTAGGAGATACAGGCATTTAATTCTCCATAGTTACGGTATTTATGGTTACCTCATAAGTATTACAGTCACTCACATTGGTTGAATTGGCACATGGATACACATGTAAGCAGTAACGCCACTTCAAGGCTTCAACCCTTGTTACTGACCATTCACACACACACACCATACTTTTCATTCATACGCATTCGATATTCCAGATGTTTTGGACTACACCTTCCATAATGCTTTGCCAGCATTATGGGAGGTGTAATTCACAGCATCTGGACTGCCCAAGGTTACCTACCTCTGAACTAGGCCGTGATCACAGTACACAATGTTGAAGTCGCTGTGCAAACAAGAGCAGCTTGTCACGTGCCAGATGCCACTTCATGACATAGGCACCGTCGTTATTCGGCAGGTGTTAGTTTAAATTACCTTTTTTTTTTTTTTTTTATTCTTTATTTTATTTGTGCATAAGGTAAACAGGCAGTTTTGCACCGCCACAATAGCTGGTGCAAACAATGTTAAACATATGAGTACATTAGTGTGGCATCAAGAACTTTGCACATTTTTTTTTTATAAAACAAGGTTAGTAAACAGAATGTAGAACAGAATGTATCAGAGACCGGCTAGGTATGCCTATCTGACTATGTGATCAAAATTAAAGTTTTTCTATTGGTAGAGTATGTCAGACAAGAGAAGTTTGTTATAAACCTCTAGCTAGGTTCATGCATCAAAGCATTAGGAGATGAGTACATTCAACCATTAACAAGCTGGGGTACAGGATTAAGTGCACGGCGTGACCTTAGGCAAGTGTGACTGTAAGGTCGCAAGGGTGAGCATATATAATGTTGGGATTCCACAGCATATAGCATTGCCTCATTTTTATAGTAAATAGACAGACATAAATTTACAGGCTATGCTGACCTAGCAGAACTGCCATACTGATTATATGTATGGGATGCTGCCCGACAGGCTAGATATACTAAGTGGCAATAACAGGTGAGTTAAAGGGGTTACTGACAGAGGAAAGCACTATGCCCGTGCATCTTAAGAGTATATTAAATGTTGGACATGCTATTCTAATAGTGCCATCGTGCCTATCAAGGTGGTGCATAACTAAAAATACATAGAAAAGAAATAGCCATCAAAATAGTGTTCAACATGTTGGAGTCATACGGAGGGAGAGCCACTGGATCTTGTATATTTGTAAAGGATCTGGAGCATAGGAGCAGCTGGCAGTAGCGTGCGCCTGATAGCTAGGTCCGTCTTAGCCGATGCCCACGAGTGGGATATTCCTTATGGGGGCTGGGGGTTCAGCAGAGGCTGTTGACAAATGTAAGCGGTATATTCCATCCCCGCTGCTCCAGGCTGACTTGGGGGCAAGTGTCTTCAGATCATGGACCTGGAGGTTCCGTGAGGCCATGTCCGTCTTGCCACGTGGGTGACACAGGGCCCCGGTATTTGATCGCCGCCTGCGGCATGGAACTCTCCACCGGTGGGTTTGCTGCTTTGGGGTTAATGCCCTCGAGGCCCTTGGCCTAGGTAGGTGGAGCCCAGGCTGAGCAGGTTGTCTGGCGGTGCCCGAGCCGGTTAGGGGACCCTCCACTCCCGGGTCATCACCCCTCCATAGTTTCTCCTTAGGCTGCCTCTGTTTGGCCCCAGCACTCGGGGTAGGTTGGCCGCGGGTCTCTGCTTTACGCGTGTCCTCTCGGGCACGCTGGCTGTGTGCTGGCTGCTGTGTTTGATGGGTCCCCGGCTCAGGAGGTGAACGGGCTCTTGTGTTGGTAGCTTGTGGTAAACCCGTGCCCGGAGGGTCTGGAGTAGCTTGTTGAGCGATACGTTGCCAGAACTTGCGGCAGATAGCATCGAACCTGTTTTCGAAGAGGATTCTCCATTGCTGATCTGGGTCGCATTGGTGAGCCGCCATCATGGCGGCCATTTTGGTTGCGCCACGAGACAAACAGTCTGTGGAGTTTTAGGTTTACGGTGCTTTGTATGGGGTCTGCCCAGTAGTGGGGACCGGGATGTCCCCCCCGGTCCAAAGGGGGGGGGGTGAAACAGGGTCCTGGATCGGTGGTTCTTATGGAGCCAGAGGAGCGGCCGTCCCCCCAGGCTCGGTTGCGTTTGGTAGGCCGCCGAGGTTTGCAGTAGTGGGAGCTTAGCTTCAGTCCGTGTGCAGGAGTCTCTTGTGTGGGGTCAAGATGCAGCTTTGCTGCTGATAATTTGGGTAAAATACCCCTGATATTGGTCAATATTGTGAGTTTGTGGAGGAGCCCAAGTTGCATGCGGCTGCCTCGGTCGGCTGTCAGGCCCAGCCCCCCTCGTTTAAATTACATTTAATAAGACTCGGACACCAGTTATTCTGTTGGAGTATAACGTCCACAGCTTTTATTAAATCTTAAACAAATTAACATATTTAGGGTCATTGTCATTTCTGACATTTCGTTACTATCCCCCCGTACAATACCCCTGACAATGACCCTAGCACTTAAACAATAAATAACATTTCAATAACATTTAACTTATAACACACGGCCTACCAAAGAGGCCCCAACCAAACGTTACTGTAGGGGTGTACCCAGACACCCCTACCCCCTAGGTTCGTAGCCACCGAAGAGCTTGAACCTACCAACACTCTTATCCATCTGGCCTACTCCAGCCTAGGCCTTGGCCTATCCACTTCCAATTCCAGCCAACTTCCGACTTTACCATGCCCTGTTCCGCCATAGCACATGCCTTGACCCCTTAAGGACATGCGCGACCCCCACCACACAAAAACAGGGCCCTATCAATACCCTCTTGAAAGCCTAGGTTAAGTAAATCACTCCCCACATCTGACAAATGGACACCCTCCCTCCTGAAGTAACCAGGCAACATGCCCTCTAACTCCCTGTGCCGAACCACTACGCCTCCCAGACGCCTAATAAACACTGACATGGCCCTATTAACCTTGCCCCTGCAGCGTGCCTAGCGTGCCTCCAAGCAAAACGGGGAACCATCTCAGACTACACCACCACCACGCCAGGGACCAGCTCCAATAGCCGATCCATGTCCCTCTTTATTCGTCTCACTAGCTCCCTCTGAGGGACAAGCCCTAAATCGTTCCCCCCGCCATGTAACACTACCACATCTGGCTTCGCCCCCCGTACAATTTCCTGAACAATACACTGCTCAAACCTTGCCAACCAAACCCCCTAAAACCAAACCATGAGATCGCAACCCGCTCCTGAGGAAAGCCCAGCTGTGTTCCGCTTCTTCTAGCTGCAGCTCTCTTCTGTGCCCAATACACAAACGAATGGCCGATCACCCACACCTTCCAACCTGCAACGAAACAAATGTTAGTACCTTGGCCTCCAACACACAGTCCCATTATCAACTCCCTAACTCCCCCTTTTTTTTTTTTTTTTTAATTACACCAACCTGTCGGGCCTCACATACGATCGGAAACGCAAGGATTCCCATCTACCTATCCGTTTGATCCTTTCGTCCCCTAAACCCAACCTCGCCGCCTTCGTTGTGGCCCCAATACGGAATGAATGAGTACCAAACTGCATAGGCTCCAGGCCCATTCTCAGCAGTCCCATCCGAAAGACCCTGGTAAACTGGAAACGTGACAACGCTGTCCCATCAGCGTGTACGAAAAAACAGCCCTTACCCTCTGGTCGGAGCGCAAGGTAAGCACTGGGCAAACCTCGGACCCCGGCAGCCCATACAAGACCACCGTGCAGCCTTTACCAAAAACGTCAGTTTTTGACCGGCACAGCCTGATACTCACCCTGTCAGCATTGATCACCACATCTTCTTGTTGCAGCCCCCCAACCCCTGCCTTGTTCCCGCTTACCAGCTCGCCCACACGAAAAGCCCCCAAAAAGGCCCAAACAAATGCTCCTGCGAACAACGCAACCTCATAAGGCGAGCGGCATATCGAGGGCAGCAACTTCACCAACCCCTGAAGTGTAAGCAGTGTGTAGGTGGCACGGTCACAGTGTAAGCAATGTTTAGGTGATACGGTCACAGTATAAGCAGTGTTTATGAGATAGGGTCACAGTATAAGCAGTATTTTGGAGATACGGTCACAGTGTGAGCAGTGTTTAGGAGCTTGAACCTACCAACACTCTTATCCATCTGGCCTACTCCAGCCTAGGCCTTGGCCTATCCACTTCCAATTCCAGCCAACTTCCGACTTTACCATGCCCTGTTCCCGCCGCTGTGACCAAACGGGAACCTTACCAAAACCTAAAGGGAGGGTGGGAGGGACAAAGAACAGGTGAGTGAAATTCTGTTAAAATGGCTCCTGTCTAAGATGGCCGCTATTTAACTTGCTCCTAGACCACCCCCACGCTGCATTACCCTAAGCCCACCCCTAAATCTTTTCCCTGCCCACTCTCTGGCCCTGTTAAGGCCCACTCACCCTCTGCGTTGTTCCATGGGCTTCATGACATAGGCACCGTCGTTATTCGGCAGGTGTTAGTTTAAATTACCTTTAATAAGACTTGGACACCAGTTATTCTGTTGGAGTATAACGTCCACAGCTTTTATTAAATCTTAAACAAATTAACATATTTAGGGTCATTGTCATTTCTGACATTTCGTTACTATCCCCCCGTACAATACCCCTGACAATGACCCTAGCACTTAAACAATAAATAACATTTCAATAACATTTAACTTATAACACACGGCCTACCAAAGAGGCCCCAACCAAACGTTACTGTAGGGGTGTACCCAGACACCCCTACCCCCTAGGTTCGTAGCCACCGAAGAGCTTGAACCTACCAACACTCTTATCCATCTGGCCTACTCCAGCCTAGGCCTTGGCCTATCCACTTCCAATTCCAGCCAACTTCCGACTTTACCATGCCCTGTTCCGCCATAGCACATGCCTTGACCCCTTAAGGACATGCGCGACCCCCACCACACAAAAACAGGGCCCTATCAATACCCTCTTGAAAGCCTAGGTTAAGTAAATCACTCCCCACATCTGACAAATGGACACCGTCCCTCCTGAAGTAACCAGGCAACATGCCCTCTAACTCCCTGTGCCGAACCACTACGCCTCCCAGACGCCTAATAAACACTGACATGGCCCTATTAACCTTGCCCCTGCAGCGTGCCACTGCAGCCGGATCCCTAGCGTGCCTCCAAGCAAAACGGGGAACCATCTCAGACCACACCACCACCACGCCAGGGACCAGCTCCAATAGCCGATCCATGTCCCTCTTCATTCGTCTCACTAGCTCCCTCTGAGGGACAAGCCCTAAATCGTTCCCCCCGCCATGTAACACTACCACATCTGGCTTCGCCCCCCGTACAATTTCCTGAACAATACTGTGGCGGTACCAGCCTTGCCACTGGGCATTGGAGAAGACTGATTGCCAGCCTCCTGCCATGTGACTATGGCCCCTGGGATGTATTGCCTGCTCTCCTGTACTGCTGAGGATTGCTACCATCTAGGTGGATTTGGCGTTGGAGCTTGTGTAGTGCCCTCTGTTGGTAGCAACAGTAATATGCACTACCTGAATAGCAAGACTGGTAATTTGCATATTCGGGTAGATTTGCATATCGCTAATTCTGCATGCAGGAGAGACATTTGTGTTAATTATGGTCTTCCCCACCTATTCATAAATATGTAATTATGTTATAATAAGTCACTGAATGTTGCCTGCTATGATTTGACTGTTTGTAATTTTATTGAGTTTTCACAGCAATATTAATGTAATGACCAAATGGCTAGTCCCAAGTAAAATAAAGTTTTAGTCAGTTCTACTTCACCCTCAATTTGGAGTCCTGTCTCTTATTGGGGGGAATCTGCTACAAGGGATTGCCATGCTCTGCATATTCCCTTGCTATAATCACTCCTAAGTTCTTTTAAGAGCTTGTTCCTGCTTCGCTCTGGAAGGAAGAGAGGTTTGTCCTGCGGTGGTTGTGGTGTCGGCTAGAGTGCTTGGAATCCTCAAGAAGCGCTAGGAGCATCCATCGACGGAGGTACCCAGTCGGGGTGCCAGGTGATCCGTTACAATTGGTGGCAGCGGTGGGATCGTTCCTACAGCCAGAAGGACAGCTACAGAACACCAATTCCTTGGAGCTACAAATTGAGGGCAACGTTTGCACTCGTACAGCGTCCCCACCAGCAGTCATGTTCTATCGATATGAAGGCGTAGCGTTTGCTACTGAGGTAATGAGGAGAATAGCCAAATATGGCCCGAATCCCCTGAAGGTGATTGTTGATGCAGCTGTGCTGCAACTGCTTCAAGAGAACCAGAGGTCACGTGATCTCGAGCACGATTTCATCCTGTTCATGGTGAGACATGGTCAAGGAGATGAGGTAGCCGATATCCTCCTCCAACGCAAACCAGAGAAACCCAAAGTAGAGGACTGCTTGTGACTAATAAGTTCTTTAACATGTACATATGTTATGCTATGGCTATTTCACAGTTGCTACTAGGCAAAGAAAAACAAAATGGCTGTTAACCCTTGGTTTCACATTGCATTCACTTTACACTTTTTTATTTTTAAAATGTATGCATGTATGAGGTAGTTATTCCAATCATGATACGTTACTTAGAATATGAACAAAAGGAACGGTAAAGTGTTAATAGAATATTTGTTTGCTATCCTTTGCACAGGAAAAGCCACTGTGGTGAAATAAATCATAACTAAATGTTAACTTTTAACTTAAACATAAAAATGTGCACTGTTGCCGTTACGTTCTGGAAAAGATTAAGCTACAACAATATATACTGCTTACTATTCGACTTAACCTTATTTAAAATATGTGCTAGGATTACCATGTACCTCTATGCCTAACTGTTTGAAATGCGCTAGAGGATTGCCTTTGGGGTACCTCACAGGCAAATGTTATAAGCTTATGCACTACAAAAAAAAAGAATAAAAAAAAAAAAAGATACAAAATGGCAAACAGATAAAAAATAAAAAAAATAGGTAAAAAATGAACCAGAAAATTGCCTCTTCTTTTTCTCACCACATCCCCCAGGTAACAAACCAAACCTTTCAGAATCCCTTTTCTTAGATAACCCACTAGAGGGAGACATCAGTAAACAACAAAGTGAGGAAAATGAAGAACCGAGACGAAGGAAATTACTATGACAACTTACTTAAACATCTAGATATACAATTTAGGAAAATGAAAGAAAAGATTCAAGCAAATACTTTGGAGAGTAAGAAAGAATTATTGATGCTTGGTTCACGAATCCAAGGTAATGAGGAAAAAGTAGACCTGATGGAACAAAGGTAAAAGTTCCTCCGAGAAGAATATATGGCACTAGGAAGCAAAATTATGGATATGGAGAACAAATTGATAGACCTGGAAGACAGGTCAAGAAGAAATAGCCTAAGAATCAGAGGAATACCGGAACAAATAAACACAATAAACCTCGAATCATACATAGAAGGATTTATCAAACATCTGGAGGTTGATCGGGACTCCAAAAATCCTATGGGGGTCCCAGATCATCTGCCAAGAAATGTTATGATATGCTGGATCTAGCGAAATTGATACTACATCAAATGTAGACTAAACACAAGACGAATAAATTATAAAAGGTGGATAGAAGGACACTCTCTTATACTTGAAATTACACAAACTAATGAATGAAAGAAATATACCACAACGGTATGAAGGAAGGATGAATATAAAAAATACACAAGTTAAGAAGGGAAAAAGAGGGGGCGGAGTCTGACCGCCAAGCTGAACAGACGTGCAAGGAGGGAGCTCCTGCCAGGCGGGCAGAATAATTGGCTATATCGGAGGCTACTCAGCCCAAAGACACACTGAGGTGCGCTACCCACACTGGGGGTGCACCGCAGACTCGACAGACACCTTCCTGGAGCCTGTCGGAGCCCGGAATCCAAAAAGCGACCTGCGGCCTACAGGAGTTGGGGCCGGGGAGAGGCGGCCGCTCTCTCCGGCACCAGATCCCCTCAGAGGCGCTCCTGATCTCACAACCCCCCCCCCCCGGACCGGTGGGGGTTATCCCGGTATCCACAAACTAAGCGGACCGACATGACGACAAATGCCTGCAGTCTCACAGCCAGCAGTGGTCCCAGCCTACCAGGGCACACCCAAGATGGCCGCCCAGCACGGGCCAAAATGCGGGAACACTAGCGGTTATACACGCGCTCGCCAACTGGAAGCTTTAGATCACCTCTGCTCAGGCTTCCACAAACTCATATGCGACAAAGGGCTGTCCCACCGTCAAGCGGCTCGAATGGTGGCCTCATGGCTCCGTCCGGAGACCCGCTGCCGCTACTACGGACTTCCACAACAAGCCCTCAGGGCGGCCACCCGACCAAGCACACAACGAAGACCGCAAGGGCCGGAAATCCCGGGCGCAAGCACCCGCACTTCCACAACCCAGAGAGAGACCTGCCGACCCGCACAACTCGCTCCACACACAGCGTGCCCGACAGCCTCGGGCCAGCAGGGCTCAGCCCCAAATGGGAGGAATTGGATCCGGACACTACAAACCCGGGGCGCTTTGAGGCTGCCGTCCAGGGAGACCGAGAACAAACGAGACGACAGGCGCAACACGCACCTAGCACTGCCACAAAGATGCAACCAGGCAATCAGGAGAAATCCCAGGGACGACATGGCTCTACCAAGCCGAGGTATTGGCTGATCATGCCACATACCCTCGAGTAAGGTACCCATGTCCCCTTAAGGACTTGCAGTCAAAATCCAGCCTGTCGGTACCAAACTAGTTGTTCAAAAGCCATCGTAATATTGTGACACTTTACTTTATTATCTTAGTATAAACGACCTAGCTAAGCTCTTTACTAGTTATAAATGTTATAAATGTTTGAACATATGTCTGTTTTACACATAATGCTAATCTTAAAGCTCACCAGCAAGGTTATTCTAACCTAACATTACTTCATAGCGACTATCTAATCTAAATAGAAAATAGTAATGCTGTTGTCCTAGCTTGACAAGTGAATGATTACCTGCTAAATATATTACTAAACCCAGAAATACCTAGGAATGTCATACACATGCCTGAACTGTAGCAAAACTCGCTGTTTTCATGAAAAAAAAAAAAATATGTGCTGCATCAAAATGCCACTCATTGAAATGCCATGAATATGCATGCAGTAGCTGTTGTGGCCCTGCACGCTTGTCTGTAACCTATATGCACATGCAAAAATAAAGAATTAAAAAAAAAAAAAGAAGGGAAAAAGAAAGTCTATTATTATTATTATTTTATTTCTCTGCCTCTGTAGTTTTGTAAAAAGGCTTCCTTTAGAAAGTCTATCCTCAGAACGCACTTCCCACACGGTTCATGGGATCAACATTCGGAAATGTGTTTATTTACTCAAGGTATTGTATGGTGGGGGATTTTTGCCATACAAAGTCTTTGTCTAAGGTTGAGTCCAGTATTCTGGAACAACCCATCTTTTGTTATGTAATTATAAAGAAATGTCTTTTTCCGTTGTTTAACAGACCTAGAGTGTTAGTTGGAGAGAGCCCAAAAAGAAGGTTTAAAAACCTACAATTTAAGGTAGTTTCAATAAATGCCCGTGGGATCAACACGCCTAGCAAAAGGTCCATAATTTTAGATTCCTTGATAAAAAAATTGGATACAAATTTGCACGAAACTAACTGGGAAAAATCTAACAATAATACAATTAGCTCAGAAAAATAACCCATTATTATAAGTGCTGCTCAAGAAAATAAAATAAAAAAGAGGTGTGGCCTTCATGTTTGCCAAAAATGTCTCACTAAATATTAAATATCAAGAATTAGATCCAGAAGGCTGATATATTATTTTAGTATGTGAAATAAATAATACGTTATTAACACTAGTTAATATAAATGCACCAAACAAATTTACAATAAATTTTATTGCAAAAGTGTTTAAGAAAGTAGAGCAAATGCAGCAAGGACTGACATTAATTATGGAGGATTTTTACAGTGTGATTGGTCCATTAAAAGACAGAAAGAATTAGAGTGGTAAAAAAATTAGTAAACCAAATGAGGATAGATTGCAAAATGTATTGAAAAACTACAATTTAAGAGAAATGGAGAATATTCCACCCTTCTGATCTGGATTATACACGTTACTCTAAAACATATAACTCATATTCTAGAATAGACCTCATATTGGGAAATGTGAGCATGCTGTATCTTGTTAAAATAATAGAAATACAAGATAACATGGTCAGATCATAGTCCAATCGTGTTAGAATATAAGGATACCTTTGACATCTTCTGTAAAGAGTGGCGTATAGGAGACCATATGCTACAAAAAAAATAAAAATTATAATGTTGAAGAGATTAAAGGGACTCTATAGTCTACATATAAAAGCAAGAAAGACAGGTCCCCCAGCCTTCCTTCTTGCTTTTATATGAACTTACATTTAATTAAAAAAAAATTCGAGGTGTTTTTATATTAAAAACGTACCTCCGTTCCAGCGCCGAGCTCCCAGCCAGGCCGCGCCCCATTTTTCGTCAAAATGACGAAATCGCGGGGCCCAATAGGACGCTTCTCTGAGAGAAGCGTCAGGGCGATGTGGTGCGCATGCGCGGCTTCGCGCTGCACCAATCGCGTTCTTCATAGAGCGGCATTGACAGCCGCCCTATGAAGAACCTGAGCGCTTTACCGCGCATGTGCGCGGAATGCGCGTTCGCGAGCTGAGCTGTCTGACTGACAGCTCAGCTCGCTTTCTAAAACTATATCAATAAGGGGGGACCTACTGTCCCCCCCCCACGGCCCCCACCCCTGAGCGGCGGGTGGGGGCCCTAAAATTATCAATAAGGGGGGGGGACCTACTGTCCCCCCCGGCCCCCACCCCTGTGCGGTGGGTGGGGGCCCTAAAATAAAAAATAAGGGGGGACCTACTGTCCCCCCCCTGGCCCCCACCCCTGAGCGGTGGGTGGGGGCCCTAAAATTCACAATAGGGAGGGGACCTACTGTCCCCCCCCGGCCCCCACCCCTGTGCGGCGGGTGGGGGCCCTAAAATTCACAATAAGGTGGGGGACCTACTGCCCCCCCCGTCCCCCACCCCTGAGCGGTGGGTGGGGGCCCTAAAATTATCAATAGGGGGGGGACCTATTGTCCCCCCCGGCCCCCACCCCTGTGCGGCGGGTGGGGGCCCTAAAATTCACAATAAGGGGGGGGACCTACTGCCCCCCCCCGGCCCCCACCCCTGAGCGGTGGGTGGGGGCCCTAAAATTATCAATAGGGGGGGACCTATTGTCCCCCCCGGCCCCCACCCCTGTGCGGCGGGTGGGGGCCCTAAAATTCACAATAAGGGGGGGGACCTACTGCCCCCCCCCGGCCCCCACCCCTGAGTGGTGGGTGGGGGCCCTAAATACAAAGGGGGTGGGGACCCTAGTTAACCCTCTCCCCCCCCCAAAAAAAAAAAATATCTCCCTACCTACCCCCCTCACCCTAAAAATAATGAGTGGGGACCCTTTAACTAAAAACCTGTAAAGAAAAAAAATAAGATAAAAACAACTTACCATTCGATGTTTTCTTTCTTCTAAAATCTTCTTTCTTCAGCCCCAAAAAAGGCCAAATTAAAAGCCATAATAACCGACGCAATAAAAAAAAAAAAAAAAAAAACCCGAGCGCAAAAAAAATAATCCATCTTCACCCATGGAGGGCTCCGCGCAGACTGAGCTCCGCAGGGCGGGGGAAGGCTTATAAAGCCTTGCCCCGCCCTGCAATTAGGCTAAGAACACTCTGATTGGTGGGTTTAAGCCAATCAGAGTGCTCTTTGTCATTTTACAAGCGTGGGAAAGTTCTTTGGAATTTTCCCACGCTTGTAAAATGACACAGAGCACTGTGATTGGATGGATTTCAAGCCATCCAATCACATTGCTCTGTGTCATTTTACAAGCGTGGGAAAATTCCAAAGAACTTTCCCAAACTTTTTTCCAAAGAAAATTCCAAAGAACCGCTCAGGGGTGGGGGCCGGGGGGGACAATAGGTCCCCCCTTATTGATAAATTTAGGGCCCCCACCCGCCGCACAGGGGTGGGGGCCGGGGGGGCAGTATGTCCCCCCCCCCCTTATTTATTATTTTAGGGCCCCCACCCGCCGCACAGGGGTGGGGGCCGGGGGGGACAATAGGTCCCCCCTTATTGATAATTTTAGGGCCCCCACCCGCCGCACAGGGGTGGGGGCCGGGGGGGGGCAGTATGTCCCCCCCTTATTTTTTATTTTAAGGCCCCCACCCACCGCACAGGGGTGGGGGCCGGGGGGGGACAATAGGTCCCCCTTATTGATAATTTTAGGGCCCCCACCCGCCGCACAGGGGTGGGGGCCGGGGGGGGCAGTATGTCCCCCCCTTATTTTTTATTTTAAGGCCCCCACCCACCGCACAGGGGTGGGGGCCGGGGGGGGACAGTATGTCCCCCCCTTATTTTTTAATTTTAGGGCCCCCACCCGCCGCACAGGGGTGGGGGCCGGGGGGGACAATAGGTCCCCCCTTATTGATAATTTTAGGGCCCCCACCCGCCGCACAGGGGTGGGGGCCGGGGGGGGGGCAGTATGTCCCCCCCTTATTTTTTATTTTAAGGCCCCCACCCACCGCACAGGGGTGGGGGCCGGGGGGGGACAATAGGTCCCCCTTATTGATAATTTTAGGGCCCCCACCCGCCGCACAGGGGTGGGACCCGGGGGGGGCAGTATGTCCCCCCCTTATTTTTTATTTTAAGGCCCCCACCCACCGCACAGGGGTGGGGGCCGGGGGGGGACAGTATGTCCCCCCCTTATTTTTTAATTTTAGGGCCCCCACCCGCCGCACAGGGGTGGGGGCCGGGGGGGGCAGTATGTCCCCCCCTTATTTTTTAATTTTAGGGCCCCCACCCGCCGCACAGGGGTGGGGGCCGGGGGGGCAGTATGTGCCCCCCTTATTTTTAGGGCCCCCACCCACCGCTCAGGGGTGGGGGCCGGGGGGGGGGAGGAGAGTAGGTCCCCCCCCCCCCCCTTCAACCACTATTGTGGCCAGACAGCATCCCTGTGGGTTCGGGCTTCAGCTGTCAGCTGAAGCCACGCCCACAGCAGTGCTGACAGGCTGTCAGCACACAAAGCGCGTTCACAGTGCTTTGTGTGCTGATAGCCCGTCTGATGCATTCACCCAGAATGCATCGGACGAGAGGCCTTTTTAGGGCCTCTGAACTCGGAAGTCCCTCTGGTGGCCGTCTGATTGACTGCAACAAGAGGTGTTCCAAGCTTCCAATGTAAACACTGCATTTTCTCAGAAAATACAGTGCTTACAAGAAAAAGGCTCCGGGTAGCTGTAGCACTCACCTAAACAACCTCATTAAGCTGAAGTTGTTCAGGTGACTATAGTGTCCCTTTAAGAAAATAACTAAGTTCTTTTTTTTTTTTAGAAAACAAGAATAAAGATACACCAGACATCACAGTCTGATGCGCGTACAGAAGTGTACTTAACGGTAAAATGGCAGCAATCAAAAAAAAAAGTATCACCCCTCCATGAACTATATATAAAACTAAATTATTATAAAAAACTGCATAAATTAACACCTTCCACACAAACAGCAATTTAGATTGCAGAAATAGAAAGACTGATAAATAATCAGCTAACAAATAGAGCAGCCAAAATGCTAGAACAATTCCAAGTCAAGTGCTATCTAAAGGTGATAAACCATAAGCATTAAGGACAAAGCTTCAAAAGCTTGTCTTACCCTTAACCCTTTAACCACTTAAGGACACATGACATGTCATGATTCCCTTTTATTCCAGTAGCTTGGTCCTTAAGGGGTTAAGACCGGAGGGCGTACTATTACGCCCTATTTTAAGCGTCTCTAAATGCCGCCAGGCGTAATAGTACGCCCTCCGTTTTTTTTTTAACTTACCCGGTCGCCGGCGATCTCACGCCGGCGATCGTGGTTGGGGGGAATCCCAGAGACCCCCCCGCGGCACGTCGGTCCTCCTGGCCCCCCCCCCCCCCCCCGGCCATGTGAGAGTGAGGTCTTGCGAGGACCTCGCAATCACATGGCTGGGTTAGCTGGCTGAGGCATTGCCAGCAGGGGGACTAACTGTAATGACAGTTAGTTCCCCTGCTGGCTGGAAAAAAAATCAAATTCAATTAAATAATTGTTAAAAAAATATATATATACTTAGATCATATATATATATATATATATATATATATATATTATATATATATATATATGATCTAAGTATATATATATACACATATACACACACACACATACACTGTCTAGGTGTATTTTACTATTAATATATATATAATTATATATATATATATATATATATATATAAATATCAAATTACACGTAGACTGATACTGATTAAATAGATATAGAATTATTGTTATATATATTTATATATAATATAAAAAAATATGTAAATACGTTAAAAAATAAAATTAAAAAAATAATTAAAAATAAATAATTAAAAAATATATAGATGTGTGTTATTTCGTTCTAACTGTATTGTGATATTAATATATATATATTTATATCAAAATACACGTAGAACGAAATAATATATATATATCTATATACATAAATATATACGTATATATCACTATATATGTACCTATATATAAATAAAAATATTTTGTAAAAATTATATATATATGTATATATATATATATATATATATATACATATATATATATACATACACATACGTATATATATATATATATATATATATACATATATATATATATATACATACACATACGTATATATATATATATATATATATATATACATATATTAATTCTACATATATATTTATGTAATATTTTTACATAATTAGGTATCTTAATTTATGAATACCAATCAAAGGTTGCCTCTTTTTACAGAGGAGTGTGTATAACAAAAGTGCTCAAAAAAGTCAGAAAGTGATTTAAAGGCAGCTCAATACACTGGTGTGGAAATATCCTCTATTCCACTGAATAAATTTAGTAGATATTGGTGCGGTGTAAGTGACAAGGACCTACACCTTTAAGTGGAGCGCTCAAACACAGATAAATCTTACCAAAACGTAGTCTCATTCAATGGTAAAATATGGGGTACATGTCAAAGTAAAATACAGAAAATACAATACAGTGTAGATGGTACTGAAAAATGGCTTCATAGTGATTATAATGATATCGTGCTGAATATTACACTCACATTTCAAGGAGCCTGTATATAGAAAACACTGGCTCCGTATAAAGGCTTGTGTGCTGTTATGGTAGCACCACCCTCCTACTTCGGCTTGAAGAATTTCTCAGGAACACGAAAAAAAGGGAAGAAAGCAGACCAATGTGTAGACTTATGGTGATAAATGACACAGGTATGTGTTCAATAAATGGGGTGCTCACCTGGTCCTGAGCCTACGAATCCCGGCTCTAGGTGTGTAGGTTTTGTGCCAATTTGAATGGGGATGGCACTTCCCCTGTGAGGATTCCTTGGAGGCTCCAAAAAGGACTTGGATGAGGTTTTGAATGAAAATGGTGAATTTATTGGTTTAAAATAAACATAAAAACAAAGATGATAAAAGTCCTCAAATAAAAGTCCTTTAAAAATGGGCAATACGCGTTTCACTCTCAAATAGAGCTTCTTCAGTCAGCTGTAATGTTAGTCCTCTGAATCCTCCATTTTAAATGTCATCTGGGTCTTCCCCTTTAATGAGTTAAGTTCATTCTGTCCAATCAGATTAAATTTCACATAATGTGTGTGTGTGTGTGTACCTTTAATAGGTTAATGATGTTAACGCCTTTATATGTCTATTTTTTCATTGGTGGGCAGCGTTGGTTGGCGGAAGTGCTTGTTTTCAACCGGGTGGTTGGCGGAAGTGACATCACGTAATCATGTGATCGCCATCCAGCCACTCCCAAAAAAAAAAAAAAAAAAAGCAGCTGAAAAAAGCAAATAGCTGCAGAATTGAAATGACAGTAAAATTGCATAATGTCAAATATAATGTAAATAGTGGTGCATATAGACTAATACATTCACATTGTTAAAGGTGCATACTGTGCTGGTGGTACATATATTTTTAAACATTAAAAAGGTGATATTACATACATATGTGCTAGAATAGATATCCTTATTGGGTATTTAAATCAATATTCTTTAAGTGGTATTCACAGTGTTTATAGTGTTCGGGCATACATAATATGCCACTGATTGAATATGAATAAGAAAAATGTATGAAAGAAAAACAAGGGGTATAAAAAGGGTAGAATGGATTACAATGGATAAATTCCATTGAACCCAAAAAAGGGGGGATACCCATTTAAATGAAATGGCAGAGTTCAAAGTCTATATTCAAACCCCGGGGCTTTAAAGTCCCGAGGTTGAATATCCACCTCATCTCACTCTGTCCCAATAATTTATTGAGGTCGCCTCCCCGCCAATTCCCCTTAACCTTTTGTATACCCATAAAGAGTAATTGGGTGGGATCACTGTTGTGGGCTAGGGTGAAGTTGTGTGATACACTGTGTCCTTCAAATTTTTTCTTAATATTTCTAGTGTGTTCCTCAATCCTAGTGTGTAAATTCCGTTTAGTGCGTCCCACATATTTTAAACCGCAAGGACATTCCAATAAATATATTACGTTGTTTGAGTGGCAAGTTATAAGTTCTTTAATAGGGAATTCCTCATCGTTATTGCAGTTCTTAAAAGTCTTAATATGTCTCTTTTTATTATTGGTGTTCCTACATGCAAGACAAGTACCACACCCGTAAAAACCCTTTCCTTTATTTAGGAAGGTAGTGGTTTTAGTTTTTTTAATGTGGTTCTTTACCAAAAGTCTGTTTAAATTAGCTGCACCCCTAAATATTATCTTGGGTTTTGGTGGTAGAATCTGAGATAGGGCATGGTCCTGAAGTAAAATAGGCCAATGTTTATTTAGGATTTTCCTTAATGCCTTATTGTTATGGCTGTAATTACATACAATAGGTAAATTGACCTCACATTCATTTTGCGTTTTGTTTTTTTCTTGTAATAAAGTGCTCTGTGGAATTTTTAAAACTTGTGTATAAGTGTCGTTGAGTGTCTCCTTTTTATAGCCCTTATCTAACAGGTCGGTCATTAATTTGTCTGCTTGTTCCTTGAAGGTGTCTGTTACAAAAACTGTTACAAAAACCTTATTGCACTGTGTACCTTTAAATGCTATTTTCGCCTTTCTGACTTATGTGCAGTCGTTGGTATGGTTCAGCACGAATCCTTTGTGTAAGCGTATAGGTGGCCGCCATTTCGGGACTTTGCACGTGTTCGCGGCCATCTTACGTACGAACAGCGGTGTTTGCCAGCAATCGTCTGGAACTAAAAACGGAAACGCACCCAGGCGAACACCGCTGAGACCTCCAGGATAGCATAACTTCGTGCTGGACCTACCGAACAGCCCACCGTTCGGTAGGACGATTACTCTCCGCCTGGGGAGTACAGCGACCTCCAGGATAACTATGGATGACCATGGGTTCGTGGAGTTTTCCCGTACGAACGGAGACCGACCGCAAGGCCTAAACGTGTGGAACTATTTTCGGCCAGAAAGTCTGTGCGGTCGGTCAAAACTTTGAAAACCCCTAACTCCTGAACCGTTCATCCGAACGGGTTGGTTTTCGGATATGTTGCTCCCCTGAACAAGACCTGTACAGCGGTGTAGGATTTAAAGGGGTACCCCCTGGTTTCGGGGTAAATCCAGAACTTGGTTGAAAATATGTACTGTATAATTGGGTTAACTGTTTATCTGAGGGGAGGAGATGTGTGGGAGGTACCCAATATGTGATTGGTGATTTTATGCCTCCCCCTGGGAGTATCCTGTTTACATGTAACCACAATAAAAAGCAGGCTGGTCAACCCAGTCCTCAGTTCTTACTTGACCCTCAAATCGCTGCTTTGACTCGTTTTGTGGGTAGAAAAGGTATCCTAGCTATGCTATAGCTAGTGGGATGATTCCACACTTACAGGACTCGTATGGAATACTATGGAACTCGGCTCTCCCCTCTTCAGCAACTAGGAATCCAGACAACTAAACGGTCCAGCTCTCAGCTAGCCTAAGGGTAACCGTAACAGTGTCATTGTCCGTGCAATTTCTTTTTATAAGTATAAGTTGTGATTTAGGTACACTATTTAGCCAAGGGGAAAAGTGACAGCTTGAGGTGTGGATAAAGCTGTTCACATCCACATCTTTAAAATGTGTCTTGGTCTTGATCTTTTCATTATCAATAAAAATATCCAAATCTAAAAATGTTACCGTGTGTTTACTAAAATTCGTTGATAAAATAATGCCCCATTCATTATTGTTTAATTGATTTAAAAAACTTTGTAGCGTGTTTTCTGTGCCCTTCCAAATAAAAAACAGGTCATCTATGTAACGGCGACAGGTCACCAGGCCCTCCACCCAGCCCTCATTAAGTTGTAAATGTTGGCGCTCCCAGTCTGCCATGAACAGGTTAGCGTAGCTGGGTGCGAACCTGGTGCCCATCGCCGTCCCACATGCCTGTAAATAAAAAGCAACTAGGAATCCAGACAACTAAACGGTCCAGCTCTCAGCTAGCCTAAGGGTAACCGTAACATTTGGTGGCAGTGGTGGGATGATTCTGGATATCCTAGGAGAGGCACGGAACGGATGGAGAGCACCTACGCAAAATTGAAACGTACAACCCTGAAAGATTTATTGGAAAGCAGAGGAAGGCACGCCAGCAACCGGCCAAAGAGGGAACTGATCGCAGAATTGACAGAACTGGATCAAAGCTCCACAATGGCGGAAACACCAATCACGGATGATGATGCAAAGGCAAGAATTGTTCGGGGGAGGCTTCCCTTATACGGGCCAAACCCATCTATAGAACTGATACAACAATTGATGGTGGAGGCAGACGCGGATTTACAAAAGACCCGAGCCTACAACGTTGAAATGGCCAACGCACAACGCACTGCTGAAGCCCCACAAGTAATCGTTCCTGTTGAAACTGCTGGGAAGCCTAAAATACCCTTTGCGGCATTCCGATCCTTCCTGGAGAGCGAGACAGGAATTGATGAGTACTTGGCAGACTTCGAAAGGCAATGCGCCCTGCACCAGATTCCCACCAGAGAGTGGCCCACGATCTTGTCTGGGAAGCTATCCGGGCGAGCCCTGGAAGCTTTTCGTACCTTGGGTGCTGAGGAAGTGACACAGTATGAACGAGTTAAAGAGACTCTGCTAAAAAGATACGCGGTGACTCCAGACACGTATCGCCGGCAGTTTCGGGGCACGAAAAAGAAGCCTAACGATACACATATGGAATGGGCGCACCGAATGCGGAGAGCGGTAAATCACTGGATGAGCGGAAGTAAAGCTGTGACTGGTGAGGAAATTTTACAATTATTCCTCTTAGAACATTTTTACGATGGCATGGAACAAAAAGGGAAGGAGTGGCTGTGAGACAGGCGACCTTCCACTCTAGAAGAAGCGGCCAAATTAGCTGATGAACATTATGATTCACGTCTTCACGAGTCCACAAACTACCGGGCTCCAGCACGGGTTGAGCCCAGAGAGGTTTACCGTGCACCTCCTCGTACGGAGTTCCGGGCCCCAGTACCCGCCGGGCCCCCCAGACACTCAGGGTCATCCAATAACAATTTTGATCGTCCTAGGCCCACTTGCCACCGATGCAAGCAACCAGGACATTTCATGGCCAACTGCCCGCTTGGCACACACCAGACGCCCAGGAATTACAATTACCCCTCTGGGCCCTACCGTCCTGCCCGAGCCCTCTGTGTTAACCAGGAGACCCCTATGGAGGAATATTTGGGGCCGCTTCACGAGGCAGACCCGGTATATGCGGCTTCGGATAACCGACAGCACCATCGGCAGAAGGTATGGCTCGAAGGGCGATCTACCGAGGGGTTGAGAGACACAGGGGCTACCATAACACTGGTACAAAGTCATTTGGTGCCAGAACACAAGCGGTCAGGGCAGACCGTAGCCGTTAGAGTGGCGGGAGGGGATGTGTACAAAGTCCCGACCGCTAAAGTACATCTTGATTGGGGAGCGGGGAAAGGAGCTGTGAACGTGGGTATAATGGACCATTTACCTGCTGAAGTACTACTGGGCAACGATTTGGGCCCCATGACTTCTGCCTATGCACCAGTATATAACAATGAAGCGAACCCAGTGACTACACGAGCACAAGCCCGGACGGACCGAGAACCCTCACCAGTGCGGGAGACCCAGGTAAGACCAACCCCGACTTCTCTTGACCTGTTAGACCCCATACCCTGGGACACCCCAGTTACCTTTGAGACCGAGTCTAGGACTGACCCGACCTTACAAAAATACCGGGAACGAGCAGAGACAGGGGGGAGCGGGGCAGATAACGAAACTTTTCTATGGGAAAAAGGGAAACTATACCGCTTGACAGAGAAAAAGGGACAACGTAGGCGACAGCTGGTAGTACCCCACAAATACCGTCGGGAAATCCTCAAAATAGGACACGACATCCCCTTGGCAGGTCACTTAGCTATAACACGTACGCTACACCGCATTACCCACACATTCTTTTGGCCAGGAGTACACGCTGACGTTAAGAATTACTGTAATACTTGCGATGTATGTCAACGAGTGGGAAGGCGAGGCGATCACCCTAAAGCGCATCTAGTCAATATGCCCATTGTAGAGGAACCCTTTAGCAGGGTTGCTATTGACCTAGTAGGACCACTGGCCACCCCTAGTCCCTCCGGTAAGCGCTACATCCTTACCGTAGTAGACTACGCTACCCGGTACCCCGAGGCAGTCGCCCTGTCCAACATCCAAGCGGATACGGTAGCGACTGCCCTGGTACAAGTGTTCTCCCGGGTAGGATTTCCAAAAGAAATTCTATCCGACCGGGGCACCCAATTCACAGCAGAATTGACCCAACAACTCTGGCAGGTGTGCAAAATTAAATCCCTCCTGAGTTCACCCTATCACCCCCAAACGAACGGACTTTGTGAGAGGTTTAACGGAACCCTCAAGCAAATGCTCAAAACGTTCACACAGGAGTACCGAGATTGGGAACGCTTTCTGCCGCATCTCCTATTTGCGTATCGGGAGGTGCCCCAGGAAACGACAGGGTTCTCTCCCTTTGAGTTGCTCTACGGACGAAAGGTACGGGGCCCCCTAAACCTGATCCGAGAACACTGGGAAGGAGAGACGGAAACGGACGGTGTCCCTATTGTGCCATACGTATTGGAACTCAGGGACCGCATGGAGCAGCTAGCCAAATCAGTGCAGGCTAACCTCCAGTCGGCCCAGAAAAGACAGAAGGTATGGTACGATAGGGGGGCCCGAAGGAGAATCTTCACCGTAGGACAAAAGGTGTTAGTACTTAAGCCGGTAAAGACCGACAAGTTACAAGCATCATGGCAGGGCCCATACCAGATCGTAGAAAAAAGGGGCGACACCACTTATGTTATAGCCAGTTGTCACGACAACAACCTCAGGAAGACATTCCATGTAAACATGCTCAAGGAATACTTGGAGCGACCCGAGAACGTGACCGCCGTATGTTGTCCTCCCCAGGAAGACCCCGACAGTCTACCCATTCCCGACTTACTGGAAAAGAGTCCACCCACAGGGGTAGTGACCCAGGTTCAGATAGGAGACCGACTTAGCCCCACTGAAAGGGAGCAGCTCAATACACTCCTCCAGGCCAAGCACCTCACGTTCTCCCAGAAACCAGGGTACACCACCTTAACTACCCACCAGGTCGATACCCCCGGACAAACACCCTTACGCCAACCCCCGTATCGCATCCCCGAGGCAGTTAGAGCCGGAATGAAGAAGGAGATAGATGAGATGCTCCAACTCAGGGTGATTGAGCCCTCCGATAGTCCCTGGGCCTCCCCGGTTGTCCTGGTACCCAAGAAAGATGGGACAACCCGGTTCTGTGTAGACTATAGGAGACTCAATGAAAAAACAGTAACAGACGCCTACCCTATGCCCAGGGTAGACGAGCTACTTGATCGCATAGCCAGGGGAAATTACCTGACCACTATCGACCTCTGTAAGGGTTACTGGCAGATTCCCCTGGCCCCGGAGGCTATCCCCAAGTCGGCCTTCGTCACCCCCTTCGGCCTATACCAGTTTAAGGTAATGCCGTTTGGGATGAAGAACGCCCCCGCTACATTCCAGCGCTTGGTGGATAGACTCCTGGATGGCTTCCAGGGTTTTGCCTGTGCATACCTGGACGACATAGCGATTCACAGTGAGTCCTGGGAGGACCACTTAGCTCACGTAGGAATGGTTCTGGATCAGATCCGGGCGGCTGGCCTGACTCTGAAACCAGAAAAATTTCACTTTGGGATGGCCGAGGTACAGTACCTGGGTCATCGGGTGGGGTGCGGAAAACAGCGACCAGAGCCGGCCAAGATAGAAGCTGTTGCCAACTGGCCCACCCCCATCACAAAAACCCAGGTTTTAGCCTTTCTGGGCACAGCAGGGTACTATAGACGATTTGTACCCGACTACAGCACACTTGCCAAACCCTTGACTGACTTGACCAAGAAAAACTTACCTCGACAGGTCCTGTGGTCTCCCCACTGTGAAACGGCTTTTCAGGCCCTCAAAAATGCTTTGGTTAATGCTCCTGTCTTGGCGGCCCCAGCCCTTAACAAACGTTTTATCGTCCATACAGACGCTTCCATGTTCGGGCTGGGAGCCGTCCTTAGCCAAGTAGGTGAAGATGGAGGGGAGCACCCAGTGGCCTACATCAGCCGGAAGCTCCTGCCCCGCGAAGTCAGCTATGCAGCGATTGAAAAGGAGTGTTTGGCCTTGGTGTGGGCATTAAAGAAATTGACTCCCTATTTATATGGACAAGAGTTCACTCTGGTCACCGACCATAACCCGTTGGTGTGGCTAAACCGTGTCTCTGGAGATAACGGCAGGTTATTACGTTGGAGCTTATCATTACAACCCTTCAATTTCACCATTTCCTACCGACCCGGGAAACAGAATGGCAATGCGGACGGGTTGTCCAGACAAACGGACCTCAGCCCAGCATAACCAGCGGTCTGGACAGGCTTAGTCTGCCCCGAAAAGGGGTCAGACGGTGTCTGCCAGAGTGTTCCACAAAAAGGGAGCACTGTTACAAAAACTGTTACAAAAACCTTATTGCACTGTGTACCTTTAAATGCTATTTTCGACTTTCTGACTTATGTGCAGTCGTTGGTATGGTTCAGCACGAATCCTTTGTGTAAGCGTATAGGTGGCCGCCATTTCGGGACTTTGCACGTGTTCGCGGCCATCTTACGTACGAACAGCGGTGTTTGCCAGCAATCGTCTGGAACTAAAAACGGAAACGCACCCAGGCGAACACCGCTGAGACCTCCAGGATAGCATAACTTCGTGCTGGACCTACCGAACAGCCCACCGTTCGGTAGGACGATTACTCTCCGCCTGGGGAGTACAGCGACCTCCAGGATAACTATGGATGACCATGGGTTCGTGGAGTTTTCCCGTACGAACGGAGACCGACCGCAAGGCCTAAACGTGTGGAACTATTTTCGGCCAGAAAGTCTGTGCGGTCGGTCAAAACTTTGAAAACCCCTAACTCCTGAACCGTTCATCCGAACGGGTTGGTTTTCGGATATGTTGCTCCCCTGAACAAGACCTGTACAGCGGTGTAGGATTTAAAAGGGTACCCCCTGGTTTCGGGGTACATCCAGAACTTGGTTGAAAATATGTACTGTATAATTGGGTTAACTGTTTATCTGAGGGGAGGAGATGTGTGGGAGGTACCCAATATGTGATTGGTGATTTTATGCCTCCCCCTGGGAGTATCCTGTTTACATGTAACCACAATAAAAAGCAGGCTGGTCAACCCAGTCCTCAGTTCTTACTTGACCCTCAAATCGCTGCTTTGACTCGTTTTGTGGGTAGAAAAGGTATCCTAGCTATGCTATAGCTAGTGGGATGATTCCACACTTACAGGACTTGTATGGAATACTATGGAACTCGGCTCTCCCCTCTTCAGCAACTAGGAATCCAGACAACTAAACGGTCCAGCTCTCAGCTAGCCTAAGGGTAACCGTAACAGTGTCATTGTCCGTGCAATTTCTTTTTATAAGTATAAGTTGTGATTTAGGTACACTATTTAGCCAAGGGGAAAAGTGACAGCTTGAGGTGTGGATAAAGCTGTTCACATCCACATCTTTAAAATGTGTCTTGGTCTTGATCTTTTCATTATCAATAAAAATATCCAAATCTAAAAATGTTACCGTGTGTTTACTAAAATTCGTTGATAAAATAATGCCCCATTCATTATTGTTTAATTGATTTTAAAAACATTGTAGCGTGTTTTCTGTGCCCTTCCAAATAAAAAACAGGTCATCTATGTAACGGCGACAGGTCACCAGGCCCTCCACCCAGCCCTCATTAAGTTGTAAATGTTGGCGCTCCCAGTCTGCCATGAACAGGTTAGCGTAGCTGGGTGCGAACCTGGTGCCCATCGCCGTCCCACATGCCTGTAAATAAAAAGTGTCATCGTACCAAAAATAATTACTGGTTAAAATTAATTGTATCCCTTCAATGATAAAATCAATTTGATCTGACTCAAATTTCTGAGATTGTTCTAAAAAGAATTGTACTGCTGCACAGCCCTTTTGATGTGTGATAATGGTGTATAAAGAGCTGACATCAGCAGTTACTAGATAGTAGTCATGTTCCCATTTGATGGTCTGTAAATGTCTCAGAATGCTCCCTGTATCTTTAAGGTAACTAGGGATGCCTTGCACTATAGGCTGGAGGCATCTGTCCACATACTCCGAAAATCTACATGATATGGAGTTGATGCCTGAGACGATAGGTCTTCCAGGTGGAACTAAGGGGTTTTTATGCACCTTGGGGAGGTAATAGAACACAGGGATCTTAGGGTGTGTTACATTTAGAAACTCAAATTCTTTTTTGTTTAAAATCTCCTTTTGTAAACCCTTGGTTATGAGATCGTAAAATTTATTTTTAATTTCAATAGTTGGATCTCCTTTTAATTGTGTATAGGTTGTGTGGTCGTTAAGTAACCTCATACATTCTGTGTGATAGTCTTTGACATTTAAAATGACTATCCCCCCCCCTTATCCGCGGGTTTAATGATGATGTCATTATCTTTCTGTAGTTTTTTTAGAACTTTGTACTCATCTTTTTGAAGGTTTTGTTGGTAACGATTCGCTTTTTTTAATTTATTGGTGTCTGACATCACCATTTTCTCATAGGTGGTCATTTCTCCTGAGATTAAGTGTTTTGGAAAAAAGGTGGACTTTTCTTTTAATGTCGTGTGTGTATACTTTTCTGTACTAATTAGGCTATTGGTTATAGGATTTTTTTGAAAAAAAATTTTCAAGCATAAGGTGCGTTTAAATTTATTTAGATCTACATACGTCTCAAATTTGTTAAGATTTCTAGTGGGTGCAAATTTTAAGCCCTTCTGTAGTAATTTGATTTGTTTATGGTTCAATGTAGTGCAGGTGAGGTTAAATATACCTGCTTCTTTTTCCATCTCCTCCAAAGAGGGACAAACGCAACCTATAAAAAATAAAAAGGAGATGGAAAAAGAAGCAGGTATATTTAACCTCACCTGCACTACATTGAACCATAAACAAATCAAATTACTACAGAAGGGCTTAAAATTTGCACCCACTAGAAATCTTAACAAATTTGAGACCAAGTGAATTAGTTCATCCCGACTTCACAAACCCCAACGCTCGTTCTATCTCTCGACGCCGAAAAGGCGTTCGATAGAGTTAATTGGCTATACCTGTTTGAACTCTTACGACATCTCCAATTCCCAGAAACATATATAAAAACAATCCAAGCCATGTACACCGACGTCAAGGCACTCATACGGATCCCTGGCGCCAAGACATCCCCCATCACCCTGCATAACAGCACACGCCAAGGCTGCCCACTGTCACCCCTCCTGTTCGTACTCACGTTAGAACCCTTGCTACAAGCAATAAGATCAAACAGGGCCATAGAGGGAATCACAGTGGGCGACCAAACATATAAAGTCTCGGGATATGCAGACGATGTCCTTCTCACCCTTACAAATCCAGGAAATTCAATGACGGCACTAGACAGAGACCTAACAGAATACGGAGCCCTCTCAGGATATAAAGTCAACCTATCAAAATCCACTGCCCTCCCAATAGCCATGACAGCAAACGACATGATGCACATTAGGAACCACCACCACATACCCATAACACATACCACGATCAAGTATCTAGGGATACATCTGACGGCTGATCCCCGAAAGCTCTACGGAGCTAACTACACCCTCCTTATTAGGACCCTGGACGCGGACCTTGACAAATGGACAGATAAGCCCATATCTTGGATAGGGAAAGTACACACGATAAAATGAATATACTCCCCAGGCTCCTCTTCCTCTTCCAAGCCCTCCCCATCCCCGTCACTAAAAAAGACCTGGCCCCCTTACAGAGGGCAATCGGAGACTTTATATGGCAGCGCAAACGACACAGAGTGGCCCGCAACATACATACATACAGACCCAAAGATGGAGGGGGGTTGGGGTTACCCCATCTTTACAACTACTACCTAGCGGCTCAATTGGCACAAGTGGCCATGTGGCATTCAACGCCGGGAAACCGCAGATGGGCAGACCTAGAAGCTGGCTTAACAGGAGCCGATTTGCCCCAATTCTACATATGGGTACCCAGAGAACGCAGGGCTATCCTGCGCACAGGCTGCCCAGCCATACTGAACTCCCTACGGGTATGGGATTCCACGGCCCTAAAATTCAAACTAACCACGGCCCCCTCCCCAATGATGCCCCTGTTTAGAAATAGAGCTTTCTTACCGGGAATGAGGGCCCAAGATTTTAAAAACATAGAGGAGGCGGGGCTACAGAGGGCGATACATTTATATGAAGGGAACCAAATGGTGACGTTCGAAAAGCTGACAGAAAGGACCAGGTTAGGCCCCTCAGACTTCTTTAGATACATGCAAATTCGAGACTTCGCTCAACATAAATTAGCAAAAACGACAGCAACCACTGCACTCACAGGTTTCGAACGAATGTGCTCAAGGAAAATCCACCAAAGGGGCTTATAACTAACCTCTACGCACACCTATGCACAAACAGCTCAGATTGGGGCAACCTCCCCTACACCACACAGTGGGAAACCGACCTCAATGAGACACTAGAGGGCACAGACTGGAGAGAAATATGGGAAGCGAACAAGGCTATCTCAATATGCGTCACCCAACAAGAGCAGGCCTACAAGACCATGCTGAGATGGTATACGACCCCGGCAAAACTATACCGCATGGGAAAAACCCCAGACGACCTGTGCTGGAGAGGGTGCGGACATAAGGGGACTTACATCCATATGTGGTGGGAATGCCCAAAAGCACAGGCTTATTGGAGAGATATAGGGAACCTACTGCAACAAGTATTCCACAGGCACATTACTATAGACCCATGGGTGTTCCTGCTCTCGAGAACTCTAGACGATTGGCCTAGGAAGCAACAAAAACTGCTTCATAAAATCACGTTAGCGGCCAGACTTACCATGGCACAGGCATGGCTTCAACCAGAAATCCCCCAGGTGGCCGCAGTAATTCATAAAATAAAGGACATAAGGGTTATGGACGACCTCACAGCAAGAGTTAGAGGTAATATAAAAACCTACGAAAAAATCTGGGAAATGTGGATGGCTGGTGATTGGGGATCGTGAGCAAACCATACTAGGACCACCCCACTGACACAAAGCCTAGAACCGATACCACACTAAACTGGGAAAAAGGGAACCACCTCCTACACGGCGCTCCGACTCTCACCATGAGAATCCGCTCCCACCCCCCCCCCCCCTTGACTATCCTCCCCCCCACCCTCTGTTTATCCATAATGGAGAGGATGAGGGACAACAGACTAAGTCTACTCATCCACAACATCGAGAGGACATACTCATTAAGTATCCAGCCAACGCGCATTGTTTGATGTTACATGAGTGGATACCCCACACTCGGAGCACAGGTCTGGGCTACGAGGCTCGACCCTCCGGGCTGGATGCTACATGGTTTAATTGAGTTTACCTATGCACCTCTATATCGTGCACCTTTATTATGTTTTTCTTTTTGTCGTTCTCTTTCTTGAATATTTTCGTTTCTCACTGTACTATTCCTATGTACAATGTACGTAATGTATAACTGTGACACCAATTAGCTAACACTAACAAACCTGAGAAAATATACCTAAACCGCGGACGCGGTATGTTCCACTGCAAATTGTACCCAAACCAATGTACCCAGAGGAACTTGTCATGTAACTTGTGTTGTGCTATAAACAGAAATATCAATGTCACTCCAAAAATAAAGAATTTGGAAAAAAAAAAAAAGGAGACACTCAACGACACTTATACACAAGTTTTAAAAATTCCACAGAGCACTTTATTACAAGAAAAAAACAAAACGCAAAATGAATGTGAGGTCAATTTACCTATTGTATGTAATTACAGCCATAACAATAAGGCATTAAGGAAAATCCTAAATAAACATTGGCCTATTTTACTTCAGGACCATGCCCTATCTCAAATTCTACCACCAAAACCCAAGATAATATTTAGGGGTGCAGCTAATTTAAACAGACTTTTGGTAAAGAACCACATTAAAAAAACTAAAACCACTACCTTCCTAAATAAAGGAAAGGGTTTTTACGGGTGTGGTACTTGTCTTGCATGTAGGAACACCAATAATAAAAAGAGACATATTAAGACTTTTAAGAACTGCAATAACGATGAGGAATTCCCTATTAAAGAACTTATAACTTGCCACTCAAACAACGTAATATATTTATTGGAATGTCCTTGCGGTTTAAAATATGTGGGACGCACTAAACGGAATTTACACACTAGGATTGAGGAACACACTAGAAATATTAAGAAAAAATTTGAAGGACACAGTGTATCACACCACTTCACCCTAGCCCACAACAGTGATCCCACCCAATTACTCTTTATGGGTATACAAAAGGTTAAGGGGAATTGGCGGGGAGGCAACCTCAATAAATTATTGGGACAGAGTGAGATGAGGTGGATATTCAACCTCGGGACTTTAACCCCTTAAGGACACATGACATGTCTGACACGTCATGATTCCCTTTTATTCCAGAAGTTTGGTCCTTAAGGGGTTAAAGCCCCGGGGTTTGAATATAGACTTTGAACTCTGCCATTTCATTTAAATGGGTATCCCCCCTTTTTTGGGTTCAATGGAATTTATCCATTGTAATCCATTCTACCCTTTTTATACCCCTTGTTTTTCTTTCATACATTTTTCTTATTCATATTCAATCAGTGGCATATTATGTATGCCCGAACACTATAAACACTGTGAATACCACTTAAAGAATATTGATTTAAATACCCAATAAGGATATCTATTCTAGCACATATGTATGTAATATCACCTTTTTAATGTTTAAAAATATATGTACCACCAGCACAGTATGCACCTTTAACAATGTGAATGTATTAGTCTATATGCACCACTATTTACATTATATTTGACATTATGCAATTTTACTGTCATTTCAATTCTGCAGCTATTTGCTTTTTTCAGCTGCTTTTTTTTTTTTTTTTTGAGAGTGGCTGGATGGCGATCACATGATTACGTGATGTCACTTCCGCCAACCACCCGGTTGAAAACAAGCACTTCCGCCAACCAACGCTGCCCACCAATGAAAAAATAGACAAATAAAGGCGTTAACATCATTAACCTATTAAAGGTACACACACACACACACATTATGTGAAATTGAATCTGATTGGACAGAATGAACTTAACTCATTAAAGGGGAAGACCCAGATGACATTTAAAATGGAGGATTCAGAGGACTAACATTACAGCTGACTGAAGAAGCTCTATTTGAGAGTGAAACGCGTATTGGCCATTTTTAAAGGACTTTTATTTGAGGACTTTTATCATCTATGTTTTTATGTTTATTTTAAACCAATAAATTCACCATTTTCATTCAAAACCTCATCCAAGTCCTTTTTGGAGCCTCCAAGGAATCCTCACAGGGGAAGTGCCATCCCCATTCAAATTGGCACAAAACCTACACACCTAGAGCCGGGATTCGTAGGCTCAGGACCAGGTGAGCACCCCATTTATTGAACACATACCTGTGTCATTTATCACCATAAGTCTACACATTGGTCTGCTTTCTTCCCTTTTTTTCGTGTTCCTGAGAAATTCTTTAAGCCGAAGTAGGAGGGTGGTGCTACCATAACAGCATACAAGCCTTTATACGGAGCCAGTGTTTTCTATATACAGGCTCCTTGAAATGTGAGTGTAATATTCAGCACGATATCATTATAATCACTATGAAGCCATTTTTCAGTACCATCTACACTATATTGTATTTTCTGTATTTTACTTTGACATGTACCCCATATTTTACCATTGAATGAGACTACGTTTTGGTAAGATTTATCTGTGTTTGAGCGCTCCACTTATAGGTGTAGGTCCTTGTCACTTACACCGCACCAATATCTACTAGGTATCTTAATTAATTACAATTGACAGGCAGGACCTGCCTGACAACCCATGCCGAAAGTAAAGGGAATTTAATTTGCTAGCACTATATTTAACCCTATAACTTTCCAAGACACCATAAAACCTGTACATGGGGAGTACTGTTTTACTCGGGAGACTTCGCTGAACACAAATATTAGTGTTTCAAAACAGTAAAATGTATTACAACGATGATATCGCCAGTAAAAGTTAAGTTTTTTGCATTATTCACGCACAAACAGCACTTACACGGACGATATTATTGCTGCGGTACTTTTTACTGTTTTGAAACACAAATATTTGTGTTCAGCAAAGTCTCCCGAGTACAACAGTACCCCTCGTGTACAGGTTTTATGGTGTTTTAAAAAAAAGTTACAGCGTCGAATATAAGGCTTGTGTTTCATTTTTTTCACGTTAAAATTCGCCAGATTGGTTACGTTGCCTTTGAGACCCTATGGTAGCCCAAGAATTAAAATTACCCCTATGATCATGTGCAATAGTAGACAACCCAAGGTGTTGCAAACGGGGTATGTCCAGTCTTTTTTAGTAGCCACGTAGTCACAAACACTGGCCAAAATTTACGTTTTTTGAATTTTTCACACACAAACAAATTCTAAAGCTAACTTTGGCCAGTGTTTGTGACCAAATGGCTACTAAAAAAGACTGGACATACCCCAATTGCAATACCTTGGGTTGTCTACTATTGCAAATGGTATGCCATTATGGGTGTACATTTTATTCCTGGGCTACTATACAGTCCCAAAGGCAACGTAACCAATCTGGCGAATTTCAATTTCAAATGTAATGTGCTATATTTGGCCCTGTCAAAACTTCTCAAAACACCATAAAACCTGTACATAGGGGGTACTGTTTTACACGTAAGACTTTGCTGAATACAAATATGTGTATTTTATTGCAGTAAAAGCAAACAGTATTATAACATTGACAGTTAAAATGTCAGGTAGAACTAAAAAAATAACAAAATTTCTTATTTTCTCCCATTTTTGTCATATTAAACTATGTTTCATAGCTACACATTTGATATTAAATGAAAGCCCTGTTTCCCCTGAATAAAATGATATATAATAAGGGGGGGGTGCATTTAATATGAAAGAGGTGAATTATGGTTGGACAGACATATAGCGCAAATGCTAGGTTTTGTTTACAATTTGTTTTGTTCACAACGTGTACATTTGGCTCAGTCCTTAAGAGGTTAAGGACATAAGCCATTTTTGCATTTTTTTCGGTTTGTGTTCAAACGCTAATTGCATCTCTGTCATTTATTGCACCAACACATATTATATACTGTTTTTCAGAGGACAAACAGGGCTTTAATTTTATGTCACATATACATAGATACATTCTCATTAATTATAAAAAAAATGCAACAAAATGGGGAAAAAAACAAAAAAATATTTAGTTTTTCACAGTTTTGACAATATTAGCGTGTGCATTGAAGTGGATATCAATACAATCGATTGATTATTTTTGTGTATCTGCCCCTGGCCAAATTAAAGAAATAGTGCGTGCACGCTCCCAAAGTAATTCACACCAGACACAGGTTTCAGGTTGATGAAAAACTTATGGAATGTTTATTCAGAGGGGATGGCATGCCCCTTATAAAGCAAAATTACATCATATGCTTTGTCAGAGATAACATGAAATAATACATCAATAATTGTTTAGGTGTTAAGTGGTTGATTTATTGCTCTTCCTACCGGGTGTGATGTCACTGGTTTCTTGCGGGTCTCCTCCAGATTTCAGCGCCACCTTTGTTAGTGAGGGTGTTAGTCGATGTCAAAGGGAAACTCCCTGGCCCTAGCGACCATTTTAGGTAAATCACATATAAAGCTGGATAATACTGATTGAAGTTATACTAAGTAAATAGACAATTTACTAACATGAATTTGGTCAATATTCTATGTCCACAACAGTCCCCCCTTAAAATGACTATTTACTAAAAAGACAACTACAAACTGTCCCTAAAAGTGTCCCTAATTGGCTGCAGCTCATCTGTCTGAACAGGCCTCGAACGCTTCACTGTGCGGGTATCACGTAGTGGCTAACCCACTACATCTCCCGCGTCAGACTCCTGCCTGTAGAGACAGACGCTTTCCCTACACTATCCCTAAAGATGTGCAGTTGTCTGTTTGAACTGGTGTGACTGGAGGGGTGTATGTGGTGTATCACATTCTGTGTCATCAAGGTCTTGGTGTAAGAATGTAGGTGTAGTGTGGTCAATGGTTTGTCCTACAGTCTTCTGTAAGTATCTCTGTATGCATGGTAACACACAACAAGTCAGGAAGAGGAAAATGATTGTCACAGTAAGTACTGCCATTCCTACTTGGAATAGGGTTTACTGCCAACCATTCATCAATCCAAACCATCTATCCCATGTATTGGGGACCCCAGAGTTCCGTTCTAACTCATCAGAGAGGCTGTCTAATTTATCTATGGCCATGGTCACTTTACCGTTGGGACCAGTGTTGTCTGGAATAAAAGTACTGTAATCGAGTAAACTTGCAGAAGCCAGACACAGAGAGATGGACAAAAGTCTTCAGGAAGTAAGAGGCCTTTATTCACGTACCGATCGGGTATCACACTGAACTTGTGTTCAAAAGCACATGGAGTACATTCCTTATATAGCAATATAGCTCCTCCCATAAATAGCTACACCCACACATACCCTTAACCAATCAATGAACAGAGTCTGGACTTGCTGATCCGGTCAGACCACATGGCTCATCCAAAACAAAGGAGAAAGGAGTGTGGTTTCAGTTCCTACATTCCTGCACATGCTCAGTACATTGATGACAGTATCTTAGCTACATGTAACTAACTAACAGATACAACAAACACCTGTACTTGTATATGCTACATGGAGATTTCGGCCTACTAAATTTTGACCATGCTGGAATTCCATCACAGTACAGCATGTCATGGTATCGGGGAGTATTTTACATACACCCCTTTTCTCTGCTAGGATCATGTCCAGGGTCATTCTGTTCTGAAATGTCATCTGGGAGGTAGCTTGCAGTTGTTCTGTCAAGCCCTGGAGGGCATCTCTGGTGTAATTGACAAACCGCTGTTGGTTATAGTAAATATAGTTAATCCAATTAACATTCTTGTTAGCAGTGATTAGCGGAATCAAGGATTCAAATCCTGCCGCCACCTCATCTCTGGCCTTGAACTCAATAGGTACAGGAAGCTTATGGTTTGACGGAGGCTGCTTCCTCTGGATCAGGAACTTTCTTACAATGCGAGGCGTGTATCCAGGTACTCTTTCCGGCTAGCTTTACAGAGGTAGCTGTGGTGTGGTCAGCAGAATTTGGTAAGGACCATCGAACATTGGTTAAAGAGTATGTTTTCTGAGGAATTTCTTGACCATAACCCAATCACCAGGAAGTAACTTGTGGGTGCCTGTGTTTGACTCTGGATCTGGAATAGAAGAAAACACTTGCACATGGATTTTGGTCAAGGCATGAGAGAGTGCAGTTACATAATCTACCATTGCGTCTGACTGAATTTGAAGTTGTTGAGGGAAATAGCAGCCTAACCTGGGTGCTGTACCAAACAAAATCTCATAGGGAGATAAGCTGAACTTTCCTCTTGGGGTATAACGTACACTAAACAGTGCTAGGGGAAGACTTTCTGGCCAGGGCATGTTAGTTTCTTGGGACATCTTGAGCATTCTGGCCTTTAGAGTACCATTCATGCGTTCTACCTTACCCCTACTTTGTGGGTGATAGGGTGTGTGGAAGGCAAGGGTCACCCCCAGTGCTGCCCAGACTTCCCTGGTTAATAGAGTGGTGAAGGAGGTTCCTTGATCACTTTCAAACACTTCTGGAACTCCATATCTGCAGACAATTTCTGTGAGAAGGTGCTTTGCCGTGGTTTTGGCAGTGAGGTTAGCAACTGGAAAGCTTCTGGCCATCCTGAGAACATATCCACTATGATTAGTGCGTATTCATACCACCCACTCTTTGGCATTTGGATATGGTCAATCTGGATCCGCTGAAAGGGGTAATGCGGTTTGGCCAGATGGTTAGGAGTAGCTTTAATAACTTTTCCAGGATTACACTTGGCACAGATAGTACAGGATCTACAATAATTTCGTGTCAAAGTGGTGATCCCAGGTGCTTCAAAATATTTTTCAATCAAGGAGTTCATTAGATGTTTAGACAAATGGGATGGTTCGTGAGCCCACTGGACAACAGCTGGATACATGTTCCTGGGTAAACAGAACTTGAGGTTGATAGAAAAAACGTCATTTTGGAGGATTGCCCCTTTGTCCTCCCAACTTTGTTTTTCCTGAGGAGTAGCTGCGGCTTGTTGTTCTCTTAGAAGTTTAACATCAGTAGGTAAGGTCTGCATGGTGTATATAGGAGTCTCCTCGGCGGCCACTCTTCTGTCCACTTCCCAGCCTTGGCGTGCCGCATCCTTAGCGGCCTGGTCAGCCAAATGGTTGCCCTGAGCTGCCTCTGAATTCAGTTTACCGTGGGCCTTCACCTTCAGTACGGCCACCTCTTCAGGAAGTAGCAGGGCGTCCATTAACTCTTCGATGGCTGCACCATGTTTCACAGGGTGACCAGTGGCTGTAAGGAAACCCCTGGTTTTCCAGATCAAGCCAAAGTCATGTGCCACACCCAGGGCACATCATGAGTCTGTGTAAATGTTAACACGTTTGCCTTATGATAATTTGCATGCTGCCGTGAGAGGTGTTAGTTCAGCCTCTTGTGCTGATTTAGATGGTGGGAATGCAGAGGCTTATAGTACTTGGTCTTCTCTGGTAACTGCATACCCAGTATGGTATTGTCCCTGTTCATCTGCAAATCTGGAACCGTCCACAAACAGAGTACAATCTGGATTGGGCAAGGCAGCCTCATGCACTGTTGGTAGGTGAGTTGTTTCCATCTTCATTTGCTCAAAACAATCATGAGGGGCCTCTGGGTCTTGTCCTAAGGGAGGGAGATCTTCGCATATCTCTGTGTGATACTGAGGGTAACTGACCGTATTGCAGTTTATGATCTTTTAAGTGACCCCCCGCCAGTGCAAGCTGTTCTTGGGATGCAATACTCCATGATTTGGCCATTGGGCCTAGTTCCTTCCATGAGAGATCAGGAGACTTAGTAAAGGATATATGAGGAACAGCTACATCCCAATGGTGATATAGATGTGATACTTCCATTGGTAGATAGACCAAGAGGACCATGTTGCCCTTGGAGTCACAGAACAAGTCTGTTAGTGTAATGCGTAGTTCTACCAAGCGGAACAGCTCCTCTTCATAGTACAGATCAGGACCTGGAGTATCTTTGAACCATAGGGTACAGTGTAGGAGGTTCTCGGGCTGTTCATCATGTGGAACTGTGGGATTTGGCACTTGAAATTCCATACGGACGTCAGGATTGATGTCTAGACTGTACCAGTAGTGAGGCACTCCCCCCTTGGGAAGTGGCAGAAGAGTGGCAGGATTCAAAGTGTAACAACGTTGAAGGGTAACATTGTCAGGCAAGAGGAGGGAAGTCTGAAGGCGGAGGTGTCTTTGAGAAGAGAGGTGTTTCGGCTGGACTTGTTGTGGGATGGCAGCAATGTCATGTGGAGCGAGGACAGTCAGTTTGTGTCCAAGAACAAAATCATTGGTTTTGTCCAGTAAAGCACTGGCAGCAAAAACGGCACACAGACAGGAGGGACTACCCCTGGCCACGGGGTCAAGCATGCAGGAGAAATAGCCAATAGGCCTTTGGCGGGAGCCATGAGATTGGGTAAGGACCCTGGAAGCATGGCCCATCTTTTCAGAAACAAACAGTTTGAAGGGCAATTGGTAGTTGGGGAGACCCAGAGCAGGAGCAGAGGAAATTGCTTTTTGTAGAGCATTGTAACAGGCCCTTGCCGTAGATGATAGAGAGAAAGGTTCAGTTTTCAAGGCATCATAGAGGGGTTGCATGAGTTGTGAAGCCTCAGGAAGCAATATGTAATGAGGCCCAAAAAGGCATGAAGGGTTTGGTGAGTGGGTGGAGGAGTCAGGTTCAAGATGGCAAGGATCCTGTTTCTGGTTAGATGACGGGTGCCATTGGAAAGACAATGTCCCAATAAGACCACAGAGGGCCGGCACCAATGTAATTTTGTTTCGAAGGCTTTGCAACCTTCTTCAGCGAGGAAACACAGGAGATCCTCAGAGTCCCATTCAGCAGTTAGGAAATCATCAGCACAGAGAAGCAAATCATCAACATACTGAAGCAGGACCACGTCAGGGTGAGATTTCTGCCAGGGTTCCAAAACAGCGGACATAGCTTTAGCAAACTGGGTGGGGGAATTCTGTGCACCCTGTGGCATGACAGTCCAAGTGTACTGCTGCCGATCATGTGTGAAGGCGAAAAGATGTTGACAGGAGGGATCCAGGGGTACACTGAAAAAGGCATTAGCAAGGTCAACCACTGTGAAGAATTTGGCAGCCGGTGGAACTTGAGACAACAACGTATGTAGATTAGGGACAACAGCAGTATCCCGGACAGTGATGTCATTAACGGCACGGAGGTCTTGGACCATACGATATTGATCAGGTTGTCCTTTCTCAGTCTTCTTCTTGACAGGAAACAGGGGGGTATTGCACTGTGATACACATTTGATGAGAGCACCTTTTGCTAGCAAGCTGTCAACTTGCTAGGAGATGGCGAGAGCCTGTGCAGGTTTCAAAGGATATTGCCGTTGACGTGGTGGGGCAGCTCCTTGTATCAGAGTAACCACTACCGGTGGAACTCGTAGGCATCCAATATCATCAGAGCCCGTGGACCAGAGTTTAGCAGGGACCCTATCCAGGGCACTGGGGGCATCTGTGACCCTTACTTCCTCGATAGGGGATGTTAAGTGTAACAGCAAGGGTAGAGAGCAAAGGACAGAGGTGTCTTTTCGTGACAGAGGTGTTAGTAATTGAACCTGGACATCTGCAGTGAAAGAAATAGATGCTTGGAGACGAGATAACATCAGCACCCAAAAGGTTAATAGGACAAGTGGAAGAAACAACAAAGCGTGAAAGGATATCAGAACCCACACGTAAGAGCTTACTGAGTGGGTTACTGCGGGGAGTACCATCAACACCAACACAGGAAACATCGGTATCAGACAGAAAGGATGGGTCAGGCAGGTCTTGTTCTCTAAGAACACTGCGGGCTGCGCCTGTGTCAACTAGAAAGGTAGTGGGATGTCCCTCAACGGGTAGGACAACTGTAGCAAGAGGGCCCCCCATATCCCCTGTAGACACTGCCATGACAGGGGTGTAAGACACAGGTTTGCCGGTTACCTATTGCACAAGATCTAGATGGGACTGATCAGGACCAGTATAGTGACGTGTGGATGTAGAAGGGTGATTTGCCTGAGGACCCTGGCGCGTAGTGCAGTTTTGGCTGGGCATGGGGCGGTCATCATGTGGGTAATCATCTGTGTCATAACCATCAGGAGGACCTGTCTCTGAGAAACCCTATTATCTGAAGGACGGAATGGGTTAAGCCCTTGTACATTGTCATCTTTGGGGGGGGACAGGGAATGGGAGACCATGGTAAGTGGCAACATCGGGGGAAACAGGGGCTTAGGCAACTGGGGCAGCGGAGCCGAGGGTGTCCAGCAGCGATGGCCTGAGGAGTAATCAACTGGGAGGTAGTGGGGTGGAAGCCCGATGCTGCAGGAGAGACACCCATAGCATAGGGTTGTCCTGACGTGGTAGACTCATCTGTACCGACCACCATGATTGGGTAACTGGAGACTGTATCAGGGGTGACAGGGACAGGAACTGGGACGGCCTGAACCGGGCTAGGTAGGTGAGCGGATAGAGCGGAAATGAGAGCGGACAGCGGATCGGGGGACGGCACAACGGGGGCAGAGGAAACAGGAATTGGAACGGAAGGAGTGATGGGAGGTGGAGTAGGAGGGGTAGGAGTAGAGGGAAGGGTCATGGAGGCGGAAAGGGCAGAAAGTAATGCAGGCAGATCAATAGGGGGAGGGATAGTGGGAAGATGAGCATCAGGAGCAGAAACGGAAGAAGTGTTAAGAGGTGGAGTAGGAGTAGAGGGAAGGGTCAGAGCGGCGGAAATAGCAGAAAGGAGTGGTGCCAGGTCAGTAGAAGGAGGGATAGTGGGAGGGAGGAAATCAGGAGTTGAAATGGAAGGAATGTTAGAAGGTGGAGTGGGAGGAACAGGAGTAGGAGGTGGAGCCAGAGCGGCGGAAATGGCAGAAAGGTGTGACAACAGATCAGTAGAGGGAGGGACGGTAGGAGGAGGAGAGTCAGGAACTGAAACAGAGGGAATGTTAGGGGGTGGAGTAGGAAGAGTAGGACTAGAGGGAAGGGCCAGAGTGGTGGAAATGGCAGTAAGGAGTGATGACAGATCAATAGAGGGAGGAGCGGAGAAACGGAAGGAATGTTAGAGGGTGGAGTAGGAGGAGTAGGAGTAGAAGGTGGAGCACCAGAGGCAGGGAGGGCGAGTGACAAAGAAGGAGCGGGAGTGATTGGGAGAGGACAGGGAGGGCTAGGATCGGAAATAGCAAGGGGGAGGGAGGTGCAGTAGGAAGAGAGACTGTAGGGGGAACAATGGGTATGGATGGACGTGAGACTGGGTCTGTAGAAACGACAGGGGGAGGTACGGGAGAGATGGTGGGAGGGAAGACAGGTGGGGACATAGGGGAAATGGGGGTGGCGGGAACGAGGGAACATCGGGAAGGGCTAAAGGGAGAGGTGATGGCAGGACTGGTTCGAGGGCAGCAAGGGATGTAGGAGACGGGAAAGGGGTCGGTGGAGAGGGAATGGAGTGGAACAGGATAATAATAGGCTCCGTCTGCCCCAAGCACAGGGTACAGGGGGGTGGGGACAGAAGGACCTATGCCACCAGAAGGTGACGTCTGGGCATTGATGGGGGAGGCGCGGCGAGATTCATTCACCATGCTTTTGGCACCATCATAGGGCGGTGATCGGGGAACAGCAAGAGGTGCATCATCATTACAAACATTACGGTGGTACACATAAATTGTTTGCCCTTCGAAATCTAGCTCTTCCTCTGTCCAACCCTCCCGCTTGAGTCCTCTAGCTACCCGATACCAAGCCTCTACAGCTTTTGTCAACCCAGTATCCAGTAACAAACCCTCCTTATCAACAAGTAACTTCCTCCAAAATTCTGGCTGTAATCTACCACTGGGTGACATCTAGAAATCTTAGCTATTTTCTTTATTTTTAGCATAGCCTCATCTCCTGCCCTTTCTTTAACTATATCACAAGCTAAGTAACCTTTAGAAGGTCTAGTGTGTTCCTGTCCCATTTTAACCAAACAAAGGGCTCCACGTGATAGGGACAGAGAGAGAGAGAAAAAGAAAGAGGAGTGTCTACAGTGCTCGACTGCCACGAGGAACTGAGTCCCGTGCGTCTTCCCTAAACGTACACTAGTCACGGGGGTCCGCCCACCAGAGATGGTGGTCATGGACCGGAGCGGGCAAGCGTGGGTGACTAACACAGCTCTGGGCAGCAAGTACAGGAAAGGTAGAGAACAAGGGAAAATATGAATGTGGAGAGGCTAATCAAAAAACATTTGCAGAAATCACAAATATAAAGATGTGCACAGATTCCGGAATCAAGAATGAGCCACACAACACACACACACCTAGGGTACCCACACTATAGCAACAATTGCACAGAAACCACAGAATGATGGAGAACAGTAAAGCCATGTACATATTAAAACAATTAGCATTGTAAAACAATAAAACACAGCAAATAAACCCTGTTCCACTCCGAAGAGTACAATAAAATTCCCAGCCTTTCTCTAGGCGGTTCCCAGCCCTTTACCGGGCGGATGCGTCCCCTGCCCGCTAGGCAGTCAAGCAAAATATTCCCAGCCTTTCTCTAGGCGGTTCCTAGCCCTTTACCGGGCGGATGCATCCCCTGCCCGCTAGGCAGTCAAGCAAAATATTCCCAGCCTTTCTCTAGGCGGTTCCCAGCCCTTTACAGGGCGGATGCGTCCCCCGCCCGCTAGGCAGTCAAGCTAAAGTTTTATATAAAGCAAAACTCACACACCAGCTGCTTCACACATATACACACAGTCATTCAGGAGGCAGATAGACAATTGACAGGTTTTGTTCAAAAGGGCACTGGATAAGAGATTACCTGTCTTATAGCCTTCTGGAAGCCGGCAGTGGACACGGAGACAGACCGGCACAAAACAGGAGAATACAGACAACGGCTGTATTTAGGAGGTATTCAGGCTCCGATTGTCCCACTTTCCGGGGGTCCGCTCCGGTCCTTTGGTTTCCGGCCCTCCGAACCGGCAAATCCGGGGCCCCACGTTGGGCGCCAAATGAAGTGGATATCAATCCAATCGATTGATTATTTTTGTGTATCTGCCCATGGCCAACTTAAAGAAATAGTGCGTGCACGTTTCCAAAGTAATTCACACCAGACACAGGTTTCAGGTTGATGAAAAACTTTAGGAATGTTTGTTCAGAGGCGGTGGCATGCCCCTTATAAAGCAAAATTACATCATATGCTTTGTCAGAGATAACATGAAATAATACATCAATAATTAGTTAGGTGTTAAGTGGTTGATTTATTGCTCTTCCTACCGGGTGTGATGTCACTGGTTTCTTGCGGGTCTCCTCCAGATTCCAGCGCCACCATTGTTAGTGAGGGTGTTAGTCGATGTCAAAGGGAAACATCCTGGCCCTAGCGACCATTTTAGGTAAATCACATATAAAGCTGGATAATACTGATTGAAGTTATACTAAGTAAATAGACATTTTACTAACATGAAATAGGTCAATATTCTATGTCCACAACATGCATAATATGTCCAGCTTAAAAAAAGTAATTCAAAATAAATTCATTTGTGTGTCTTGATTTATAGAATTCATAATATGTATAAGATTTCAGCTTGTTTTGAAAGTTACAGGCAGGGCCGGACTGGGGATACAAAGCAGCCCTGGAAAAAAAATCTATGCCAGCCCCATAAGTCATTGCGCCATATATTGTCGCATGTAATATGTAGGGCTATGTCTTGCCATCCCAGATGATTGAGTAATATATATATATATATATATATATATATATATATATATATAATATATATTGCTTTTTCTAATATAATATATTGGTCCTTTCAGAGTAAAACATTTAATTATACAGTAAGCATACTCACATGCAGACACAGACAATCTCACTGACACACACAAGCTCATTGATACACTGCCTCATAGACAAACAATTTCACTAATATACATAAGCTCATTGACATAAAAACACAAGCTCACTCACTAGCAGGCACACACACACATGCAAGCAAGCTCACTCACTCGCAGGCGCACACACACACAGCTTAATGTAGTGGTTCTGGTGTCTATAGCCTGTCCCTGCAGGCTTTTGAATGTAAACACTGACTTTTCAGAGAAAAGGCAGTGTTTACATTGCTTCCTAGTGACACCTCTAGTGACAGACACTCAGACGGTCACTGGAGGCGCTTCCTGTGTCAGTGCAGATTGGCTGAGATCATAAAGCTTGATGATCGCAGTCATAGAGGCAGAGACCAGCACGACGTTGGAAAAAAAAGGTGAGTAAAACACTATTTTTAAAAACACACACAGACACCATGACTGACACACACACACACCACGACAGATACACACACACACACACCATGACACACACACACACACCATGACAGACACACCATGACACAGACCATGACACAGACAGACACACACACACACACCATGACAGACACACACACACACACCGTGACACAGACAGACACACACACACCATGATACAGACACACCGTGACACAGACACACACACGACAGACACACACCATGACACAGACAGACACACACACACACCATGACCCAGACAGACACACACACCATGACACAGACAGACACACACAGCATGACACAGACAGGCACACACACACACACACTCCATGACACAGACAGACACACAGCATGACACAGACAGACACACACAGCATGACACACACACCATGACACAGACACACACAGCATGACACAGCATGACACACACACAGCATGACACAGACACACACACCATGACAGACAGACACACACAGCATGACACAGACAGACACACCATGACAGACAGACACACCATGACAGACAGACACACCATGACAGACAGACAAACACAGCATGACACAGACAGACACACACAGCATGACACAGACACACACACACCATGACAGACAGACACACACAGCTTGACACAGACAGACACACACATAATGACACACACACCATGACAGACAGAAACACACAGCATGACACAGACAGACACACACAGCATCAGCATGACACAGACACACACACACACCATGACAGACAGAAACACACAGAATGACACACACACACACCATGACAGACAGACACACACAGCATGACACACACACAGCATGACACACACACACTCCCACTGACATACATACTTTTTGGTACCTGTGGGTGGGCAGACTGATAGCTGTGCTGGCGGCCGCATGGAGAGCTTGGATGACGGCCGCAGGGGAAGCTCTTCTGGCGGCCGCTGGGGGAGCAGGCTGTTCTGTCTCTGCTCCCCCTCCCTCGCGTGCAGCTTAATGAGACCGGGGCCGGAATATGACGTCATATTCCGGCCCGGTCTCTTTCTAGCGCGCGAGGGAGGGGGAGCAGAGACAGAACAGCCTGCTCCCCCAGCGGCCACCAGAAGAGCTTCCCCTGCGGCCGCCATCCAAGCTCTCCATGCGGCCGCAGGACACCCACATGTCTCCCCGGCCCCAGGTGCCGACGGCCCACCGGTAAATTTCCCGGTTTCCCGGTGGGCCAGTCCGGCCCTGGTTACAGGTCACAAAATACAAGGACTAAAATACAATTTTCATGTGAAACAATTTTAGAAGTTGGTATGTTTGTCTTGTAGATTTAGTAGCCATCACAGAAAACAAAATTGCCACACAAAAGTATATATTTATATAAAGTAGACATCACAGGCTATATACAAAGGTTAGTTTGACACTTTTTGTGTAACCATTTCATCTCCAATCTCTGCTAAATATTGGAGTAAAATTGTGTTTTTTCTCTATTTTGGCATATGCACATATAACAAAGTTTTTGTAATGTGTATTTCGTAAAGCTAGGGTGTGCTGTTCCTGCACAGAACCCCATATTGTGTTCAGCTACATCTGCTGAATATAACGATATCCCCATTGTATACCTTTGGCACTTTTCTGTAAAGCTACAATGCCATATAAGAGACAAGGCTATTTCAGTTTCTATAGGTAGAATTTTCCTAGATGGATTTGACGGGCCTATGTCTCATTTTAGGGTTTTATAGCAGTGTGACTGTTCAAATAACCCCACAAAGGGCTTTCATTTGATAAATCAGACAGCAATCCACAAATTATGCTCAGCTACGGTAAGTCTTCTGAGTAAAACAATATGCCCGATGTATGACCTAGACACTATTTTGTGAAGTTACAGAGCTGTAAAAGAGACATGACAAGTTCAGGTTTTTAAGTTTGAATTTTTATGGAGGGTTTTGATGCGTCCATGTCCCACTTTGGAGCACTTGAGCAGGCTACATATTACAATTACACCATAAAGGCATACCATTTCTTAAAGAAGACATCACAGGACAATTCAAAATCATTTTTCCGCTAGCTTGTACCAAGTGTAGTGGTAATAAGCATTTTTTCTGCCTTTTTGACACACAAAGTGAGTTTGCGCAGTATATTTTGCAAACCTTATGTGTGCTACGATTGTATAATACTTCATATCTTGCTCAGCTATGTCGGCTGAGTACAGCAATACCCCCGTATGTACCTTTGCCAGGTATATGTGGACATGGAAGGGGCACTTTGAGACACAGCCATTCCAATTTTTTTTCAAACTTTACATTTTTTATGCTGTGTCCATGTTCCATTTTAGAGTATTCTACCAGGCTATAAAATCCAATTACCCAATAAAGGCATACCATTTCTTAAAGAAGACATCACAGGGAAAATCAAAAGGCATATTTTAAACCTTAGCGTGGGATAAGTTTTCCGCTAGCTTGTACCAAGTGTAGCGGTAATAAGCATTTTTCTGCCTTTTTGACACACAAAGTGAGTTTGCGCCAGGGGTCAAGTCCTGGGGAATAAAGTGTGGGAACTCTCCCAAGATTCCCTCTCCCCCCCAAAAAAATAACAAAATACACTTGTGTATTCGTGTATATACACACACGCGTGCACACACAGAGACACACATATACATATACGCCTGCACACACACACTCAGACACACGCACATACACACACATACATTCACAGAGACACACACACATACACTCACAGACACATACACATGCACTCACAGACACATACACATGCACTCACAGACACATACACATGCACTCACAGACACATACACATGCACTCAGACACACATACTCAGACACACACTCACAGAACACATACATACACTCACACACACACACACACTCACACACACAGACACACATATTCACAGACACATTTACAGACACACACATGCATTCACAGACACACACATGCATTCAGACACACACATACATTCAGACACACATACATTCACAGTCACACACACACATACATTCACAGTCACACACTGTAACGAACCGTTTCAGCAGACAAGGGGTTAAAATCCGTTTAGGCGATATGCCCCTTTCTGAGAGACAGGCACAGCTACTGCAGAACACCACACTCCCGAACTGGATACAAAATAGCACTCCAAACTGGAACCTCACGAATAGCTGCTAGCAGACGAACAGGGTATCTGACCTCCAATTGTAACGTACCATTTCAGCATATGAGGGGTTAAAATCCGTTTAGGCGATAATCCCCTTTTCTCAGATAGGCACAGCTACTGCAGAACATCAAAACTCACGAATTGGATATAGGTGAATGCATTAAACTCCCGAACTGCATACCAGGGAATAAGATAGCACTCCAAGCTGGAACCTCACGAATAGCTGCTAGCAGATGAATAGGAAAAGCAGATATCAGCTTACACTCCTAGCAGTCAATCTCCAACAGCATACAGTGAACCCCCCAAGAACGAGACAAGGCTCCGTGTTGAAGGTCAAGCAGTGGTCTGAGGTGCTGGGGCACCCAGCCTGGTTTTTATTACATGAGTACACATACAGGCCACACCCAGGGGGAGGCATAAAATAACCAATGACATAGATGTTACATCCCACACATCCCCTCCCCTTAGTGTGACACATAATCCCATTATGCATACAGTTCAAAATATACTTTTACACAACTTTCATAACTTTAAAACAATACATCACATTCACATAAAAATACATATTCACAATCAATCCATTCGGGGGAACAACATACTCAAAAATTGCATGAATCAGACCAGGGGTTCAAAAGTTAGTAAAAGTATCTTTTGGGCCCTGGCTTGCAGCATGGCAAAATCTGTCTCAAACAGAAGAAAAACATCCCCACAATGCATCCCGGTTTCCTCCCTTCTGCCCTGGAGATAATTGGAGAAGTAATCCAATTATCCAGGACTAGAGGCAGACTCCATTAACCACATGGTTGCAAAACGACATAAAACACTTTAAAATACATAAAGTCACATTTTACACATAACACACAGACATTTCACATATCCCCAGATAGCTCAGGTCTGAGTGCACATTATTAGGTGAATGGCACTCAGACCAACCGAATACAGTTTAATCGCCATAGAGCCAAAGTCTTTAATCACACGAATAGGCTCCATGGCATAGCTATCTGGGTTACCACAGCTCACACAGGGCATGTACCGAATGGCCCCACTGTATTTAAAGGGCCAGAATGAGTGACATGCACTCTGTTAGGGCCGAATACTGTTTTTAAAGGGCCCAATCTCCCAGGGACCATAATCACATGGCAAGAGGCTGGCAAGCAGTCCTCTCCAGGCCCAAGTGGCGAAGGGCACTTCGTCACACATCTTCCCTTTGGGGGGAAGACTAAACAGGTACCTGACCTTCTGCCAGTCAGTACCTAGGTTAGTCGGGCAGCCCACCCACAGTAAACAGTTCACAGAGTAACCCCCCCACAATAAATGGTACTGGCCTGTAGGTTCCAGGTTGTAGTGGGACAGTTCAGCCTCCTCGGTCTCCCTGGCGCAGCTAGGCAGACAGCTGGGGTTACTTGGGGGGCAGAGGCTGGGTTAGCCTGCGGTAAATCAGGCTCTGGACCAGGGAAAAGGGGAGGGCAGAGGCTAGCAACACTCTGCCCGGATGCCAGCTCTTCAGCTGGAAGGGGGTCAGTGGGTATCGTAGGCTCATCCATTGCCCCCAGGACCCGGTCGGGATGTAGCAGGGGAGGGGAAGGCTTGCTTACCTCCTCCTGGTATCCCTGCGGGGAAGGTTGGGGATCTGGACCGCCCGTCGAGCATCCCTGTAGGACTGGCACAGAGACTGCGGTCCCATCTGTGCCAGTGTGGTTAGGGTTGTACCTGCTGCGGTGGGAGGGGGAGGCCGGCTGCCCCCACTCCACAGGACGCTGGTTGCTGTAAGGTGGAGGGATCCACCATCACCTCCTCCTGGAACTCAGGCTGCCGCTGGGAAGAGAGACCGGTTGTCTCCTCTACCTGTGAGATGCACTGCCGCTGGGGATCTGGGCCGGGTACCCAGCATCCCTGTAGGGCCGGTGGAGAGACCTCGGTCCCATCTCCACCTGCCATCTGTGTGTGTCTCCATGAGGTACCTCTGGCTGGTGGAGGAGAGGGGGGCCGGTTGCCGCCATTCCCCAGGACGCTGGTTGCTGTAAGGTGGAGGGATCCACCATCACCTCCTCCTGGAAATCAGGCTGCCGCTGGGAAGGGAGACCGGTTGTCTCCTCTTTGGCTAAACAGCCCGGGTGCTGGGGGGCAGGACCGACCATCCCTACCCCCTGTGCTGTATGTGCAGAGACCACGGTCCCATCTGCACAGTTGTGGGGCTTACTGTCTCCCCCTGGTACATTAAGCTGCCGCTGGGGAGAGGGGGTAACCAGCTCCTCTCCCATACATACTTCCAGCCGCGGGGAGGGAGACCGACTGTCTCTGCTCCCAATACAGAGTCCTGCTGCTGGGGAAAGGAGACTGGGCTCTCTATTCCCGGTAGGACACTCTGCCGCTGGGGATCTGAGCCGACCGCCCAGCATCCCTGTAGCTCACCTTGCCGCTGGGAAGGGAGGACGCTGCTCTCCTCTTCCTGCAAGGTACACTGCTGCTGGGGGACAGAACCACTTGTCTCTGCCCCCTGTAACTCAGCCTGCCGCTGGGGAGAGGGGGTAACCAGCTCTTCTCCCATACATACTTCCAGCCGCGGGGAGGGAGACCGACTGTCTCTGCTCCCAATACAGAGTCCTGCTGCTGGGGAAAGGAGACTGGGCTCTCTATTCCCGGTAGGACACTCTGCCGCTGGGGAATGGAGAGTGGGCTCCCAATTCCCTGTATGTCACACTGTCGCTGGGGATCTGAGCCGACCGCCCAGCATCCCTGTAGCTCACCTTGCCGCTGGGAAGGGAGGACGCTGCTCTCCTCTCCCTGCAAGGTACACTGCTGCTGGGGGACAGGACCACTTGTCTCTGCCCCCTGTAACTCAGCCTGCCGCTGGGGAATGGAGCTTGGGCTCCCAATTCCCTGCAATACCGGTGGAGAGACCTTGGTCCCATCTCCACCTGCCGCCTGGGGTTCCTCCCAGTAAATCTCAACAATATCTTCCCAGCTGAATGGGTCTGGAACTGGATATGTCACCTTGCTGTCCTGCTGAATCTTCTCAATGAAGTGGAAGAGGCCTCGGTAGTCCTGCTCCAGTTCCCACTCCATGGTTGCTAGGTGAAGCAGGTCTTGCCCTACCTCATGGGGGTCATCCCAGTCATGCCTAGCCTCCCTTGTGTAGAAAATATCCTGAAGTCTGGTCTGCGCAGGGCTCCCGAAGTCCGTCTCTGCAAATGACTCCCATAACAAGCCAGGACCATCAAACTCCTCTCCCTCTGGCTTGTCATGCTCGGCTGTCCAGGGTATATACTGTGGCAATACCACCAGAGTGCCTGGTAGGCATCTTCCAGCCAAATCTCCTGCCATACTCGGAGCTCCAATTCCTTCACCCATTCCTCCAGGGGCTGCTCTCCCAGGAAGGGCATCCGCAGGGCCACTTGCTTCTGCAACCGCTGCTCTTCACTGGGGAGACTCTCACCCTGCTGGTATTGTACATCCAGGGCCTGGTACCAGATGCTTTTCCTTAATGCATCCCGGCGATCCAGGTCCTCCTCCTTATATAACACTGCTGGTTCCATTCTGTTGCTTTTAGAGTCACTGTACTGGGACATGCGTTGCCCCCACTTGTAAATCCAAAGAAATGGTGTTTCCTGTAGCTGTCCTTCTGGCTGTAGGAACGATCCCGCCGCTTGCCACGGGAATTTCGCAATCAATCCATTCGGGGGAACAACATACTCAAAAATTGCATGAATCAGACCAGGGGTTCAAAAGTTAGTAAAAGTATCTTTTGGGCCCTGGCTTGCAGCATGGCAAAATCTGTCTCAAACAGAAGAAAAACATCCCCACAATGCATCCCGGTTTCCTCCCTTCTGCCCTGGAGATAATTGGAGAAGTAATCCAATTATCCAGGACTAGAGGCAGACTCCATTAACCACATGGTTGCAAAACGACATAAAACACTTTAAAATACATAAAGTCACATTTTACACATAACACACAGACATTTCACATATCCCCAGATAGCTCAGGTCTGAGTGCACATTATTAGGTGAATGGCACTCAGACCAACCGAATACAGTTTAATCGCCATAGAGCCAAAGTCTTTAATCACACGAATAGGCTCCATGGCATAGCTATCTGGGTTACCACAGCTCACACAGGGCATGTACCGAATGGCCCCACTGTATTTAAAGGGCCAGAATGAGTGACATGCACTCTGTTAGGGCCGAATACTGTTTTTAAAGGGCCCAATCTCCCAGGGACCATAATCACATGGCAAGAGGCTGGCAAGCAGTCCTCTCCAGGCCCAAGTGGCGAAGGGCACTTCGTCACACACACATACATTCACAGACACACATACATTCACAGACACACATACATTCACAGACACACATACTCAGATACTCACACACACACACAGAAATTGCTTGTTTGTTTTTTTTATCTAAAAAATGTCCACCCAGCCTCCCTACCTGGAGAGCTGGCGTGGACGTGTTCCTGGGGTCCAGTGGGGCAGGCGTCTGTCTCCATATCACACGCGGCGAGGGAGCTGTGTCCTCTCTGCTCCCTCTCGCCGCGCAGGCTGTCTGCTGATGCTGGGAGCCGGAATATGACGTCATATTCCGGCTCCCGGCATCAGCAAACGGCACGCGGCGAGAGGGAGCAGAGAGGACACAGCTCCCTCGCCGCGTGTGACAGAGAGAGTGCCGCCCGCCGGTGGGGGGGTCCAGCAGGTGGCCATTAGGCCACCTCTTGGGCCCCCCCAAGACAGGGGGAACACGGGGGGCATTTGGGAGCGGCATGAGTCCTGCAGCAACAGCAGGACCGGCGTTCCTGCTGAAAAGAAAGTGCAGGAACGCCGTTCCCACGCGTTCCTGCAGGACTCGAGCCCTGGTTTGTGCAGTATATTTTGCAAAGCTTATGTGTGCTACGACTCTAAAAATACTTCATATGTTGCTCAGCTATGTCGTCTGAGTACAGCAATACCCCAGTATGTACCTAAGCCAGGTATACGTGGATGTTGAAGGGGCACATTTGAGACACAGCCATTCGCTTTTTTTCTAACTTTGAAGTTTTACGCTGTGTCCATGCTCCATTTTGGAGTAGATTAGCTGGCTGGTTATTCAAACTTCCCCACAAACACATACTATTTATTAAAGAATACACCACGGGGTAATTCAAAAGGCATATTGTGAACCTTAGCGTGGGATAATTTTTTCGCTAGTATGTTCCAAGTGTAGTGGTAACGAGCATTTTTTTTATGTATTTTTTTTTACTTTGTAAAACTTTTTTTACTTTGTAAAACTCTTTTTTTTTTTTTTAACTAGAGGTTCTGATATAGCCAACATTGTCATGCTTAAAGTTGATTATTCTCAGAGGCAGTAACATCTGTTAACCTTGCTTTAAATCTCTAATTTATGAGAGCTTAAACATCAGAGTGAACATGTAAGTGCATGAAACAGGTGTGTACAGGTATTGCTTAACACTGCTGGGTCTGCTAAGTTAGGTGGCTAGAGTCATATCGTTGATTATAGCTTGCTTCTATTCTCTCCTTAGTCAGGTTAGCGTAGTAAGATTATCCAACATATAAACTAACGTTTAGTTATCAGTTTTAATTTTGCTATGCTGTTGCTGTCATAATGCATAGTCACGGTTCGCAGTATAGCAGTAGCTAAGTGAGATGACATATATATATATATATATATATATAAGCTAAACTATCATGGAGATAGAGGGTCTAACAAACTCGATTAAAGTGCAATCACCTTGCGAGAAAAAACACAAACAAAACAAACACAAAAAAAAAAGGCAATGCATACATAAGACTGCTGAAGTGAGTCAGCGATTAGACTAAACAGGGTATCAGGGAACCACAAGTCAGGGAATGCATAACATATGTATTAGGTAAGGACCGTGCTCAGCTGCCGTGTAGAGAGTCCTGTTAAAATATTTGACTGCTTTGGTTGTTAGGCAGGTAGTGTGTCCAGGCAGCAGTCCCAGAGGTTGAGCAAAGATGGTGTGAGCAAAGATGGTGGCATGTGAGGGGCATATAAGAAAGCAGTGTCACAGCGGGGATTTGCCTGGGGAAACCTGTCCCGTGAGACAGTCCTGGGATTCCTGCCCATTTAGCCAATGCCCAGTCTATGGGGAAGTCGTTGGTAGCTATGCTGTGGGTCTGCTCGTGAGTGGTGTTCCCTTGTCCCAGTGGGTTCAATTGGCGCTCGGGAGGAAGGCGATTTGGGTAGGTGAGGCAAGTGCAGGGCCCTCTGCCGTCGTCCGCCATCAGTATGCTCCGTCGGAGCGTCAGGCTGTTGCTGAGAGGCGCACAAAGGCAGTCGGGGTGAGTAAGTGCCCGCTGTCAGCAGTGTCCCCTGTTGCCGCTTGTGCCGAGGGGGTATACGGAGCGGGGGTAGTCCCGGGGCCAGCCCTCGTTGAGGTTTTGGGTGCCTCACCCGTAACCGGGTGTAGTAGTGCTGGGGCTCGTGTCGGGTTCCCCGCCTCCGTCTTCCCGCCTTCCACGTCCCCCTCTGGGTCTGTGTCAGCATTGTGGGCTTCAGAGTGGGGTCCCTTGGACTAGATGTCGATGGGGTACCTTCCTGGGCTCTCTCTCTGCTGTCTAATTTGGCCCAGAAGTCCGCCAGAAGTCGGTCTATCCTCTCCGATAACGGCAAGAGGTGGGGTTCAGGCGCTAGGGCCCTCGTGGCTTCCGCCATTTTGGGTGTCGATGTCCCGGCGGCTTCTGCGCCCTGGTTTCTCTGCTTCAAGCTGCTTGTTGCGATTGCCGGGATGACCCCCACCGGCAGGGGGGGGGAGAAGGTGCTTTGAATAAGCCTCCGGCGCAGCGGGTACCAGTCGGCTGGGGGATCGGCCGCCTCCCCATGCCGCTCGCATAGGCCGCATGCAGGCCTCGGGTCCATTTTCTGGATGCAGTCGCCGTCGCTGTTCAGTGGAGCGAGATAACGGTTTCGCCATCGCCTACCACCGTTGCTGAGGCTGGAAAACGGTTTTTAGTCGTTTTCGGGATTTGGAGCCAGGAGCTCCACTGCTGTGCGACCGCTTCGTTTGGCTGTCAGCCTCCGCCCCCCGTAAAACTCTTTTTTAAACTTTTTTTTTAAACTTATTAAATGTTTTAAACTTTCTTAACTTTTTTACACTTTTAATTTTTTTTAGAAACTTTTCTTTTACCGTTAACCCCTAACTAGCAGTAAGCAGCACTAACAGTAAATTCCCCACTTTCCCATAACTCCCACTCCAGCTAGCAAAATATATAATTATAAATTATTTAAATTAATTAATTAAATAAATTGAACCCCTGAGGGTTTTAAAAAATAAAAGTTAATCCTCAGGGGTTAAAAAAAAAAAATGGATCACAGTATAATACTGTGATCTGTATTTTTATCACTGTAGGCAGTGATTAACTGCCTTCTTAACTTTTTTACACTTTTACATTTTTTTAGAAACTTTTCTTTTACCGTTAACCCCTAACTAGCAGTCAGCAGCACTAACAGTAAATTCCCCACGTTCCCATAACTCCCACTCACCCCAGCTAGCAAAATATATAATTATAAATTATTTAAATTAATTAATTAAATAAATTGAACCCCTGAGGGTTTTAAAAAATAAAAGTTAATCCTCAGGGGTTAAAAAAAAAAAATGGATCACAGTATAATACTGTGATCTGTATTTTTTTCACTGTAGGCAGTGATCAACTGGCAGGGAAGAGGTTAATTTTTATTTGGACTGGGTAAAGGGGGGTGGTATTTTTTTTTACTTAAATGTTACTAAAACATTTTTCTAAAAACTTTATTTTTTTTTTTAAATTCTTTATTTTTACAGTGCACGTAAATGATACAGGCAGGCCTGAGGTGCCTCGAAAGCAATCCTCTGGCTTTTCCCACGCGTAACATGCAGGGTAAATGATTAGCTGGCACAGTTTTTATTTTTTAACATGCTTAAGTAGTACAACATTGGAGCTACGATTTTAAATGCTAATGTAGACTGCAAGCAGGATTAGGTTGTGCCTGAGCTAGGTTCATAATTGAAGAATAACACAAGTGTTGTAGTTTTAAAATGCTAGATACCGCTCTTAACTAGTGCATATGTGTCTAATAAATGCTTAACAGATTGCTTATTTAGAATAAAAGTAAGGTCGCCTATAGTAACGCTGTTGGCGTTTAAGGCTATAGATGTGTAACCTGCTAGCAATATAACTCAAATGCCTCGAGAGCCTAATATTAGGATTGATAGGTTGATATTCTAGAAGAAATAACATTATACGATGTTCAGTAAGCCATTAAGTAAAATACATGCCTATATAGCAGTTTAAACGAAAGTAAATAAATTTAACACTTGCCCTGTCCTTTAAAAATGAGTGACTGAGTAGAGAACTCTGGCTTAAACCTAATGGCTGGCAAGGAAACATTAGCAATGCAATACACAGTACAATGATTATATTCTAGTCCAGATAAAGGTAAGGCACACCAGGCAGACGTGTCTGCGTGAATTCTGATTTCTATCCAAGAAATAATAACCTCAAAATAACAAACGCCCTTCTAGATCTTAATGCGATCAGTCAGATCGCCTCCTCCAGATCTCGCACCTCATGAGGAAAATTGTCCTGCGTGACCAGTAGTTTCAAAGGTGAACGCCATCGATAGGGAATGCCACCCTTTTGGAGTGCTGCCGTGAAAGGTTGCAGGGAGTTTCTCCATTTAAGCGTTTCTCTGGAGAAGTACTTGTAAAATGTCAACGCCATATTTTCAAATTGGTATGGTGACCTCTCGCCATTACTGTCGCCTTGTCCCCGGTGCAGGTAAGTCGTACCACTATGTCGCCTGAGGCTGGTTCTGGTGCTCTTCGGGGCTTTGGAATACGGAAGGTCCCTTCCACTTGGATGGTCTTGGCCTGTTTGGGGGTCAGTATAGCGCAGAGCAGTCTCCGTATCATGTGTGGGAGTTCTGCCTCTGCTAGGTCGTCGGGTACTCCCCATACCTTGATATTGTTGCGGTGTCGTGCATCCTCCAGTAGGGCCAAATGCTGCTCAAAGGATAGTTGTTGCCTTTTAAGGCATCTCACTTCTTCCTCCAATGCGCCGAGTTGTGTTAGTTGCTGCTTGGTTGCTGTTTCGACAGACTCAATGCGGCCTACAAGGCCCGCGAGGTTGGAGCGCAATGCGGCGACATCAGCCTGAAGCGTTTTCTGGAGGCCTGCCAGAAGGTCTTTTAAGGTGGCCGTGGTCACAGGCTGGGTGTCAGCACTCTGAGGTACCGCCTGACCTTGATGTGGAAGCGGTGAGAGGGGTGTTCTCCTGTCTAGGAGTGAGTCTGCTGAGGAGTCTGAGAAATCATCATAGTCGGCGGCCATTTTAGGCCCGGTCGCGCCATGCGCTTGTCTCAAAAGATCTGCGATGTTCATGCTGATCTTGGGTTTTTCCGGTTTGAGCTTCTTGCTCTTTCGACCCATGGTGAGTGCGGGATTCTCTGCCACCGTTTTCGGGTCACTGTGAGGATTTTATCGCTGGTATGTTCTCTGTTTAGTGCGGAGCCCATGCGATGTGCATCCGTCTAGCTCGGCTCCGCCTTTCTAAAAACTTTTTAAAGCTTATTTTAAAACTTTTTTTTAACGTTATCCCCTAGTTAGCCTGTGACAAAATGGCTTTTGTCACTGGGTCTGCATGTAACAAACTGCCCTGCCCCCCTATCTCTTGGAGGAGCCGGATTGCTAGCCTCTTACCCTGGGATGCTGGCCCGTTAAGTCATGGGGTCTTAAGGCACTTGGGACAGAGCCCTCTGTCTCTGGATCACATCATTCGCCTTACTTGCTTGGATTGCACATTTCCCCTGTTACACTCGTATGTGGGTTCGTGCAGTTTAACTTCCATTACAGCTGGTGAACTTAAACTTTACTCGACGTTATTGAGAACTGTGTTCGTGGGATCTGAGCGCTATTCGCCTATAATATGCGGACTTCGTTCAGCGAAACATGAGTTATTGATTTTAATACAGTTTTGTTAAAAGGTAAAAAGCTAATGTTTCTCTCTGCCCGGAGATAATTAGGTTCTCTGCAACCACTTAAGCTAATTATCTCCAGGATAGAGAGGAGGGGTAAGTTAATTATCTCCAGGATACAGAGGAGGGGTTACACTCTTCCTGTGGGTGTGTATAAGAATTGTACTGTATACTGATTGGTTCTGCATATTTTGTTACAGTCTTCCACAAGGTCCCATGTGGGAATTCCCTTGCTGGGAGACCATCATAAAAGGGCTGATTTTGGCCATCAATAAACACATTCGTTTTACCCCTTCATGAAGTCTCGACTCATGTTTGGGGAATTGGGAGCTATAATCACTACTTCACTCTTTTCAGCTTGGATTTCGGGAGATGCTACAAGGATCAGCGCTGCATGGATAGCAGGATCCTTTACACTGGTGGCAAGCGGCGGGATTTTCTCCCGAATGGATATACAGAACCGAATCAAGTAGTGAATAACATCCTAGCGACACCGGTACCATGGATTTATAATTAGGGCAACGCTAGTATTCGTACAGTGCCCCTGGCTACAGCAGCATGGAATCAGCTAGTTCCTGGACAGCGTTCCATGAGGAGGAGCACCCGGATTACAGGGATGCAGCCCGGAAAGGCGTATGGCACGAGGCCATGGAGGACGTGCAGCGACAACGGAGCGAGAGTCTCCCCAGCGAGGAGCAGAGGTTGCGAATGCGATTGGCGCTGCGAAAGCCTCTGCTGGGGGAGCAGCCCCTGAAGGAGTGGGTGTCGGAGCTCGAGACCCTGGTATGGCAGGAGACCTGGTTAGAGGACGCATACCAGGCACTATGGTGGGACACAGTGCGGTAGGCCCCCTGGACGGAGGAATACCACAGACCCGAGGGTGAGGATTACAATGGCCCTGGTCTATTATGGGAGTCCTTTGATGAAATTGATTTTTGGAGCATGGGAGAGTCCAGATTCTGGGACCTTATGGACTACAGGAGAGACCTACACGATTGGCCTCCCGAAAGGGGGGTGAGAGCAGATCTAACATTCCTGGTCAGAAGGGAGTGGGAGCTGGAGCAGGACTACCAACATCTGTTCAGCTTGATCCACTCACAGCCTAACCTGCAGCACTACCACTGGCAAGACCCAGCTGAGGTACACCCTGCTCCGCTACCAGCTGCAGAGGTAGGGGACCTCATAGACTGGTCCGGGGAGGACCCACAGTCGGCAGGTGGAGATGGGACCGAGGTCTCTTCACCGGTCCTGCAGGGAATTGGGAGCCTAGTCCCCATTCCCCAGCGGCAGTGTGTCCAGCAGGGAATAGAGAGCCCAGTCTCCTTTCCCCAGCAGCAGGACACTGTATTAGGAGTAGAGACCGTCGGTCTCCAGCAGCAGAGCTGTGCAGCCAAAGGGGAGACAGTCGGTCTCCAGCAGCAGAGCTGTGCAGCTAAAGGGGAGACAGTCGGTCTCCAGCAGCAGAGCTGTGCAGAAAAAGGGGAGACAGTCGGTCTCCAGCAGCAGAGCTGTGCAGCCAAAGGGGAGACAGTCGGTCTCCAGCAGCAGAGCTGTACAGAAAAAGGGGAGACAGTCGGTCTCCAGCAGCAGAGCTGTGCAGAAAAAGGGGAGACAGTCGGTCTCCAGCAGCAGAGCTGTGCAGAAAAAGGGGAGACAGTCGGTCTCCAGCAGCAGAGCTGTGCAGAAAAAGGGGAGACAGTCGGTCTCCAGCAGCAGAGCTGTACAGAAAAAGGGGAGACAGTCGGTCTCCAGCAGCCGAGCTATGCAGCTAAAGGGGAGACAGTCGGTCTCCAGCAACCAGGCTTCAACCAGACTACTCCCGTAGTAGTGCTGGTACCAGGGCAGAGTACCGCTGGTCTCTGCCCACTCAGCCACCCACCAAGGCAGCCTACCAGTCCCACACACAGCCGTGGTGAGGCACCTGGACATGGACAAGTTTTTCCCTCACTCAGGTGTAGAAACCAGTTATTGTGGGGTGGCTGTACTGCTGTTTCTGTTTTGTGGGTGGGCTGCTGGACTAACAAGGGCACTGACCGGCAGGAGGTCAGATACCCTGTTAGTCCGTTTGGAAAAGGGGACATGTGTGACAAAATGGCTTTTGTCACTGGGTCTGCATGTGACAAACTGCCCTGCCCCCCTATCTCTTGGAGGAGCCGGATTGCTAGCCTCTTACCCTGGGATGCTGGCCCATTAAGTCATGGGGTCTTAAGGCACTTGGGACAGAGCCCTCTGTCTCTGGATCACATCATTCGCCTTACTTGCTTGGATTGTACATTTCCCCTGTTACACTCGTATGTGGGTTCGTGCAGTTTAACTTCCATTACAGCTGGTGAACTTAAACTTTACTCGACGTTATTGAGAACTGTGTTCGTGGGATCTGAACGCTATTCGCCTATAATATGCGCTCAGATCCAAGCTATCTGGGGGTATGTGGAACATAGGGACTTCGTTCAGCGAAACATGAGTTATTGATTTTAATACAGTTTTGTTAAAAGGTAAAAAGCACATGTTTCTCTCTGCCCGGAGATAATTAGGTTCTCTGCAACCACTTAAGCTAATTATCTCCAGGATAGAGAGGAGGGGTAAGTTAATTATCTCCAGGATACAGAGGAGGGGTTACACTCTTCCTGTGGGTGTGTATAAGAATTGTACTGTATACTGATTGGTTCTGCATATTTTGTTACAGTCTTCCACAAGGTCCCATGTGGGAGTTCCCTTGCTGGGAGACCATCATAAAAGGGCTGATTTTGGCCATCAATAAACACATTCGTTTTACCCCTTCATGAAGTCTCGACTCATGTTTGGGGAATTGGGAGCTATAATCACTACTTCACTCTTTTCAGCTTGGATTTCGGGAGACGCTACAAGGATCAGCGCTACACGGATAGCAGGATCCTTTACATAGCCTAACACCAAATTCCCCACTGACTTCCACCCACCCCAGCTAGCTAAATATATTATTTTAATATATTTCAATTAATTAATAAAATAAAATTAACCCCTGGGGGTTACAAACAATAAAAGTTGACCCTCAGTGGTTTAAAAAAAACAAAAATCAGATCATAGTAAAAATGTATACCCTGCCAATTGATCACTGTAGTCAGTGATCAATTGGCAGGGAAGGGGTTAATGTTTTTTTAAAAATGGGTATAGGGGGGTGGGATTTTAAATTAACTTTATTTTTTAATTTTTTTAACAGGGACAAGATCAGGTCTGATCCATCTCCCTGCACTTCACACAGAACCCGGACGTGCAGGGAGGCGGAAGGCAAGTCTATGCAGCACATGTGCAGGGGCAGCGTGATCTGGGGAATACAGAGGCAGACCGGAGCACCGTTAACCCCGCGATCGCCGTGATCTGGGGTTAACTTTAGTAAATGACGGAAATTTTCCGTCAATGGTCCTTAACTCAAGGACAAGGTTGACAGAAAATTTCCGTCTCCGGTCGGGAAGGGGTTAGTGACCAATAAATTGAAAAAAGAAAGGCACAAAAGAGTAATATATAAAATTAAGGAAAAAGAAACATATGTAATTGCCCTAGATAAAATAGGAAGTGCATTTGAAAAATTCTACAGAGATTTATAAAACTTACCAGAAGAACATTGTAACGGCACCCCCAGGCATAAAAGGGGTTAACAGTCGTTTAGTAGATCTTCCCCTTCCAGAGACACAGGCACAGCTACCTCAGAACCCCAAACTCCCGAACAGGATTCAAAGTAGCACTCCAAACTCCCGAACTGGAACCTCACGAATAGCTGCTAGCAGTTGAACAGGAAAAGCACCCAAGCGGCTTACACTCCTGGCAATCAGTCTCTAACAGCAAACAGTAAATCACCCCAAGAACGAGACAAAGCTCTGTGTTGAGGGTCAAGCAGTGAACAGACAGAGCTGTGGGTTTATTGTTCTTATATACACATTAGTACCACCCACAGGGTTTGGAAAACAACCAATAAACACGTACAATACACTCAGACACTCCCACACAAAATCCTCCCCTCTGCCTGTGATACAATTACCTTACACAATGGGTAATGTAATTATCACAAGCAGAGAAATACAGTTTTTCCACATTATTCATAACTTAAAAAGTATCACATTCACATAAAACATTTTTAGAATCAACATACTCCAAATACAAACATACGTCAAAATCATACAAATTGGTCCAGTGGTTCAAAAGATAGATCGTAGTCCTTTGTGACCAAATGAAGCATGGCTTTTCTGCCCAAAATCAGTTCCACAGAATCTTCTATCCTGGAGATAATTGGGAAGTAATCCAATTATCTCCAAGGACAGAGGCAAAACTCCATTGAACACATGGCAGCAAAAGACAATAAAATACATAAAAATATATAACTGTGCAGCCATTGCATAAAACAGGTACATTCAACATATCCCCAGATAGTTCAGATCTGAGCACACATTATTACTGAATGGCGCTCAGATCACACACATACAGTTCAATTGCCATGGAGCCAAAGTCTTTCCCATAGTCTTTCATTATACGAATGGGCTCCATGGCATAGCTATCTGGGGCATCACCGCTCAAACAGGGCAAGCACCGAATGACCCAGCTTTCGTGTCTTTGCAGGGGACAATCAAGATTTTTAACATGGGGCCATAGTCCAGAGGCAACAGGCGGACAACCAGGCTCCTCCAATGCAATGTGGCGAGATTGGTCTCGTCACAAACATTATGGGAGGGAAGAAACTGAGAAATTCTTCAAGGATATACAGATGCCAAAAATTCTGCCCGACCAACTGAAACTGCTTAATCAACCCATAACAGAAGTAGAGGTTAGTAAAGCAATAGAGAAGCTTAAAATAAACACTGCTCCAGGCCAGGACGGCTTTACAAATAAATTTGACAAATTAAAGGGACACTATAGTCACCTGGACAACTTTAGCTTAATGAAGCAGTTTTGGTGTATAGAACATGCCCCTGCAGCCTCACTGCTCAATCCTCTGCCATTTAGGAGTTAAATCCCTTTGTTTATGAACCCTAGTCCCACCTCCCTGCATGTGACTTGCACAAGAAAGTAGAAAATAGGTTAGCGCTAATAATATAATAAGTAGGCAGCAACCTTACAGAGGGTAACCCTCTTACCCTCTGAAGTGAGAATGTACAGAAAAAAGAGAAAAAGGCTGCGCCAAGATAAAACAAAATAGCATGGAATAAAATATATAAATAACTTAACTTATCATTTATATATTTTATTCCATGCTATTTTGTTTTATCTTGGCGCAGCCTTTTTCTCTTTTTTATGTGACTTGCACAGCCTTCCATAAACACTTCCTGTAAAGAGAGCCCTATTTTGAAGCCCATGGAATAGTGAAAGAGGGGAGTGGGCCTTGACAAGGCCAGGAAGTGGGCAGGTGAAAAAATTATGGGATGGGTTTAGGGCAGGGCTAAGAAGGGGAGGAGATAGGTAGTTTAAATATGCGGCCATCTTAAGAGAGGGGCCAGATAATCTGAATTTCACTTACCTGTTACTTGTGGCGGGTCAGCGAGGTTCTTTCCTTTTTTCTCCCTCTGCAGGTAATGGCGAGTCGCTGGAGGAGATTCTGGCCGGAGTCCGGGCAGCGGTTCGTGACAGGGGACTGGCGTGGCTCCATGAACAGCTCGGTGCAGCTGCCACCCATGCGGAGGGACCGGAGAGGAGGTCGGCGCGGAGGACCAGGCCGCCACAGAGGTTGAGCCCGGGGGAACAGAAGGAGCGTCCCGGTGAGTCAACCTCCAGGGGTGCCACTGAGGGGTTGGGGGGGAACAGTAGCGAGGCCCCCACAGCGCAAGCGGTCCCCCAGGCAGTAAGGGGCGACCAGGTCAGCAGGGGACCCGAGGAGGCGGCCGTGAGGAAGGCCAGGGCAGAGCGCAGTGGAATGTTAGGAGAGGGCAGCGGAGCGGGTCAGACAGCTCAGAGGGTATCTGGAGCTAGGAAGGCGACAGGTGGCCTGGCCCCTGGGGTTGTGGCAGAGTCAGACAGGGCGGCCGGAGGGAGGCCAGGCGCTGCGGCTGTAAGTGAGCCAGTGGGATCGGCGCGGTCCAGGGAAGCAAGGGGTGGCAGTATAGAGTGGGGGGGCCCATCCGGCTGCTCCCAGGTGCGGCCAATCGACAAGGAAGCGGCCGTGAGGGACCATGGTGGCGAGCGGCGCAGTAGCGGCGCCAGGTACAGCAGTGACAGGAGCTGGTCGGGAGGACATGAGAGCAGGGACAGGAGCCATTCACGGCTGGGTCTCAGCGAGTCAAGGTTCAGTGGCAGGGAGAGGAGGAGGAGGTCCGGTTCAGAGGAGGGGAGGAGGAGCAGGAGGCGCAGCGCATCAGGATCTTCCGAGAGGAGCTTCAGGGAACGGCGTCAGGGAGCGCACAGCAAGGGAAGTCGGATGGCTCAGAGGAGAGGAACCCGGGCAGCCGGAGAAGAGCGTAGGGAGGAAGGGCGGGTAGGGAGCTACCCAGGTTGTCTTCTCCTTACAGGTCTTGGAGTAACACACCGGCGGTCCCGAGGCGGGACCAGGCGGGCAGGAGTCGGCGGCTATTGGAAGCTCCAGTGCCTGGAAAGGCGGATGGAGGGACAGCGGCCAGGGGCATCAGCGGTGAGTCTTCCTCTACACCACACCCCGGGACATTCATACATTGTTTAAAGTCATTCATAGATTCATGGGCAGGGGAAGGGGACCCACTTAGGTTCGATAGGGTCCGGTCAGCTGGGGACGACGACGGGCCGGGGTTAGAGAGGGTGGCCTCTGGAGTGACAGGTGGTAGTGGGGAGGAGGCTAGGAGCATGGCTAAGCCCGATGGATCGTCAGCAGGGGACGGTGTACTGGACGTAGCATGCAGGGACATTACGGAAGCCGCGCGTCAAAACGTACATGTGTCGTTCGCGGGGCCGTTGGGTTGCCATTTGAAAGGGGAGGTTAAGGAAAATATTGCGAAGGGGGAATTCGTGGAAATATTTTCCCTTCTTCCCCTGGAGGAATTTTTGGATTTAAAGGTGGAAGACAAGAAGGATGCCAAAAAAGAGGAGGAGGAGAAAAGGCGGAGGTATCGGAAGATACCGAAGACCTTTGGCAATTGGCTGCGGGCCTTTTGTATATTAGCTAGTGTTATTGGTGAGAAGCGCCCGGAGTGCTGCTCACAGTTGTTTTGCTACCTCGACGGCATTGGGGATGCGTACCGCACGTATGGGGGGTTGGCGTGGTGGAAGTATGATGAGCAGTTCCGTCAGCGGCTGGCGGCCAACCCCTCCATGCGCTGGGACCAAATGGACCTGCCATTGTGGATGCGGCTAATGATGGCGCAGAAGAATGCGCCCTTTCCAGGGACTGCCGGCACGGCTACCGGCGGGGCGGTGGCGGCAGGACAAAGAAAAGGAAGCTGCTGGGCTTACAACGAGGGACAGTGTAAGTGGGGAACCGCGTGTAGATTCCGGCATGAATGTTCAGGGTGTGGCGGGAACCACGGGGTCAACAGGTGTTTCAAGAAAGGTAAGACTACCGCGGGGGGGGAGCAACAGGGGCAATTGCCCCCTCAGCTCCCGCTGGGGGCGTCGCCGGTGAGGGTAGGCGCGATGTTGCTATGGCTAAGGCAATACGCTGATCAAGCAGTCGCAGAATTCCTTTGGGCGGGCTTTACGGGGGGTTTTAAAATCCCCTTCAAAGCTACAGGGCCGGGTATGCCTTGTGATAACCTTAGATCGGTCAGGGAACGCCCAGGGATTGTGCGGAAAAAAATTGGCCAAGGAAGTCCAATTGGGGAGGATGGCGGGGCCATTTCCAGCCCCGCCCTTGGCGAAGTTGCGGTTGTCACCGCTGGGGGTGGTCCCTAAGAAGGAGGCGGGCAAGTTCCGTTTGATTCATCATCTATCGCACCCGAAAGGGTCTTCGGTGAATGATGACATCGATGCCTACCTGTGCTCGGTCTCCTACACATCATTCGACAAAGCCGTCGAGCTGGTTAGGAGATCGGGGCGCGGGGCGCTGATGGCCAAGGTGGACATGGAGGTGGCTTTTCGGCTGCTGCCCATACACCCGGAATGTCACCACCTGCTGGGTTGTCACTTTGAGGGAGAAATTTTCGTGGACTTGTGTCTGCCTATGGGTTGTTCCATCTCTTGTGCCTACTTCGAGAGGTTTAGTACCTTCTTGGAATGGGTGGTGCGCATGGAATCGGCGGGGGGTGCCATAGTGCACTACTTAGACGATTTTCTGTGTGTCGGCCCACGGGACTCTGAGCGGTGCGCTCAGGTACTGAGGGTGTTCCAGCGGGTGGCACATGCCTTCGGGGTGCCGTTGGCGGAGGATAAGACGGTGGGCCCCACCATGTGCCTTAGCTTCTTGGGACTTGAGATCGATTCGGAGCACGGGGAGAGCAGGTTGCCTAGTGACAAGCTGCGGCATCTGCGGCAGTTGGTGGAAGCGGTCAAAGGGGCAAGGAAAGTGACTTTGCGGGGGCTCCAGTCTCTCGTGGGGAGCCTTCACTTTGAGTGCAGGGTGATCCACATGGGGAGGGTTTTTGTCGAAGGCTGGCCCAAGCGACCAGTGGTGTGCGGCGGCCGTCTCACTACATTCGTGTGTTTGCCGAGATGAAGGATGATTCGGGGGTTTGGGAGCAGTTTTTGGTCAACTTTAACGGGAAAGTGTTCTTTCGGGAACCAACGGTGTCGTCGGCCGCGATGGAGTTGTTTACAGACGCCTCAGGCAGCATTGGTTTTGGAGCTTACTTGGCGGGTAAGTGGTGTGCGGAGGCGTGGCCGGAGCCCTGGAAGGCGAGTTCTCTGATGAGGAATTTGGCATTTTTGGAGTTGTTTCCCATCGTCATCGCGGTGGTATTATGGGGTGCGGAGCTCGCAAACAAGAAGGTGGTATTTCACTCCGATAACATGGCGGTGGTACAAGTGATCAATAGTTTGACCGCATCCTCACCTCGGGTAGTACGCTTGCAGCGACAGGTAGTGCTTTGTTGTATGTCGTTCAACATAATGTTCAGGGCTAGGCACATCCCGGGGCTCCAGAATGTGGTGGCTGACGCGCTGTCTCGTTTTCAGTGGGAACGCTTCCGGGAGGCAGCGCCGGACGCGCAGACCCAGGGGCAGGAGTGCCCGGGTGTGATGTGGCAACTCGGGATGGCCTGCTTGGGGACTGGATAAGGAGGTCACTGGCACCGAGCACATGGTCCTCTTACGTGAAGGTATGGAAGCTGTGGGACGAGACGGTGGCTCAGGTTGGTAGCAGTCCTACGGAGGGGCAGCGCTTGGATGCGCTTTTGTGGTTGCTTTGCCGTTTGTTTGCAGCTCAGGCGTCGCCTGCCATGGTTGACAGACACCTGTCCACCTTGGCTTTCCTGTTTAAGTTTAATGGTTGGGCGGATAACACGAAGCACTTCCTGGTCCGTCAAGCAGTTAAAGGATTCAAGAGAGGGAAGAAATCTGTGGACACTCGTAGGCCGGTCTCCTTTGATTTGTTGCGGAAGCTGGTGGGTGTGCTTCCGGGAATTTGCAACTCCCCATTCGAGGTAACGTTGTTCACGGTGGCATTTGTGTGGGCCTTTTTCGGAGCATTTCAGATTGGGGAGTTGGTTAGCGCGAACAAGATGGGTGTCGGGGGGCTACAGCTCGCAGACGTGGATGTCCGCGGGGACAGGGTGCATCTCAGGTTACGCCTCTCGAAGACTGACATTTTTGGTAAAGGTTGTTCAGTCGTGCTGTTTGGGTTGCCAGGCTCAGGGGTGTGCCCGGTGGAGAGAGGGGCGGAGTACAGGGCGTTGCGCCCGGAGGGTAACGGTTGCTTCTTTCTGCATGAGGACGGCTCGGCACTGTCGCGTTTCCAGTTCGCAAGGGTGTTCCGAATGGGAGTAAAAAAGCTCGGCCTGGAGCCAGGGCAATTCGGGACACACTCCTTTCGGATTGGGGCTGCGACTGAGGTCGCGCGGTTGGGACTGGGGGACGAGAGGATTAAACGTATTGGGAGGTGGGAATCCTTGCGTTTCCGATCATACGTTAGACCGGATAGGTTGGTGTGATAGGGGCAGTGTTATGCTGTAAAGGCCGGGATGCCCGTCTAATTTGGTATTAACGTATCTTTTCTTTGCAGGATGGAAGGTGTGGATCTGGGGGCACTCGTATGTCTATTGGGCTCAGAAGAGGGCTGCTGTTCGGAGAAGTGGAGCACAGCTGGGCTTTCTTCGGGGAGAAGTGGCGATTTCATGGTTCGGCTTTCAGGGGTTTAGCTGGCAAAGCCTTAGTAGCACTTTGTTTCGCAAGGTGGCCGACGGATCCACGCCAGACGTAGTTTTAGTGCACGGAGGAGGGAATGACTTGGGACTGATTCCACAACAGGAGCTGGTTAGGCGGATGAAGAGAGATGTTGATCGGCTGCTGGATCTGGTCCCTGGCGTGGTGGTGGTCTGGTCAGAAATGGTCCCCTGTTTCACGTGGCGTCACGCCAGGGATCCAGCTGCAGTGGCTCGATGTAGGAGCAAGGTTAACAGGGCAATGGCGAGCTTTATTCGGCGAGTGGGGGGCATTGTAGTTCGGCATTGGGAACTGGAAGATATGTTGCCGGGATATTTTAGGAGAGACGGGGTACACTTGTCCGATGTAGGTTGTGACTTACTCAATCTAGGTTTTCAGGAAGGGATTAGCTTGGCCCTGTTTCAGGGTGGTGGGGGGCGCACATGTCCTTAAGGGATCAAGTCATGTGCTATGGCGGAACAGGGCGTGTTAAAGGCAGGATTTAGCTGGAATTGGGAATGGACAGGCCAAGGCCTAGGCTGGAGTAGGCCAGATGGATTAGAGTGTTGGTAGGTTCAAGCTCTTCGGTGGCTACGAACCTAGGGGGTAGGGGTGTCTGGGTACACCCCTACAGTTAACAGTATGGTTTTGGGGCCTCTCTGGTAGGCCGTGTGTTACTAGTTAAATGTTAAGTGAATGTCAATTATTGTTCAAAAGATAGGGTCATTGTCAGGGGTATTGTGCGGGGGGGATAGTAATATAATGTTAGTTGGACAATGACCCTAAATGTTAATTTATTTATATATTTAATAATTAATAAAGCTGTGGACGTTATAATCCAACAGACAAATTCGGTGTCAGTGTTTTATTTAAGGTAAAACAAAAGTAGCACCTGCCGAATAAGGACGGTGCATATGTCAAGGCTTTCTTTACTGCAAGTTCTGTTTAATTAAGATTTTCTTATCCCCTGCTATGTTAACAGCTAGCTAGACTCTGCAAGAGCCTCCTGTATGTGATTAAAGTTCAATTTAGAGAATGAGATACAATTATTTAAGGTAAATTACATCTGTTTGAAAGTGAAACCAGTTTTTTTTTTCATGCAGGCTCTGTCAATCATAGCCAGGGGAGGTGTGGCTAGGGCTGCATTGACAGAAAAAGTGATTTAACTCCTAAATGACAGTGAACTGAGCAGTGAAATTGCAGGGGAATTATCTATACACTAAAACTGCTTTATTTAGCTAAAGTAATTTAGGTGACTATAGTGTTCATTTAATGAAAGATCAGATAAAAGGAGAACTTACAAATAGTTTAAACTACATAATGGGATCAGGAAGATGTGCTGGGGAGTTACTGAGAGCGAATAAAGTCCCTATACCAAAAGTGGACCAAGACTCTGAACTGATCAGCAATTCTAGACCTATTTAGCTGATTAACACTGATATCAAAATACTATCCTCTATTCTTGCTGAGGTTAAAGGTTAAAGGGACTCTCCAGGGAGGTGATTTTACTCACCTCGTTCCAGCGCTGGGAGCCTCGTGAAGCCGCGCCCCCTATTTCGTCAAAATGACGAAATAGGCGGGCGCGAGCAGGGAGCAATCAGACGCTTCCATTTGGAAGCGTCATTGCTCCCTTGTGCGCATGCGCGGCTTCGCCGCACATGCGCACATACTTCAGAGGGCGGCATTCATGCCGCCCTCTGAAGTGCTGAGCGCACTACCGCTCATGTGCCCGCATGTGCCCGCCCCCCTCCTCCGCTGACAGGCTGGAGAGAGAAGGCGCGCGCACAGTGCCTTATCTCTCCTGAACAGGTCAGACGTATTTTAATACGTCTGACGTGTACAGGGACTTTTTAGGGCCCTGCGTGATAGGAAGTCCCTCTAGTGGCCGTCTGAGTGACGGCCACTGGAGGTATTCCTATCAATCAATGTAAACACTGTATTTTCTCTGAAACTACAGTGTTTACATGAGAGAGGCTGCAGGGAGCTATAGATCTCACCTGAACAACTACATTAAGCTGTAATTGTTCAGGTGACTATCGTGTCCCTTTAAAGATAGTAATACCATAACTAATTAATAATGACCAAGTAGGATTTATACCAAGGAGGTCCCCAATTAATAACATAAGGAAAATAATAAACATACTAGAAGAAACAGAGACAACGGGAACCCCACTCTTGCTTTTATCAATAGACACAAAAAAAAAAAGGTTTGATAGGGTGGGACGGGGTTTCATGCGTCTAACCTTAAACAAATTCGGCATTAATGGTCCAATACTACAGGCTATATTCGCTCTCTACAAAGTCATAGGGTCAAGATTTGTGTTACAATACTTTAATATTAAAAATGGAACAAGACGAGGGTGTCCTCTTTCCCCTTTACAATATATCATGGTACTAGAACCTCTAGCGATTTTAATAAGACAAAATCAGAAAGTCAGAGGCTTTAAGGATCAGGTAGGTAAGTGAAACTGAATATCTATGCAGACAATATTTTATTGACATTAGAAGAACCAGAAACATCGGTCCCAGAATTACTGAAACAGATAGATAAATACTCTAAGTTTCAGGATATAAGATTAATTTAGACAAATCACTTCTTATAGCTGAAAATATGGATAAAATGTCTACCGATTTTCTTGTAAAAATATTGGGCTCCTGGAAGAAAAAGACAGGCTGAAATATTTGGGTATAACTATAACGTTGAATTTAAAAGAGAATAATCGATACTTTGGACTGGGCTAATAGAAATGGAAGGCCCTTCCTGGCCCTGTCGTTGGATGCTGAGAAAGCTTTCGACAGGGTCGGGTGGGGCTACCTCAGTGAACTCCTTATCGCTTTTGGGTTCACGGGCTGGATACATAACGCCATTATGGCCCTATACTCCTCCCCCACTGCTAGAACGGTGGGTCCAAATATTACGGCAGGGTGGTTTGCACTCAAAAATGGTACACGACAGGGTTGTCCTCTCTCCCCCCTGCTGTATATATTGTCTATCGAGCCTTTGGCAATTAATATTAGGAATAATCCCCTAATCCAAGGTGTCCAAACGAATTTGATGGATATTAAGATATCATTATACGCGGATGATGCGTTACTCACTCTTACATCTCCAGAGTCCTCTTTAAAAACGCTAATGAAGGAAATTAAAAGATACTCCAATTTGTCGAATTTTAAATTAAATGTAACTAAAACCACAGCAATGTTTTTGAATTTCGATAGTGATATGGTAAACATCTTAACCCATTCTTATAAATTTATATGGACTGATGTGGAATTAAACTATCTGGGACTCCTCATAACCGCCAATGTGACAGACATAATGGAGAGGAATACAATGTTTTTCATGAGAAAGATGAATTTCAAACTTAAAAGATGGAAAAATTTAGAAACTTCCTGGCAAGGTAAAATTAATATTATTAATTCATACATTTTGCCTAAATGGCTATTTATGTTCTCTATGATGCCACTCAAAATACCGGGGCCTTGGTTGGCTATGATCCAAGCCAGTTTTAACAATTTTATTTGGAATAATAAAAAACCCAGAATTGCTCAAAAAATCTTAACTAAAAAATTGTCTAATGGTGGACTAAATTACCCTAGTATTACCTATAGTTATTACGCAAATATTATTAGACATATTTATCTTCTTCAGGATCCGGTGCAGGTCCTCGAACCATGGTATATTTTAGAGTCTGAAATGGTGCAAACTGACACATTGCAATTCGCGATGTGGACAGTTACAAATAATTCTTTAACCAATATGTTCAAGAAATCTACGATATTATTTCAAATTTTGGAAGAGTGGATAAAAATTAAGAAAAAACTAGGCCTAATCAATAAGATACCCAAGACATGTACACTAGATATACTGCAAAGCCTTATAATAGATTTTTCTTTAAAGAACTGGGCTAATGCAGATAAAATTAAGATATTACAAATTATGCAAGGCGATAACATTTTGTCATTTCAGTCCTTAAAAGATACTTTTCACATTCCATCTAGAGAAATTTTCACATATTTGCGGATAAAAAACTTTATACACAAAAACGTGCTCAAATCGACGTCCATTTTTGCTAAAAATTTGGAATTTATGTTTAAGTTGCAACCTATTAAAAAGAGCATGTCTGCTGCCTCAGCAATGTTGGAATCCCTTAAGGAGTCTCCCTATAGAGTGATCAAGACGTGGGAACTAGACTTGAAAGTGCAAATTTCGATAGATGACTGGAACTCCTCTTTAACGCGGGTAAACAAATATATCCACTGTTTAAATCTGTCAGAATGCCACTTCAAAGTTCTCTACAGATGGTATTATACACCTGTTAGAGTAGCCAAAATGTTTCATTCTGTCGAGCCAACTTGTTGGAGATGTGGAAGCCATTTAGGCACCTACATACATATCTGGTGGTCATGTCCAGTTGTTAAAGTTCTTTGGTCCTGGGCCTTCAATATTTTTACATCTATGTCCGTAGATAGAATTCCGGAGAATGCCGCTTCGGCTCTTATACATTTGAATTTCCCTTTTGATTCTCAAAAAGAGATATGTCTGGCTATCCACTGTTTAGTCGCTGTTAAAATTATTATTGCGAGAAATTGGAAAATATCCAAGCCGTTTAATAAACGATCACTGATAGAACAAGTAAGGCATCAAATATCAATGGAATATGAAATGATCAAAAACGCGAATGCTACTTCTAGAAAAAACAATTGGTACAGGGAATGGTTAGATAATTACAGTTCACTATTTGGATAAATACCCCATAGATGGTTATCTTTCAATGCGATTTATACGAGATATATAGATATCTGTTGAAATAGAGAAAGATCGCTTGAATTGAAAATAGAAGTCAATAACCCCACTATAGGTGGAAAAGAACATATTTTGATTATGTGCTCTGAGCTGGTGGATGTTTTTTTTTTTTTTTTTTTTTTTTTGTTTCTGTTGTGCCTTATTGTTGTTATTGTTGTTTTTGTTGGTATGTTAGTACTGATATGCCGGATTATGAGTGAATACGTGACTACTATTTGTGTGTTATGCATGTTAAACATAAAAGATCCATGTATTTATTGGAAATATGTGCATATATGCTAAGTATTAATTCTTGCATATTTGATGTATGTCAAAAAAATGAAAAAATGTTTGTCTAATAAAGATTTATTAAAAAAAAAAAAATAAAAAAAAATAAAAGAACTAATAGAATGATTTGAATGGTGCCACACTTGGCCTTATATGACAATCCCCTTGCAAGGGGTACACCCACATGGACCTGATGGCAGACTGATTTACAACGTCACAGACCAATAACAATAAGGTTACAAGGCACGAGACTCCCACACATAGAATACAATTCCTCCCCTCTGCCTGGGAGATCATTGAGTCAGATACTGTATTAACTCAAATATCCCCTGATAGCCCTGATCTGGGTGACCAACATATCCAAAAATAACCTAGATCAGTTCAGTGGTTCAGGAATTCTATGGAAGTCATTTATTTGACCGACCGCAGGCATGGTCCCATGCCCAAAACAGTTCCAGAGAATTAGGGCTTGCGGTCGGTCTAGTTCAGTAGTTTAAAAACGAACAAACTACCGAACAGAATCAATAGTCTTACCCTGGAGCTTGTTCCCTTCATCCAGATGAATGATCCCACTAGTGATGTACCGAACTGTCCGCCGGCGAACAGTTCCTGGCGAAATTAGCGTGTTCGCGTTCGTGCGGCGGGCGGACACATGCGCAGTTCGATCCGCCCCCTATTCGTCATCATTGGGCAAACTTTGACCCTGTGCCTCTCGGTCAGCAAACACATTACAGCCAATCAGCAGCACTCCCTCCCTTCCAAACCCTCCAACCTCCCTCCCAGCATCCATTTTAGATTCATTCTGAAGCTGCATGCTTAGTGAGAGGAGGGAAAGTTTAGCTGCTGCTGATTACATAGGGAAATTGATAGCTAGGCTAGGGTATTCAGTGTCCACTACAATCCTGAAGGACTCATCTGATCTCTGCTGTAAGGACAGCACCCCAAAAAGCCCTTTTTAGGGCTATAACATCAGGCTGCTTTTTTTTTTTTTTTCCTGTGTAATGTAATTGCAGGTGCCTGCCTGCCAGCTTCTGTGTGAGGTTCACATTGGATAGTGTGCCTATTTGCCCAGTGCCACCACTCATATCTGTTTTAACAATAGGTTAAGCTTTACATTTAAAATAAATATTTTTTTTCACTGTAATAGAAGAGCAGTTGCCTGCCTGCCAGCTTCTGCTTGAGGTTCACATTGGATACTGTGGATATTTGCCCAGTGCCACCACTCATATCTGTTTTAACAATAGGTTAAGCTTTACATTTAAAATAAATATTTTTTTTTCACTGTAATAGAAGAGCAGTTGCCTGCCTGCCAGCTTCTGTGTGAGGTTCACATTGGATACTGTGCCTATTTGCCCAGTGCCACCACTCATATCTGTTTTAACAATAGGTTAAGCTTTCGATTTAAAATAAATATTTTTTTTTTCACTGTAATAGAAGAGCAGTTAGTTGTCTGCAAGCGTCTGTGTTTCAGGCCTACTTCAGCGTGTGCTCTGCAGACCTGTGCCAGCGTGCTTTGACAGTTGCCAATCATATCTGGTGTCTCTTTAGCGTGCTTTTACAACCAAAATTTTGTTTCCACTGTAATAGAAGAGCAGTTGCCTGCCTGCCAGCTTCTGTGTGAGGTTCACATTGGATACTGTGCCTATTTGCCCAGTGCCACCACTCATATCTGTTTTAACAATAGGTTAAGCTTTACATTTAAAATAAATATTTTTTTTTCACTGTAATAGAAGAGCAGTTGCCTGCCTGCCAGCTTCTGTGTGAGGTTCACATTGGATACTGTGCCTATTTGCCCAGTGCCACCACTCATATCTGTTTTAACAATAGGTTAAGCTTTCGATTTAAAATAAATATTTTTTTTTCACTGTAATAGAAGAGCAGTTAGTTGTCTGCAAGCGTCTGTGTTTCAGGCCTACTTCAGCGTGTGCTCTGCAGACCTGTGCCAGCGTGCTTTGACAGTTGCCAATCATATCTGGTGTCTCTTTAGCGTGCTTTTACAACCAAAATTTTGTTTCCACTGTAATAGAAGAGCAGTTGCCTGCCTGCCAGCTTCTGTGTGAGGTTCACATTGGAAACTGTGCCTATTTGCCCAGTGCCACCACTCATATCTGTTTTAACAATAGGTTAAGCTTTCGATTTAAAATAAATATTTTTTTTTCACTGTAATAGAAGAGCAGTTAGTTGTCTGCAAGCGTCTGTGTTTCAGGCCTACTTCAGCGTGTGCTCTGCAGACCTGTGCCAGCGTGCTTTGACAGTTGCCAATCATATCTGGTGTCTCTTTAGCGTGCTTTTACAACCAACATTTTGTTTCCACTGTAATAGAAGAGCAGTTGCCTGCCTGCCAGCTTCTGTGTGAGGTTCACATTGGATACTGTGCCTATTTGCCCAGTGCCACCACTCATATCTGTTTTAACAATTGGTTAAGCTTTCGATTTAAAAGAAATAATTTTTTTTCACTGTAATAGAAGAGCAGTTAGTTGTCTGCAAGCGTCTGTGTTTCAGGCCTACTTCAGCGTGTGCTCTGCAGACCTGTGCCAGCGTGCTTTGACAGTTGCCAATCATATCTGGTGTCTCTTTAGCGTGCTTTTACAACCAAAAGTCTCAGGGGTATTGTATTACTGTACTAAACAATGACAATACAGGAAAATACTTCCAAACAAGTATCCATCTTTTTGCTCCAGTTGATTCTTTGAAATGATAGAGACGTGGATTTTCTTGATTATACATATAGGTGACCCAAATACGCTTTTTCGTTCAAACTCCCTTGCTTCAAAATCCATGGAGCAGTATATGAAGGTAAGATGAGGCATTGCTTGAATTTGCATGCAGATATATTTACATCTTCTCTGCCCCAGGAACATATTTATCTTTGTCTAACTATTATAGTTTTTCTTGGCTTCATCTTTAATAATCCCCACTACAAACCAATTTTAACATCACTTTTGCATGTTACCCTTCAAAACATTGAAAGATCTTCAAAAACATTACTTCTATTGCATCGTTTCCAATAGGGTACAGTCAGCAGTAACATTCCATCAGTTTCCATAGTGATTGCTCAACCTTGAGAACTTGCTTTGTTTTATCTCTGCTTCTGACTCTTTGCCTATCATTACATATTAGATTGTGGGAATGCCATTTCTGCATGAAGTTTTACGACCCATCATTACCAGGATCTTTGAGGAGAAGAGATATGTTGAACTTGATCCTTGTAAAATTGATCTGAACCGCAGCAGGTAAGGATCTGTGCATGTTGACCTTGCTAAGGCAATAACCTGCTTCTTGTCAAATTGATTCTGTCCAAATGTGCTATGATATTACTCTTTCATCCCATAGACGTATCTCCTTTAAAGGCTCAGTGTCTGAGCAGCAGATCCGGGAGAGCAGTGTGGAGTTTCTTAAGGGCTACCTCAGTGACATAATTGATGCCATTCTTAGTTCTGTTGAGCAATGCCCACCAGGGATGCGTCTTTGCTTTAAGCAACTGCACAAGAGAGTGGAGGAGCGTTTTCCTGCACCAAACAATCAGGTAAGGTTCCGTACGACATGATGGTAAACTATTCTGATAATCAGTAATGGAATCATCCCCAAATCAACAAATGCATTAATAGAGGAATTGTCCCTTTTCCATTCACTTCAATAACATTTTCTATTTGAAAACAGGATGTAAAGTATGCAGCCATCAGCGGTTTCCTCTTCCTGCGCTTTTTTGCACCTGCTATCCTCACTCCCAAACTTTTCCATCTCAGAGAGCATCATGCTGATCCCCGCACAGCACGCACCTTACTCCTGCTTGCCAAGGTAACAGGGGAGTTTATCCTTAACTTAACAAGTGGTCATGGGATATGTGTATGTCACTTCTGTTACTCCTAGATTTGGTCCGATGTCCGTTCATGTTGGTGTGTCTTGAGGTATTCTGGTTTGCTGTGCTTAATGCTGATGGAATAGAATTATTTTTTTTTTCAATTTATGTTTTATTGAAAGTTTTATGAGTGACATCAATAACCATAGTATATAGTGTAAATAATGTGAATAATATAAAAGCGCAAATACAATTATGATTATTTGCATTATTTGCATTATTTGGAAGCAGACTCTATTAAGTAGACTCTTTCAAGTAGGAGTTAAAAAACCAGGAGTTGCTTGGAGTGGTTTGTATACTGTGGAGAGTGGTTTGTATTTTATTTTGTTTAATTGGTTCAGTCTGTAAAGTTTAAAAGAAAAAAAAGTGTTTTTTTTTTTTTTGTTTGTTTTTTCCTGGTGTTCTGGTTTTTCCCCCTCTTTTGTGCTGCTGCTTGATTGATTGGGGGGAGTGTTTATTAATTGCACCTGTGTGGGATTTGTATCCCTATAAAGGCACACCCCTAACTCACTGAGCTTGCTCACATTGTTTGGAAGCAGACTCTATCAAGTAGGAGTTAAAAAACCAGGAGTTGCTTGGAGTGGTTTGTATTTTATTTTGTTTAATTGGTTCAGTCTGTAAAGTTTAACCCCTTAAGGACTGGACTTTTTTTGCGATGTTGTACATTTGCGACCAGGCATCTTTTTGACACTTTTGTGGTGTTTGTGTTTAGCTGTAATTTTCCGCTCTCTCATTTACTGTTCCCATACAAATTTATATATTGTTTTTTTCAGGACAAAAGGGGCTTTCTTTACATACCATTATTTATATAATCTCATCTAATTTAATTTAAAAAAAAATGAAAAAATCTGATGAAAAATTGAAAAAAATACACGTTTTTTGAATTTTATGTGAAAAATCTTTTACTCATCTACAAAAGCGAATGAAAAAAACTGCTAAATAGATTCAAAATGTTGTCCTGAGTTCAAAAATACCCAGTGTTTAAATGCTTTTTGCTTTTTTTTTGCATGTTATAGGGCTATAAGTACAAGTAGGATATTGCGGTTTCAAAACATACATTTTTAAAATGTATCAATAGTGACATTGTAACACTGTTATCTGTCATAAATTGCTAAATAACACCCCACATGTACATATTTTTTTAAAAGTAGACAACCCAGGGTATTCAATATGGGGTATGTCCAGACTTTTTTAGTAGCCACTTAGTCGCAAACACTGGCCAAAGTTAGCGTTCATATTTGTTTGTGTGTGAAAAAAGTAAAAAACTAAATTGAACGCTAATTTTGGCCAGTGTTTGTGACTAAGTGGTTACTAAAAACGACTGGACTTACCCCATTTGCAATACCTTGGGTTGTCTTCTTTTGCAAATGGTATGCCATCATGGGGGTAATTCTCATTCCTGGGCTACCATACGCTCTCAAAGGCAACGTAACCAACCTCGCCATTTTCAATGTAAAAATATTTGACCTATATATTTGACCCTGTAACTTTCATAAACGCTATAAAACCTGTACATGGGGGGTCCTGTTCTACTCAGGAGACTTTGCTGAACACAAATATTAGTGTTTCAAAACTGGAAAAGGTATCACAACAATTATATCATCAGTAAAAGTGCTGTTTGTGTGTGAAAAATGCAAAAAAGTCACTTTCACTGACAATATCATCGCTGTGATATGTTTTACTGTTTTGAATCACTAATATTTGTGTTCAGCGAAGTCTCCCGAGTAAAACAGTACCCCCCATGTACAGGTTTTAGGGTGTCGTAGAACGTTACAGGGTAAAATACAGTGATAGCAAATTAAATTCTCTGGTCTTTCGGCCTGGGTTGGCAGGCAGGTCCCTTAAATTGCAATCAATAAAATAACTTAATTATGTAAAAATATTACCTAAATACGCACGTAGAATTTAAATATATATGCATATTTATATATTTGAAGTCTACGTGTATATTTATATAATTATTTATGTAATTTTGTATATCGACATATGAATAGTTCGCATTCTTTTTATTTATTTAAATATACATAGATATATATACAATTTCATTCTAAGTGTATTTTGATATAAATATATATATATTAATATCAAAATACAGTTAGAATAAAATTTCGTATAGATATATAATTTTTTTCAATTTTTTATTTTTTATTTTTTTAATTTAATTTAAATTATTTATTATTCGTATTTTATAATAATATATATATACAATATATATAGTTATTATATATTATATATATACGTGTACAAATTAATTATAAGTGTATTTTTATATTAATATATGTACATATTAATATAAAAATACACTTAGCATGACATTATATATATGATATATAGACATATATTATATAGGTATAATATATGTCTATATATCATATATATACACATATATAATAATATATTTTTTTTTTATTAACTATAACTTTAAATTTTTTTATGATTTTACACTGGCAGGGAGACTGCCTGTCAGCACAGACAGTCCCCCTGCAGGCAGAGACTAGGACACCTATTGTGACCATGTGGTCGCCCTGTTGGGCGATCACATGGCCCCAGGGGTCCTAAACCGCCATGGGGAGACTGTCTGGGCTGCAGGCAGTCTCCCCACACCGGGAGCACCGCCGATCGCCGCCGGGGGAACGACGGCGATCGGGTAAGTACATTTTAAATTTAGGACGGTTCAGGACCGTCGTCGGTCGGCAACGCAAAAATGCCGATGACGGTCCTGAACCGTCCTGCGTCCTCAAGGGGTTAAAAGAAAAAAAGTGTTTTTTTTTTTGTTTGTTTGTTTTTTCCTGGTGTTCTGGTTTTTCCCCCTCTTTTGTGCTGCTGCTTGATTGATTGGGGGGAGTTTTTATTAATTGCACCTGTGTGGGATTTGTATCCCTATAAAGGCACACCCCTAACTCACTGAGCTTGCTCACATTATTTGGAAGTAGACTCTTTCAAGTAGGAGTTAAAAAACCAGGAGTTGGAACTAACTAGGGGTTTAAACTATCAAGGTAATTTTGAATTTTTTTTTATTTATATATATATATATAGATTTTTTTTTTTTTACTTATTTTTTTTTTTTTTTTTATCTGTATCTGGGGAAATGAGTGTTAGCAAGATTGTTAGTTTAACTCAATGCACATCTTGTTGCATGTATGGATGCCTGGATGTACCCGTCCATGGTCCATACCTCTGTGATGGTTGTGTGCGAGTGGCTTCTCTGGAAGCTCAGATTGGAGATCTTGAGAAGCAAATCGCAACTTTGAGGGAGATCGACAATCTTGAGAGGAGTCTGCTGCTGACTGAGCAGAGTTTAGTGGGGACAGGTAGTGGAGAGGGAGGAGATATGACAGATGGGGAACAGGCATGTAGCTGGGTGACAGTGGGGCGAGGAAGCAGGGGGGGAGGGAAGAGGAAAGGGCTAGCTAGTCCTGATTTGGTGCAACCTAGCAGATTTGCCCGTTTGAGGGAAGATGTTGGGAGCATCAGCTCAGGAGTAGCTGTATTAGAGGAAGCTGTTACTTCTAACAGCCGAGGTGACAGCCCCTCTAGTACAGGTGGGGATCAAAATGTAAGGAAGGCAAGACAGGTTGTGGTGGTAGGGGACTCTATCATTAGGAGAGCAGATAGGGCAATCTGCCACTCTGATCGGCTCAACCGGACAGTTTGCTGTCTCCCGGGTGCTCGGGTCCAGCATGTTGCTGACAGAGTGGATGGATTATTGGGAGGGGCTGGGGATGACCCAGCGGTCATGGTCCATGTTGGTACCAATGACAAAGTAAGAGGAAGATGGAAGGTCCTAAAGAATGATTTCAGGGAATTAGGTAGCAAACTCAAGAAAAGGACCTCCAAGGTGGTATTCTCTGAGATATTACCTGTGCCACGTGCTACAGTGGAAAGGCAGCGGGAGATTAGAGAGGTTAATGCGTGGCTGAAGTCTTGGTGCAGGAAGGAGGGTTTTGGGTTTTTAGAGCACTGGGCCGACTTTGCGATTGGGTACAACCTATATAGTAGTGATGGATTGCACCTAAACGGAAGGGGGTCTGCAGTGCTGGGGGATAGGATGGCTAGAAGGTTGGAGGAGATTTTAAACTAGTAGTAGGGGGGGAGGGTCATAGCAATCTACAAAATGGAGATCGGACAGAAAGGAGATGGGCTTTAGAACAGTATAAGGAGGGTGGAGACGGGGGGAGGGGCAAGCTCAGAACAGAGAAGCTATGTAATGTTGGTAATTCACAAAATAAACAAGAGACGCATGATATTAAATGTATGCTTACTAATGCAAGGAGCCTAAATAACAAAATGGGGGAACTAGAGGCATTAGCATACACTAAACAATATGATATAATAGGCATAACTGAAACATGGTGGGATGAGACACATGACTGGGCAGTTAACTTAAATGGGTACACATTATTTAGGAAGGATAGGAAAAACAAGAAGGGTGGTGGGGTATGTTTGTATGTCAACCATGATTTAAAGCCAAATCTTAAGCAAATTGAATGCGATGAGGAAAATGTGGAAGCTTTATGGGTAAATATCTGCTTGGGGGAAAAGAAGGGAAACCAACTATTGGTTGGTATATGTTATAAACCACCTAATGTTAATATTGACGAGGAACAACAGCTGTTTGAGCAAATTGAGAAAGCTGCAAATCTTGGTAACACTTTAATTATTGGAGATTTTAATTACCCAGACATAAATTGGGACATAGGGACTAGTAGCTCAGCAAAGGGAATTAGGTTTTTAAACTTGTTAAATGACAACTTCATGTCACAACTTGTACAAGCACCAACTAGAATGGACGCTTGTCTGGACCTGGTTTTAACAAACAACGTTGATCTTTTGACCAACATTCAAGTAGGTGAGCACTTGGGAAATAGTGATCACAATATAGTGTCCTTTGAAATAAACTCAAAAAAACAAAAGCACATGGGGTATACTAAAACATATAATTTTAAAAAGGCCAATTTCAATAAGATAAGGGAAGCTTTACAATATATTGACTGGCATAAACTCTTTAATGAAAAGAACACTGAGGATAAATGGATCATCTTCCAACAAATATTAGAAAGGTACATTTCTCAGTATGTACCATTGGGAAATAAGTATAAAAGAAACAAATTAAAACCAATGTGGCTTAGTAGAGAAGTAAAACAAGAGATTAAAAATAAGAAAAGGGCATTTAAAGCATTTAAATCAGACAAATCAGATGCATCTTATAAAAGATATAAGAAAGCAAATAATGCGTGCAAAAAGGCAATTAAACTTGCTAAACTTCAAAATGAAAAAATGATAGCTAAAGAGAGCAAAACCAACCCCAAAGCATTTTTTAAGTACATAAATTCCAAAAAAACCAAAAATGAAAGTATAGGTACACTTAAAACTGAAACGGGGGTGTTAGTTAATGAAGACCAAGAAAAGGCAGGAATTCTAAATAACTATTTCTCCTCCGTATATATTAAAGAAGAACCCATGGCAATAGATGTGCAAATGATTGCTACTAAAAACTTGCAGAATAATTGTAATTGGTTAACTCAAGACAATGTGCTGCAGCAACTAAAGAAAGTTAATATAAACAAAGCTCCAGGGCCTGACGGTATCCATCCACGTGTACTTAAGGAACTAAGTGTAGAAATAAGTGAACCTCTGTTTTTAATCTTTCAAGATTCTTTTCTTTCAGGAAGTGTTCCGGAGGATTGGAGGAAGGCAGATGTGGTTCCTATATTCAAAAAGGGTTCAAAATCCTTGCCTGGAAATTATAGACCTGTGAGCTTAACTTCTGTGGCTGGTAAAATATTTGAAAGGTTATTAAGGGATAATATTCAAGAATTCCTTGAGAAGAATATGGTTATCAGCAAAAATCAGCACGGTTTTATGAAGCACAGGTCATGTCAAACTAACTTGATTGCGTTCTACGAAGAAGTAAGTAGAAGTATAGATCAGGGTGTTGCAGTGGATGTGATCTATTTGGATTTTGCCAAGGCATTTGATACAGTTCCACACAAAAGATTAGTGTTCAAACTCAAGGAAATCGGTCTCGATGAAAATGCTTGTTCTTGGGTAGAACATTGGCTTAAAAACAGAATACAAAGAGTTGTCGTTAATGGTAAATTTTCAAGCTGGACAGAGGTGGCAAGTGGTGTCCCTCAGGGGTCTGTTCTGGGACCCCTTCTATTTAACATTTTTATAAATGATCTTGAAGACAGCATTGAAAGTCATGTTTCAGTGTTTGCAGATGACACAAAACTTTGTAAAATAATACAATGTGAGCAAGATATTACTTTGCTGCAGAAGGATTTAGATAGACTGGAGGACTGGGCACTCAAATGGCAGATGAAATTTAATGTTGAAAAATGCAAAGTTATGCACTTCGGCGTAAAGAATACACAAGCAACGTATACCCTTAATGGAAGCGAATTAGGGATAACAACACACGAAAAGGACTTGGGAATTGTTATAGACAACAAACTATGCAACAATGTGCAATGTCAATCAGCAGTGGCCAAGGCCAGTAAGGTATTGTCATGCATGAAAAAGGGCATTCATTCTCGGGACGAGAATATCATTTTGCCTCTCTATAAATCACTGGTAAGACCACATATTGAATATGCTGTGCAATTTTGGGCACCTGTTCTAAAGAAGGATATCATGGCACTAGAAAAAGTGCAGAGGCGGGCTACAAAATTAATAAAAGGAATGGAACATATCAGCTATGAAGAAAGGTTAACAAATTTAAACCTATTTAATTTAGAAAAACGTCGCCTGAGAGGGGATATGATAACATTATACAAATATATTCGGGGCCAATACAAACCATTGTGTGGAAATCTATTCACAAACCGGACTTTACATAGGACACGAGGCCATGCGTTTAGACTGGAAGAAAGAAGATTTCGTCTAAGGCAAAGGAAAGGTTTTTTTACTGTAAGAACAATCAGGATGTGGAATTTTCTGCCTGAAGAAGTGGTTTTATCAGAGTCCATACAGATGTTCAAACAGCTACTAGATGCATACTTGCAAAGACAGAATATTCAAGGATATAATCTTTCAATGTAGGGTAATAACTGCTTGATTCAAGGATAAATCTGACTGCCATTCTGGGGTCAATAAGGAATTTTTTGTCCTAGCTTGTTGCAAAATTGTGCTTCAAACTGGGGTTTTTTTTGGGGTTTTTTTTTCTCTTTTGGATCAACAGCAAAAAACAGGTGTGAGGAAGGCTGAACTTGATGGACGCAAGTCTCTTTTCAGCTAACTATGTAACTATCTGTAACTATGATCAGCAACAGATGTTTAAGCATTATATAAAAAACATCATATAGTGTCTTGTAATACTGAAGCATAGATCAGCACTTAGTAGCACCTTGTGTGGACTCTACTCTTCGGCTTAGATCTTTGACCGTTCAGGCATGCCGTCTATGTGCCTCGCTCTATTTATGAAGTACTGCTCTTCACTTCTGGGTGCCAGGGTTAGTCTCTTAACAGTGGAGCCTGGTGTCCTTTGTAGGCTACGTTTGTTGCAGGTAGAGTTCACCTTTTCTGCACTCGTATCTGTGGGCAGTGGGGTCTCTGGTTGCTGCGGTTTCCCCTTGCTGATGAGCTGCAGGAAGCTGTCGGGATCCCCCTGCGAGGTAAGTGTGTTGCTCTCACCGTTAGTGATAGTGGTGAGGGACCCATCCAT